>NC_073378.1:111856625-112224125 GCF_028641065.1 Leucoraja erinaceus | reverse complement strand
CAAAACAACAAACACTCGGCATAAACAAAATCCTCAAGGGAACGTTCCCTGCGAATTGCGAGCCTCTCTTGGCTCCCTCCCTCGACACCCATTTCCAACAAGTATCGTCTGTTTACCTGCCAAAGGCTTTGATGAGCAATGGTTCATGGCTGATGGCACACAGCTTGGTATTCCCACATCCCCCTAACTGAAACAGCTTTTGGTTCACCTTGGATTCTCCATGGCAAGGCTTTGAGATGTGGAAAGGTTTCAGTGACAGGGAGAGAGGACAGTGGAGCCTTCAAGTGATGGGAATGGGAGGGGTGAAGGGTAAAGAGGGGCGCGTGTGAGATGGATGGGGTGGTAAGGGATGGACAGGATAAGGGTGATAATTGGGAATACGCTTACTAAAGGGGTGGAAGGGTGACTGGGGAAGAATAGAGATGAAAGGAATTGTGTGGTTGGAAACAAACGACTGGGAGACTGGAGAACATTTAGGAAGGGGGAGGGATGGGTGGAAGGGAAAGGGATGAGAATAAAGAATAAGGGTGGGAAGTATGGAAAGGGAGAGGGAGGATTGAGGTAAGAGGGAGGGGTGAAGCGAGATGGAATGAAAGAGATGGGTGGAGTAAGAGAGAATGATGGATGATGGGTGGGGTAAGGAACAGGGGTTGAGAGGGAGAGATGGGGATAGAGAGGAAGGAGAGTGGGAGAGAGGGATGGTGAGCAGGGGAAGGATGGCATGTGAATGAAGGAGGGATGGAGAGCGGGAGGGAGGGATGGTGAGTGGGGTAGGGATGGAGAGAGGGAGGGATGGAGAAGGGAGGGATGGAGGCGGAGGAACAGGGATAGGGGAATGAGTGGCCGCAAATATGGAATGAAACAATTACAGGAATATTACTGCAGAAAAGGAAGGTTTCAAGAGCTGAGGAGAGCGAGTGACACCGTGTGCAGGGATACAGATACAGGGATACAGATACAGGGATACAGATGCTGTTTACACCCTTTGCTTTCAGCTTCATTCCAGGTGGCACAGAAGCAGGATGGAGCCTGGGGCAGCTGCAGGCGGGAGAGGGGTTTCAGATGCCAAGCCCTTGCCAGGTGTTGGCCGGAGTGGGCAAGGAGGAGACAGGGCAGGCTTGGACAGGGTGGTACCAGCAGCTCCTTGTGACCCCGTTACTCAACGTGCGGTGTCCACAAGACACTGTACAAATGCAGCGAGACATGGCCTGCTTCCATCCTGTCACACAACAAACATACAACGGAATCTCCTGCAGAACCTGCAGTTATAGACATTTAAGCCAGATCTTTGTCAATTGTTTAAGTATCTTAATATCTAATGCACATTTTTTTTTTTTAAAGAAATCCTCTTGGCAGTTTCACATGCTGCCAGGGGTGGTGGAAGAGGCAGGTATGACTTTTAAAGGGCATTTAGATAGGCATATGAATATGGAAAACATTGCAGAGAATTGTGGATGCAGCGCAGACCATCACACAAACCAACCTCCCTTCCATTGACTCCATTTACACTTCACACTGCCTCAGCAAGGCCATCAGCTTTATCAAGGAACTGTCTCACCCCCGGTCACTGCCTCTTCTTCCCTCTCCCATCAGGCAAGAGGTACAGAAGTGTGAAAATGCACACCTCCAGATTCAGGGACAGTTTCTTGCCAGCTGTTTTCAGGCAACTGAACCATCCTATCACCAACTAGAGAGCGGTCCTGACCTCCCATCTACCTCATTGGAGGCCGTCGGACTATCTTTAATTGGGCGTTACTGGGCTTTATATTGCGGTAAATGTTATTCCCTTTACCCTGTTTCTGTACACTGTGGATGGCTCGATTATAATCCACTGACTGGTTAACACGCAACAAAAGCTTTCCACTGTACCTCGGTACACGTGACAATAAACGATACTAAATAACTGAAATGGAGGGATATGGATCACGAGTTTAGTTTATCTTGGCATCATGTTGGGCACAGACACTGTGAGCTGAAGGGTCTGCTCCTGTGCTGTACTGCTCTATGCTTTAGTATATTATTGTTTAGAAATGATTAGAGTAATACAGTGGCACAGCTAGTAGAGTCACAATCACTAAGTAGAGTCTGTACACCTATTAGAGTCACTGCCTCACAACTCCAGAGATCCCTGTTCAACTCTAACTTCTGGTGCTGTCTGTGTAGAGTTTGCATGTTCTCCCTTGACCATGTCAGTAGCCTCATCTATCTTGGCGTCACGTTCGGCACGGACATGGTGGGCTGAAGGGCATGTTCCTGTGCTGCGCTGTTTGATGTTCTATCGCCGTGACTCAGGCACGGTGGGCCTAATGGCCTGTTTTCACGTTGTATCTCTAAAGTCCGAAGAAGTCTAAGATTTTGACAAAGGGGCCCTGACCCAAAACGTCACCTATCCACGTTCCCCAGAGATGCTGCCTGACCTGTTGATTTACTCCAGCACTTTGGCAGATGGCCCAAACCTTTTGTCTCCTTTCCATCTCCAACCCCCCACCACACACACACACCTGCATCCACCTATCATTCACCAGGCTTTGTTCCCCACTCCCCCTACTAACTGGAATCAGTCTGAAGAACAGCCCCAACTCAACACATCACTGTCCATTCCCTCTACAGATGCCGCCCGACCCACTGAGTTACTCCAGCACTTTGTGATTTGCTAGAGTTATCTTTGGTTACTGGTTTAGTATTTATTTCTTAACCAACCAACACCTGGCTTTGTACAGTACCACGGTGAATGCGCCTCTGAAGTATTTAATTGGCTGTGAGATGCTTTGGGACTTTCAGAGGTCATGATAAGTGCAGGTTCTTTCATTCCCTATGCCTCTATACGTTGGCTATTTGAAGAACGATGCCTCTCTCACTCATTAAACCATGTGTTCATCCCACAATATTGGTATTAACGCTCATGAAGCAACAGAATCCATCCCAGGAGAACGGCCACTGGGATTCTTCCTTCGAAACCTAAGCTGCCCCTTGGCAACATCTAATAACCACTTGGCTGCTTCTTGTTCACCACAGTGAATCCAATTTATAGAGTCATGGAAACAGCCCCTTGGCCCAACTTGCCCACACCAGCCAACGTCCCATCTCCACTAGATCCATCTACCTGTGTGTGGCCCAAATCACACTAAACTTATCCTATCCATGTACCTGTCTAAATGTTTCTTAAATGTTGCGATAGTCCCTGCCTCAACTGCATCCTCCAGCAGCTCGATCCATACACCCACCACCCTTTAAAAACGTTGCCCCTCAGATTCCTATTAAATCTCTCCTCCCTCACCTTAAACCTATAGATGTACAACTGCAACACAACATCTCAACCTCAATACTCAAGGCTGACCTGCGAGGAAACAGAGCAGATGTAGGAGAGGCAGCAAACACTGACACTAACTCTAAAGCTCAGTTTAATATGGGAAAAGTCTTGATTAAATGCAATGTAATTTCCCATTCGATCTCCAAAGTTACTAAATGCTTAGCATTGTTCAACCATGAAACCTTACAGAACAGTTACTCCGGTGGTTTGTGGTTGGTTTTTGCGGAAACTAAAAGATTTGGATTACTGTAGGATTGGTACACTCATTGACCAGCACACACTCGTAGGGTTGGTGTGGGCAGGTTGGGCTGAAGGGCATGTTTGCACACTGTATGACTATGATTCGATAATACATTGGTAAGGCTGCATTTGGAGTAATGTTTAAGAAAGAACTGCAGATGCTGGAAAAATCGAAGGTAGACAAAAACGCTGGAGGAACTCAGCAGATGAGGCAGCGTCTATGGAGAGAAGAAATAGGCGATGTTTTGGGTCGAGACTCTTCTTCAGACACTTGAAGAAGTGTCTCGGCCCGAAACATCGCCTAGTAGGCTGTGGGAGAGCTTCTTCAACTTAGTGACTCCGCCTCTTCCTTCACTCCATAGATCACCGAAGATCACAGAGAAAACCAAAGCGGGGAACGTACAAACTATAGTCAGGATCGAACCCGGGTCACCGCCGCTGCAAGCTCTGTAAGGCAGTAACTCTACCGCCGCCCTAGTGTGTAGGACAGTGTTCATACAGGTGATCAGTGGCCAATGTGACCTCGATAGGCCGAAAATCCTCTTTTCATGCTGTGTCTTTAAACTAATGGGCCAGCAGACGTAACGGGCAAACTGGATGACTCCTTTTCAGATTAGTTTAGTGATACAGGTGGAAACAGGCCCTTCGTTATAAGGAGAGGGTGAACAAACTTGGTATTGTTTTCCCTGGAAGGACAGAGGTTGCTGGGAGTACAGGCCTGATAGAAGTACAGGTCACACCACAGATTTTCGGGCAAACGATGATCCGCCACCTCCTTTAATCCGGACAATATTACAAGAGCACACGTGAAATACCTCCCCCTCCCCAAACCGTGGCGTCTGGACCGGGTAAACTCAACCTCGTCGTGACTTTCCCCGTCAGTCAGGGGGTGGAATGTTCCCCCTGCAGCCGGGGCACTCAAGCCGGCAGATCCGTTCCCATAGCTGACTTCCGGGGCTGACTTTGCGGGCCAGTATCTTGGCCATTGGGCTGCCAAAGTGCACCTTTCCGGTGCCGTTGGACTCTTCTCGGAGGCCGTGAACTGTGTTTGTCCATCAAAACGTATAATCCAGCAAGGCCCTGGAACCAAGGGTGGCATAAAATTGATGGTGGACCTCTATATATAAAAAATTCAATGAGGTAGACAATCAGAATCTTTTTCCAAGGCTGGAACAGTCACAGACTGGAGGAAGTTGCAAGAGATAAAATTTAAACGAGATGTGTGAGGCAAACTTTTTTATCCACAGAGGGTGATGGGTGCCTGGAACGTGCTGCCAGGAGTGGTGGTGAGGACAGATACAATAGTGGCCTTGAAGAGACCTTTAGATCAACATGTGCATATGCAGGGAATGGCTCACGTGCAGGCAGAGGAGATTAGCTTATGTTGGCATCATATTCAGCACTAACATGATGGGCTGAAGGGCCTGTACCTGTGCTGTCATTGATCTAAGTTCTTTGTTCCAATTCACATCCGACCTGTTCAGCAAGGGAAAATGGACACTGACATATCCAGCATTCAATGAACTACTGGCCCAGGATGATATCATCTCCCCTGCAAACTGGTCTGCGATTCAGCGGAACTGCTAAAATTGGCTGCAATTCCCCGATGAAAGAAAGGCTTGCGTTTGTGCGCACTGCCATTCATTACCTCAGCATGTCGCATGCTATACTGCAGATAGGAAGCATTGTGATTGCTGTAGGAAACACAGCAAACTCATACAAACCACAGCATGATGATACAACCTGTGGTTGTGATAGCAAGTCAAGGACATTAACACGCAAGGTAACCCCCCCCCCACAACACTCAAAATCCATTTCACAAACACACAGCCTTAGGTTTAGAGAGGGCCTCAGCTTATCCACAAGACATACTATATGCTGCAGAAGGCAGCGGAGGCCAAGTCAATGGATATTTTTAAGGTGGAGAGTGGCAGATTCGTGATAGCACGGGTGTTAGGGGATTTGGGGAGAATGGGGTTGAGAGGGAAAGATAGATCAACCGTGATTGAATTGCAGAGTAGACTTAATGGGCCAAATGGCCAAATTCTGATCCTACAACTTATGAATTTATAAGATAGCACCTTGAACAGAACAATGCAGTGCCAATCACTTTGTTCACATCAATAGTAAATCTGAGTCTGAGAAAGGATCTCCTCTTCTGTATGTTTTCCAATGTAAAGGCTAAAAATGCAATCTTAGAGACATGGTAACAGAAAATTAGGTGCAGGAGTAGGCCATGCTGCCTGGCCCGCTGAGATACTTTGTGTCCAATAGTGTAATAAAATCCTGACTGGGTGGCAGAATTGATTACTGTGTGAAAAAGTGTTTTAAAAACTGTGACCCCTTGTCCTGGATATCGGGTCCTGCATCTAGCCTGTACCCAGGAGTTTCTAATAAGATCCCCTCTCAATCTCCTAAATAAGAGGACAAATATTTAAGGTGAGAGGGACAAGATTTAATAAGAACCTCAAGGTAATCTTTTTCTCTCAGGGGATGGTGGGGATATGGAACAAGCTGCCAGCAGCGGTAGTTGAGGCAGGTACTAGACCAACATTGAAAAGACACTTGGACAGATATACAAATAGGAAGGGTTTAGCGCGATATTGACCAAATGCTGGCACATGGGACTAGCTTAGACCGGGCACCTTGGTTGGCATTGACGGGTGGGGCCAAAGGGTCGTACCCATGCTGTACGACTCCCATGTCTTCCAGGAGGTGCTGCCACATGTTCTTACTCTTAACCCAACATCATCCAGTTATTGCATTATCATACTTTAGTTTTGTTTGCACTGCTTCAGGCAACACTACGGTATTTGCATCACTTTGCTGTTTTGCATTCAGCATTGTATTTATGGCTGCATCTAACATTCCAATGTACACTATTTAGAACCCTAATATAATTTCATTTCACCCTGCTTTACAGTACAATAAACTAATCTGAATTCTGTGCTAGAGTCTGTGGAAGGGAATACAAATACAAATACAAATACAAATACAAATTCAGATTCAGATTCACATCTATTGTCACATGCACCAATTAAGGTACAGTGATATTTGAGTTGCCATGCAGCCACACAAATAAAAGAACACAACACAATTAAAAAGTAGGATAGAACTTAGCATAAACATCTACCACAGTGATCACTGCAATAGAAGACAATAAAGTTCAGTCAGACTTCATCCTTATGTTCACCCATTTTTGGGGCCTTGACACTCCATAGTCGCTGCTACAAACGGCCCGATGTACAAGCCCTCACGTCGGGGTGGATGGAACACACTCCGCGGCTTGGAGTGCCCGAATCAGCCACTTTCTTACCGGAGACCGCGGCTTCTCTATGTTATGGGCAGGCCAACAGTCGGAGCTCTTCTCCGGTGATCCGTGGCTCCAGGATGGTAAAGTCCCCTCCACGCCCACGGTTAGAAGCTCCGCTGACCACGGCTTCACGATGTTAAAGTCAGCAGGCCGGCGGTCTTTCTTCTGACTCCGTGATGTTAAAGTCCATGCCACGCCTGCTGCTGGAGCTCTGGGCCGGTCTCCGTGAAAGGCCGCACCAATCCAAGTTGGTAGACCGCCAGGGAGGGCGAAAATGCGAATAGGGGAAAAGTCACATCTCCGCCAAGGCAAGTGACTGGAAACGGTTTCCCCCTATTTCCCCCAACCACCCACCACATAAAAACATACCGAGAAACATTAACATACACATTTAGACATACTGAAAAAAACAAAAACATTCGAAATGACAGACACACTGATGGCGAGGCTGCCGCTCGCGGTGCCACCCGATGGCCAATGGAGTTCAGACTCGGGTTTGGAACGTGAGATCAGAGCTCAACCAGGGTCCTTCTCCTTCAATTGAATGATGCTGTAGCAGAAAAGGCCATTTGGCCCACCTCCGGCTGCCCTTACTACCCTCGGCCACTCTTAGTTTCACTATTATTGGAAATAGGGCACCGTTTTGTCTCCCTTTCATCTCTAGTATTTGTCCATCTCCCAATCCCAACCCCCCCCCCCCCAAACAACCTGTATCCACCTTTCACTTGCTAAGCTCCCCCCTACTACAATCAGTCTAAAGAAGGGTCCCGACCCAAAACATCCCCCAAGCTTTTTCTCCATTGATGCTGCCTGACCTCCTGAGTTACGCCAGCACTTTGTGTCTACCCTTCTCCGCATCATTCTGTGTTATAATGTCCCTACATAGCTGCAGCAAGTAAGGAAGAATTGCATTGTTCCTGTTCCGGCACGTAATACAAGTAAACCCTCTTGACTCTTGACCTAATTACACACGATGCGACTACATAGAGTAAACCGGGAAGCAGAGCGGTCAACAATTAGGATTCAAAGATTCCTAATTAATGGGAAAAGGATTAGCAGGGAGATGAGGATGATGAAAAAGTGGTGGTGGGTTTCCGGAACTCAGCTCCTGAGAGAAAGGTGGCATCAGAAACCCTTGTGATATTTTTGCTTGGAACCGCACCTGATCTGTATGTTACTCGCAGGACAATGGACCCAGTCTAAAGTGGACTTTTAGACTTTAGAGGTACAACACAGCAACAAGCCCTTCGGCCCATCGAGTCCTTGCCAACTTGCAATCACCCCGTACACTAATACTATCCGACACACTAGGGACAATTTACCTGCAAACCTGTACATCTTTGGAGGGTAGGAGGAAAAAACACACACGGTCATAGGGAGAACGTACAAACTCCATACAGTCAGCACCCAGAGTCAGGATCAAACCTGGGTCTCTGATGCTGTAAGGCAGCAACTCGACGACTGAGCCACCTGATTAGACAGTGCAGCTTTCATAATGAACACAGAACCGATGGGCTGAATAACATTCTTTGGTGTTGAGTATGTGTAAATGAACCTGCAGTAAGAAGATTGTGTAGGAAGGGACTGCAGATGCGTCAGACTGAAGAAGGGTCCCGACCCGAAACGTCTCCCATCCTTTTTCTCCAGAGATGCTGCCTGACCCACCGAGTTACTGCAACACTTTGTGTTTATCTTATATTTTATTGTCAAAAGTCGCAAAATGGAACAATGGAATTCCTACTTGCCGCAGCACAACAGGTAAGCAATTATTTGTCATAAACGCTGGGACGGAAACAATGAAATTCTTACTTGCCGCAGCTGGGCACCCTTTTGCTTGTTGATCATCTCTGGAGTATACTCAGATTACCAGGGTTACTCAAACAGTTATGGTTTAGTGAGGAAGTGACTTGCTGATGAATGCATACTCACAAGATGGAGCTCTTACTGGGAGGGTTTGCTCCATGGGATGGCCAGGCCTCAGGGGCATTTGGTGACATCATCACCTTTGAAACATCACATGACCCAGCTAGAGCCAAGCAGTGCACTAGATATCTCACCCAATGTTAGAGCTGCACAAACACAACGCACAGTAAATACACCATAGCGACCGGGCCCCTTGGGCTTGCTCACATAGACAAGCACTGTGGAGGGACTGGAACAAGACTCATGGTGCAAGGACAAGACTCGTGATGCAAGGGCAAGAGCAAGGGCAAGTCTCATAGGGCAAGAGCGGGGACAAGGGCAAGTTGGGACAAGGCCAAGACTCGTGGTGCAGGGCAAGGCAAGTCTCATGGGGCAAAAGCGAGGGCAAGGGCAATACTCAACAGGCAAGTTCATTGGCTATATTTAAGAGGGAGTTAGATGTGGCCCTTGTGGCTAAGGGGATCAGGGGGTATGGAGAGAAGGCAGGTACGGGATACTGAGTTGGATGATCAGCCATTATCATATTGAATGGCGGTGTAGGCTCGAAGGGCCGAATGGCCTACTCCTGCACCTAATTTCTACGTTTCTATGTTTCTAAGACTCATGGGGTGAAAGAAAGGGCAAGGGCAAGTCTCATGGGACAAAGGCCAGGCCTTTTGTGTGGCCTCACTCTGGCAATGAAAAGTCAATGTGGGAATGGGAAGCGGAGTTAAAATGGTTTACAACTGGGTGGCCTTGCTGGACTGAACGCAGGTGTTCCGGCGAAATGGTCGCTGAGTGTACACTTGTTGTCACCGATGTACAGGAGGCCACAAAGGGAACATCGGATGAAGTGGATGACGTTAGGGGAGATCTATACTGACTCCCAGACTGATCTTTCTGTCCTGGGCCCCCTCCATTGCCAGAGTGATTTGCAACTCTTAAATCCTTTTGATTCACACCTTTTGCCTTTTCATTTCTGGCCTTTGTTCAACCATCAGCCCTTTCAAATATCCCCCTCACCTGTAACCACCCATCACTTTGCCAGGCATTGTCCCGTGCATTTTGCTTGAGTAGCTTACAACCCAATGGTATGAACAATTGTAAGTAATGCACCCCCTACCCTTCCCCCTTTCCTGAGTCCCATAGTGCCACTAGTGCGCACCTATTTATTTGACTATTCTGCCCATTCCCCACTTCCCTCCCAACCCCATTCATCGATATCCCTCCTTTCGGCTTCACTCCTCTTCTCTTCTTCTCAGACACCCTTTTGTCTCCTTTTCATTTTTAGCCTTTGTCACTCACTTCATCCATCTGTAAATCAAAACCCCTCGACTATCACTTGCCAGGATTTGTCCCACATCCACCTCTTTTTCCAGCTTCCTCCCCCCCTACAATCAGTCTGAAGACGGGTCCCAACCAGAAACGTTGCCTGTCCATTCCCTACACAGACGCTGCCTGACCCACTGAGTTACTCCAGCACTTTGTGTTTTGCCCATATTGTATTACCAAGGCATGGAATTACAAAACAATTGATCATCATATTATTGATCATCATATCTCACAGTCAGTTTGTCAATATATTGTGACGTAATTGGGAAAATGATTAATGTCGGATTTACCTACTGGTGAACAAGGATCTTTAAGAAGAGCCCAAACGTAATGATTGGGGAAGACTGTATGGATCACAAATGGGTCACATCGCAGTTGACACAAGTATTTGTTTTTATGAATCGTTCACAACAGCAGCAACTTGCATTTATGTAGGGCCATTAGCAGGGCAAAATATTTAATCGGAAATGTAGAGTCAAACAGCTTGGAAACTAGCAATTGCAGTGGGAGCTTCACAATCTTCCAATCTACCGCATTCCAACCCTTGTACTTTTTTTAACCTTCCGTTTCTCTGTAGCTGCAATACCATAGGGGACCTCAACTTTTTTCCCGCCAAATTCACGAAATAACCACAACTTTATTTTATTCGTTGATGAATCTATAAAAAGGACCTCAAATTTACTTGTAGAAACAAGGAACTGTAGATGCTGGTTTTACCATGGATAGACACAAAATGCTGGAGTAATTTAGCGGCTCAGGCAGCATCCCTGGAGGACATGGACAGGGGACAATCCAGAAGAAGGGTCCCGAAACGAAACATCGTCTACCATGTTCTCCAGAGGAGCTGCCTGGCCCGCTGAGTTGCTCCAGCACGTTGTGACTTTTTTGTAAGCCAGCACCTGCAGTTCCTTGTTCCTACTCTGTTCTCCACTCGCCTGTTTCCTTTCTATGTTTGCACTACCTGTTGCACTCATGTGAGGTAAGATCTGCCTGGGCAGCATGCACAACATGAGTTTTTCATTTTATTTCAGTAAACATGACAATAATAAACCAATATCATGTCCTCTGGTTAACAAACCCTTGTCTCTCAATCATTGTCCAGGCAGCGCAGTGCCAGAGTTGCTGCCTTACGGCGCCAGAGACCCGTGCTCCATCCTGACCACGCAATGTTGTCTGTATAGAGTTTGTATGTTCTCCATGTGACCACATGGGTTTTCTCCAAGTGCTCTGGTTTCCTCCCACATTCCAAAGACATGCAGGGCTTGTAAGTTAATTGGCTTTGGTAAAATTGTAAATTGTCCCTAGAGTGTAGGATAGAACTCGTGTACGGGGTGATCACTGGACAGCGTAGACGTAGACCGGGTGGGCTGAAGAGTCTGTTTCCATGCTGTGTCCCTAAACTTTATAACTCTGAAAGAATACTCCTGCTGTTTCTCAGTTCCGGCAGCTTAAGTTTGACACTGACCATTGGTGCAGTCTGTGTGGAGTTTGCACGTTCTCCCTTTGTCCTTGTGGGTTTCCCCAAGCATTTCAGTTCCCTCCCACATCCCAAATTCCCGCTGCTTGCTGATTGGTGAATCTAATGAAAACCCCTGGAGCAGATAAGAGGTAGAACAAGCAAGAGGTGTTTAAGAAAAGGTTGCTGGGAAATGATAGAAACATGAACAATAGGTGCAGGAGTAGACCATTCGGCCACGAGCCAGCACTTCCATTCAATATGATCATGGCTGATCATCCAAAATCAGTACCCCGTTCCTGCTTTCCCCCCCCATATCCCTTGATTCTGTTAGCCCTTAGAGTTAAATCTAACTCTCTCTTGAAAACAGCCAGTGAATTGGCCTCCTCTGCCTTCTGTGGCAGAGAATTCCACAATTTATGATTTTATAATTTATACATTTATGATTGTAAATTTTAAATGATAATTATCATTTATGATGTGAGAAAGCATTGAGAGCCAGTATGGACATAACGGGCTGAATGGCCTCCTACGACAGGATAAGAGTATATAATATTATGAGAGGCAGAGAGACAGTCAAAACCTCTTTCCCAGAATAGAAAAATCAAAATACTAAAGGGCATAGCTTTAAGGTGAGAGGGGCAAAGTTCAAAAGCAACGCATGTAGAAACTTATTTTCTCTATGCAGAGGATAGGGTGGTGCCAGTGCCAACGTTTGTTTCTTAATATTAGCTCTTTCACCAGGAATGTGCTGCCAGGGTTTTGGATGGGCGTATAGATATACTGAGAAAGGAGGGATATGGATGATAAAAGATGGTCTTGGCATCATGTTCGGCAAGGCATGGTGGGCCGAAGGGCATGCTCTTGTGCTGTGATGTTTTATGTTCTATGTCAAAAGAAAATACGAAAATATAATAAAGAAATGCTTGAACCCTCCTCAAATAAAAAGGCAAAACAAGTTATAGATTAATGGAGTTATATTGAATGGAAACCTCTTGGCTCACCTTGTCTATGCCCTTTTGGCTCACCTTGTCTATGCAAGTTGGCATTCTGGGCTAGTCCCATTTGGACAATACCTCTCCAAACCTCACCAACATCTGTCCAATTGTCTATTGACAGCCGTAAGAATTAAATGAATGAAGATGAGTGAGAGGGGCAGATGTTGGAATGATCACACAGATCAGACTCCATCTACACTTCAAGCTGCTTCCAATGCAGCCAACTAAATCAAAGATTTGTCTCACCCCGGTCATTCCTTCTCCCTGCTCATGTCCAGCAGAAGGTACAGTAACTGGGAAGTGTCCATCACCAGCCTCAGGAGCAGCTACTTCCCCTCAGTTATCAGGCTTCTGAACAGTCCCAAGTACTGTCTGTTTCCATTGCAGACATTGGACTTTGTCTCTGGAACTGGTGGGCTACAATGCTGAGAACTATATCCTGCACTCTCTATCTTCCACTTTTCTCTACCTCTCATGCTTGAATGTTACTCGATTGTATTTATGTACAAAGCAGGCAAAACAAAGCTGTTCACTGTACCTCAGCAGAGGTTACTATAACAAATAGAAACCTGAACCAAAATTTGAAGGGTTAATCCAACGATCAGGGTTATTGAGAGTTAAAGCCATCTTTCCATATGGAGAGACCAGGTAGAAACAGTTTTGTTTGCTTTCTGCCCGAGCTGTGATTAATTAAAGTGCTACGAGCCAGCTGCCATGTGTGTGATTCGAGGCAGCCTCGATTATATCACAAGTGCCGTACGGGTAATGGTTGGGAGTTATGAAATTTTAGAATCATAAGCAGATTTTGCGGTGAACACTGAATGTAAAAAGCAGGATGCCTTCAATTCAATTAACAACGCGACATTAATCAAAATATGGTGTCAGAGTTGGCATCAGTGCAGACTCAGGGCACGAAGATTTGATTTGTTTCTCATTAGCAACCTTGCTCATAGGAACACAAGGTGCAGCCTCATCAACACTGCCAAGTTCCAAAGGGACTCCCCGACAAAATATCCCAAGCTGAGGTCATGAGGAACAGCTAAAACAACTCCCAGGGAGTTACACCTGACAAAAGGATCAGAGATGATTCAAGCAGGATTTATTTTTTCCTTCAGCTCAGCAATTTGCTGGGGTGTGGAATACACTGCCTGGAAGGGCAACGGAAGCAGGTTTGCTGATATTTACCTCTGCCATCTCAGAGTCATACAGCACAGAAACAGGCCCTGTGGCCCAGCTTGCCCAATGCCAACCTCTTCAGTCTTGGTTTAGAGATATAGTATGGAGACAGATCCTTCAGCCCACTGAGTCCGCTCTGACCAACAATCCCCATTTATTAGTTCTATTCTACATACCTGATACAATTTGTGGAAGCCAATTAAACTAAAAAAACCCACACATGGGAGAAAAGTGGGAGGAAACTGCAATACCTGGAGAAAACCGCCACTGTCACAGGGAGAAAGCACAAACTCTGTACAGAAAGCACCCAAAGTCGAACATAGAAACATAAAAAATAGGTGCAGGAGTAGGCCATTTGGCCCTTCGAGCCTGCACCGCCATTCAATATGATCATGGCTGATCATCAAACTCAGAATCCTGTACCTGCCTTCTCTCCATACCCCCTGATCCCTTTAGCCACAAGGGCCACATCTAACTCCCTCTTAAATATAGCCAATGAACTGGCCTCAACTACCTTCTGTGGCAGATAATTCCACAGATTCACCACTCTCTGTGTAAAAAAATGATTTTCTCATCTCAGTCCTAAAAGACTTTCCTCTTATCCTTAAACTGGGACCCCTTGTTCTGGACTTCCCCAACATCCCAGGGAATGTCCCAGGGAAAAGTTGGCAAGTTTTGGGAAGGTGAAATACAAAGGAGCATGGCAGTGGGACAAGAGTAGGGATGAGAGCTACAGGTGGAGCAGGACAATTAAAGGACATAGGGTTGAAGATAATTACATTAAAGTCAATCACTCTCTCATCATTGCACTGAACTGCATCTAATCTTGGGGCACACAATGAGACCATTCAGCCCAAATAACCCAGGCTAGAACACTCCATTCTTCTTTTTTTGTTTTTAATTTTAGAGATACAGTGTGGGAACAGGCCCTCCAATCCATGCCAACTATCAATCATCCATACATTAGATCTATGTTACCCCAGTTTAGCACCTGTCAATTAACAGAAGCCAATTAACCTAGAAACCTCTATGTCTTTGGAGTGTGGGAGGAAACTGGAGCACGAGTAGAAAATCCACATGATCACAGGCACTGCATACTCCGTACAGATAGCACCTCAGTATCAAACCCAGGTCTCTGACACTGTGAGGCTGTGCCACTGTTCTTCCACTTGGCATTATCCATTCATGTCCCCATCCGTTTTCTCCAGAGATGCTGCCAGACCAGCAGAGTTACTCCAGCACTTTGTGTCTATCATTTTTCCACCTTTCTGAAGAAGAGTGCCGAACGAAAACTTGGCCTACTCATCTTCCCCCGAGATGCTACCTGGCCCACTGAGTTACTCCAGCACCTTGTGTGTTCTCTAGTTGAGAGCATACTAACATACTGTGTATGCGTGTGGTACACCAGCTGCACAGCGGCTCAGAGGAAAGCGCTCCAGAGGGCCATTGACAACGCCCAGAGGATTGTCGGCTGCCCTCTCCTTACCTTGGAGGACTTACACAGTTCCCGCTGCACCAAAAAATCCCAGAATATCATAAAGGACATTTCCCACCCCGGACACTCCCTGTTTGAAACTGTTGCCGTCAGGCAGACGGTACAGATCTACAAGGACAAGGACAAATAGACTAAAAAACAGTTTTTACCCCACTGCTATAAAAGCACTAAATGTAGCCGCCAAGGAACGCAGGGGCGATACAGACTAAGGGACTGTGGTAACTGTGAAATCGACAGAAGGATGGAGGAATTGGGTGTGTATGCGTGCTTTGTTCGTGATATTTATTTAGTTGTTTATCTTTTAATATTTTACCTTGTATGTATCGTTAGCTTTTAGAAATGTTTGAATGGTGCACTGACTGGCTGACATTTTAAATTTCGTTGTACATGGTTCATGTTACAATGACAATAAAGAAACTATTCTATTCTATTCTAGTATATTTTATCCTATTCCCTTCTCCTTTGCTCACTTTGCAACTTTTTATTGAATGATTGAAAGATACACCGTCATTCAGAATCTGTAATCCTGTGGCTAACGACGTAATGTCGCCTCTCCTGCCCATGCTCTTGGCCACGATGAATTATCCTCCGAGTTCTACAGCTGATATTTTAGTAAAATATCAGAAAATATGCAGAAAGTCTCTGATATCTGCAATGGACCACCATAATCCCAGCTCATTTCCACCACAACCATAAATAACTGTGACACGGTTATAAAGCTGCTACCTTACGGTGCAGAGACCAGCGTTCCATCCTGACTATGGGTGCTGTCTGTATGGAGTATGTACGTTCTCCCTGTGACTGGGTGGGGTTTCTCCTGGTGCTCCGGTTTCCACACTCCAAATACGTACAAGTCTGCCGTCTAATTTGGCTTCAGTAAAGATTGTAAAGTGTCCCAATGGTGTTGAATTGTGCTAGGGAACAGGATGAGTGCTGGTCAGCGGGCTGAAGGGCCTGTTTCTGTGCAGTGTCTCTAAAGCTAAAGCATTGTGTCAAAGATTCTGATCATGTTCACTTATCACCCAAGGATGCTACTTAGCTCTAGAGCCACAGTGAGCATGCAAATAATTTATTCTTGAAAAAATTAATTTACTTCATCCCTTAAATGAATTATAATTGAATAAGTGTTCCGGAGATTTATTTGTATGTAATTTATAGGGCAATATTAATGGCATTCCTACAATAGTTGTTGTCTATGATCCCTAATTGGACTTGAATTGAGTGGTTTCTAAGCCATTTAAAAGACAACCACATTTGATGTTGATTTGGGGGGGAGGGGGGGGTTAAGGGTCAGGAGGCATTTGTTTGGACAGAAAAGGACAGAAAGTGGTGGAGTAACTCAGCGGGGCAGGCAGCATTTCTGGAGAACATGGAGAGGTGATGTTTTGGTTTGGGACCCTTCGATAACACAACGTCACCACGTTCTCCAGAGATGCTGCCTCGCCTGGTGAGATACACCAGCAGTAACTAACTCAGTACACATGACGATAAAAGATGGCACAGGTTGCTACATTTCAGCACCAGAGACCCGAGTTTGAGACTGTCTGTACGGAGTTTGCACGTTCTCCCGAGACCAGAGTTGGTTTTCTCCTGGAGCTCCGGATTTCTCCCACACTCCAAAGACGTACAGGTTTGTAGGCTAATTGGCTTGGTAAAATTGTAAATTGTCCCTAGTGGGTGTAGGATAATATTAATGTGTGGGGGTCGGTGGTCAGCATGGACACTGTGCGCCAAGGGGCCCATTTCCATGCTGCATCTCTAAACTATTAGAGTTCGAACTAATAAACTAAACTAAAGCTTGTGGTAAACTTGGTCAGTAACATAACCAGCACCTCAGCAGGCATGTTGACTGGTGATGTTGGTGCCCTGATCATTCTGGGCAGTGAACAGCTAAACAAAGCATTGGCTCAGTAACCTCCATTAAGGAACCTCAACCACACGCACAGAGACGGTCAGTAGAGAGTGGATGTTCAGACCAGTGGATGTGGAGTGCTCCTGCAAAAGAAACCCTGCCAACATTTGTCGTGGCTTGAAACAGATCGCCTGCTCATCGACTTTGCTTTACTGATCTCTTGCTGGGTCCACCTCATGCTGAGCGCTGCCTACAGTGACTTCAAAAGCATTTCATCAGTTGACAAACATCCAGAAGTCATGAAAAGCTCCATGTAAATGGAGGTTTCTTTTCCGGAGAAAGACCCCACCCAAATCATCGTCCAGCCATTCCCTCCACAGATGCCGCCTGAACCGCTGAGTTCCTCCAGCACTTTGTGTTTTGCTCAAGATGCCAGCATCCGCAGTTGCTAAACTAAAACTGGAAATGGCAAATGCTGGCCAGAGCACTTGATCAGTCCTTGAGATGATAAATGCATCTGCACTCTCTCCCTAATGGAGAGAATTGCACCTCCCCTGTCCAGCTGATGCCCAGTCAAGTACTTTTCTAAAGTACAGCCACAGTTGTAGCGTGGAGTCGCAGCAGTCATTTGGCACCCAGCCGTGTATCCTAATGGAATAAGATCAGAATATCTGTTTTGATTGAGGGATAAATACCAGGCAGAGCTCTGCAGAGAACTCCCCTGTTTCTCCTTTGATGGAGTGCCGTTGGCTTTCATACTTCCAACTGTGAAGACAGACAGAGCCTTGATCTAACGTCTCGATCAAAGCAACAACCCTCACAGTGCGGCTTTCCACAGGTCCCTTGCTGGCAATGGCAGCACTCGGTACACAGAAGGGACCATAAACATTGCCTATCCATGTTCTCCGAGGATGCTGCCTGTCCCGCTGAGTTAATCCAGCACTTTGTGTGTATCTTTAGTATAAACCAGCATCTGCAATTCTTTATTTCTACATATTGACAAAAAAGCATTCTTGACTCTTGAAATACATTACATCGCCTCCAATGTTATACTGTAAATCATAGAAACATAGAAAATAGGTGCAGGAGTAGGCCATTCGGCCCTTCGAGCCTGCACCGCCATTCAATATGATCATCGCTGATCATCCAACTCAGTATCCTGTACCTGCCTTCTCTCCATACCCCCTGATCCCTTTAGCCACAAGGGCCACATCTAACTCCCTCTTAAATATAGCAAATCAACACCTACAGTTCCTTGTTTCTCCACCGATGACTGGGGATGGCGCAGTGAGGCAGCGGTAGAGTTGCTGTCTTACGGCGCCAGACACCTGCGTTTGATCCTGACCACGGGCGCTGTCTGTACGGAGTTTGCACACATTCTCCCCGTGACCATGTGGGATTTCTCTGGGTGCTCCGGTTTCCTCCCACATTCCAAAGACATGCGAGTGTGTAGGTTAATTGGCTTCTGTAAATTGTCCCTAGAGTGTAGGATAGAATGAGTGTATGGGGTGATTGTTGGTCAGCGAGGAATTGGTGGGCCGAAGGACCTGGTTCCATGCTGTATCTCTAAACTAAATTAGACTAGCCAGACTTTGTCCCCCCCCCCCCCCCCCCAGCTCTCTTCCAGCTTTCTGTCCCCTACCGCATTCAATCTGAAGTCTTGACCTGAAACGTCACCTATCCTTGTTCTTCACAGATGTTCTCCAGAGATGCCGGACTCGCTGAGTTACTCCAGCAACTAATTCGCTGCCACGAGTTTTTCACCACCTTGCATTTAGATAGCAACTTTAATATAACGAGTAGACAGAAGGAACTTCAGATACTGGTTTACAAAAAAAAAAAAGGATACAAAGACTCAGCCAGACATTGTTTGGCAGACACCTCTCTTCCAGCCTTCTCCGCCCCATACCTCTCCACAACCGGGTAGCACAGTGGCACAGTTTCTGCCTTACAGTACCAGAGATCTGGGTTCGATTCTGACTGCGGGTGCTGTCTGAACAGAGTTTGTACGTTCACTCTGTGACCATGTGGGTTTTCTCTGGGTGCTCCGGTTTCCTCCCAAACTCCAAAGATGTGCAAGTTTGTAGGTTAATTGGCTACAGTAAAGTAGTAAATTGTTCCTAGTGTGGGGATAGTGCTAATGGATGGGGTGATTGCTGGTTGGCGTGGCCTTCGTGGGCCAAAGGGCCTGTTTCCGCGCTGTATCTCGAAACGCTAAAATCTAAAATCTGTCTGAAGAAGGGCCCCGACACGAAACGCCACCTATCCATGTTCCACAGAGGTGCTGCCTGGCCCGCTGAGTTACTGCAGCACGCTCTATCTTTTTAAAAAGTGTAACAAAATCGTTTCCCCGATGTTACGGAAGTCCAGGACAAGGGGTCACAGCTTAAGGATAAGGGGGAAATCCTTTAAAACCGAGATGAGAAGAACTTTTTTCACACAGAGAGTGGTGAATCTCTGGAATTCTCTGCCACAGAGGGTAGTTGAGGCCAGTTCATTGGCTATATTTAAGAGGGAGTTAGATGTGGCCCTTGTGGCTAAGGGGATCAGGGGGTATGGAGAGAAGGCAGGTACGGGATACTGAGTTGGATGATCAGCCATGATCATATTGAATGGCGGTGCAGGCTCGAAGGGCCGAATGGCCTACTCCTGCACCTAATTTCTATGTTTCTATGTTTCTATGTTTCAAAGAGCCTCGTTGATCTGACATCAGACAAGACTTTACAGTGATCCTCAAGCTTGGGGATATCATGATGGGCAACACAAAACTGGGTTGTAGAGGTAATGTCTGAGGGTTTTACAGGTGAGGGAGGCAGAGAAGCTTAAGGAGGAAACTCCAGAGCTTGAAACAATACAAGCTAAAAGCACAGTTGCCATTGAAATACTGAACAAAACTAGCGGTACCCAAAAAGATAGATCAGTACAGCTCAGGAACAGGCCCTTTGGCCGACAATATCCATGCCGAACATGATGCCAAGTTCCACTAATCTCCTCTGTCGGCAGGTGATCCATATCCATGTGCCTTTCCTAAACCCTCTTGAATGCCACTATCCTGCCTGCCACCTCCACCACCCCTGGCAACAAGTTTCAGGCACCCACCATCCTCTGCGCCACACATAAACGTTGCCCCTATTACCTTAAAACTACGCCCTCTAGTTTTTGATATTTCCAACCTGGGATGAAGCTTCTGGCCGTCTACTCAATCTAATGCCTCTTATTATTTTACATCCATCGGGTCTCTGCTCAGCGTCCAACGTCCCAGGGTAAACACTCATAGTTTGTCCAACCACATATCCATGATCTAGAGAGTTATGAGCATTAGACTGGGAACTATACATATATGCTTTTAAAGTTACGGTCTGAAGAAAAGTCTTCACCCGAAACTTTGTCGGCCCGAAACGTGGTCTTAAGAAGGGTACCGACCCAATACGTCACCAATTCCTTTCCTCCAGGGATGCTGCCCGACTCACTGAGTTATTCCAGCTTTTTGTGTTTATCTTTGGAGTTAACCAGCATCTGCAGTTCCTTCCTACCAATGTGGTCTGCTCCACTGCAAAATCTCCTCAAGATCTGCCAACTTTGAAGAAGTTCTCCCCCTCTATCGGTCGGGAGTTTCGCCACACAGTGGCGGACTGGGTCTGAAAATATTGGTTGCCAGGAGACAAAGGGGGCCCACCCATAACTACAATGCTATCATTTAACAGGGGCCCACTTGCCATCACTTGCTATCACTTCATCACAGGCCCACTTGCCATCGGGCAAGCTGACACCCTGGCCAGTCCGCCACTGCCGCCACACCCTCTCCCACTGCTCCCCTGTGTGATTCCTCCTGCTCTCGTTTTTAAACACGCTTTAACCCAGGCTCGCTACGATAGCCAAGTGTGCTTTCTCGGTTCTTGCATGCGCCTCAATCCTCTGCCTCGGGGATTCCAGCTCCAGTTCCAGACATCCCAGTTCGTAACCAACCCAGACTACAGTTTCCGATAGTCGATCTGCCGCTTTCCACACTGGCTGCTATACGAGGGCACCAGCAGACTCTCCCACAGCTCCGGGCCTCACTCAACCACACCTGCTGCAATGGACCCCAACTGCACTTCATTCTATGCCAGATCCACGCATTCAACAAATGGTTCCTCGCCTACCTGGACTCCACTAATGTCCGAAGAAGGGTCTCGACCCAAAACGTCACCTATTCCCTTTCTCCAGAGATGCTGCCTGACCCTCTGAGTTGCTCCAGCTTTGTGTGTCTATCTTTGGTTTCAGCATATTCTTGGAAAGGGCAACGAGGATGAATCATATATAGTAATGGGTAACCTTGTCAAAACAGTGACTGTCTGGTTTGGCTCAAAAGTCGAAGGTTGGGCAGATCGTTAATTGTGTTTGACTTACATGAGAGAAGAATTTTCTTATCATTGTAGCATCAGTACTTTGACAACTATTTATATTTCATTTTCATTACATAATGGGATGAGGGCAAAGGCAGCAGGAACACTCTCAATACTGTTCCCCATATAAACTAGAATCTAGTATATCCATAGCCCAGAGCTCTGCACAAACTAACTCTCTCCAACAACCTTCCACTCGTGTGGAAACAAGGACCTGCAGATGTTGATTTACAAAAATGGACACAAAGTACTGGAGTAACTCAGTGGGTCAGGCAGCGTCTCAAGAGAAAAAGGATGGTGGCGTTTCGGAACGGGACCCTTCTCCCTTTTTTGTAAACCAGCATCAGGGCAGCACGCATCATCAGTGACACAGCGGTAGAGTTGCCACAGACCCGGGTTTGATCCCGACTACGGGTGCTGTCTGTATGGAGTTTGAACAATCTCCCGGTAACTTTGTGGGTTTTCTCCGAGTTCTCCATTTTCCTCCCACATCCCAAAGACGTGCAGGTTAGTAGATGAATTGGTTTCTTTAAATTGCCCCGAGTGTGTAGGATGCCAAAGTGACCATAACACAGGACTAGTGTGAGAGGGAGACCGCTGGTCGGCAAGGACTCGGTGGGCTGCTGGGCCTATTTCCCTGCTGTATCTCCAAACGTAAAAATGAAAGCAAATCTTTCTTCAGGCTAATGGAGTAACGGAAAGAAAGCTGGAAAAGAGAGGTGAGCATGGGACAAATCCAGACAAGTGATAGGTGGAAACAGGGGGAGGGTTAATTAGCAGATGGGTGGAGTAAGCGACAAAGGCAAGAAATGAAAAGAAGACAAAAGGGTGTCAGATAAGGAGAGAAGGGAGGAAGTGTGCAAGGCAGGTGTTTTTTTTACACAGATGTTTGTGGGTGCCTGGAACGCACTGTCAGGGGTGATGGTGGAGGCAGACATGATAATGGCATAAAAGAGGCACACAGATATGCAGGGATATGGATCACATGCAGGAAGAAGAGATTAATTCAACTTGGCATTGTGTTCGGCATGGATATTGTGGGTTGACAAGCCCCCGAAACGTCACCTATTCCTTCGCTCCATAGATGCTGCCTCACCCACTGAGTTTCCCCAGCATTTTTGTAAACCTTCAATTTTTCCAGCATCTGCAGTTCTTTCCTAAACTGTCCTGTGCTGCACTGTTCTGTGTTCTGTGAGTGAAATGCAAAGCCAGAGGGAGGGATATGGGTGGAATGGAATGGGGAGGGGGGAGGGATCAAGGACTCAGGATGAAAAATGAGCAGGGTGATTAGGGGAGAGATATGGATTCAGATGGGAAGGTCTGATATTTTTTTTTTTAATTTGTGTTTCTCGGACAAGAAGTGTTCGATCGAGTACAGGACATGATAAATGTCAAAATGTGCCATTGGGCCAAAATCCAAGCAAAGGAGTGGCTCAAAAAGCCTCTGATTCACTGGAACATGAGAACAGCTGTGGCTGTTCAGCCCATGCAGCCTGGTCCACCTTTCTATTGTGGCTGATTACTTCTCAGTGAAAATAAGAAACATTTCTTCGGAGTATTGTTTTGGTCACCACGTCATAGGGAAGACGGTGTCAAGCTGGAAAGGGTGTAGCGAATATTTAAGAGGATGTTGCCAGGGCTGAGCTATAAAAAGAGAGTGAGCAGACTGCACATTTATTCCTTGGAGTGCAGGAGGATGAGGAGTGATCTTCTAGAGGTGAACAAAATCATGAGAGGAATAGATAGGATAAACACACCGTTGCAAAAAAAAAAGCTAATAATCTTGCCCTGAGAAGAGAAATCGAGAACCAGAGGACATATGTTTAATGTGAAGGGGGAAAGATTTAGTAGGAACCTGAGAAGTAAAGGGCCTGTCCCACTTACGTGTCCTTGGCACGCAAATTATGCGATCTCGTGGTCACGTTGAGCCGAGACGGTAGAGCTAAGGTCGGGCGCAATTACATGCGTACGCACAGCCGTCTGGAGCGTAATTTTCAAGTGCGACAGGCCCTCATCATTTGAAGATGGACACAAAGCCGGAGTAACTCAGCGGGACCGGCAGCATCTCTGGAGAGAAGGAATGGGTGACGTTTCGTGTGGAGACTCATCTTCAGTGAAAAGAAGGGTCTTGACCCGAAATGACACCCATTGCTTCTCTCCAGAGATGCTGCCGGTCCTGCTGAGTTACTCCTGCATTTTGTGTCTATCTTCAATTCTCTTGGCCCCACTCTGGGAGTAGAAGTGGGGGCGGATCCGGACCGCAACGGCCGTGAGTCCCAGGCTGAGTTCGACGATCGTTTGCCTGCTTCTGCTGCTGTTAGAGGTGAGATGTTGCGTCGAGCCAGGGTCTTGGTCCTGTCCCACTTTGACCGTCAGTCCCACGACAGGCCGTTAGCGCGCAAAGATTTTGTTCACTGCAAGAATTTCGGAGCCCCGCACGATGTCGGGACCGGCCTCGCACAACTCCATATCCCTCCGCCCTTCTAAGTGGGACCGGCCCCGCGCGGCCATGCTGTGCCCGTACACCTCAAGCGACCACGAGGTCGCGTAATTTGTGAGCCAAGGACGCTTAAGTGGGACAGACCCTTAACCTTTTTTATACAAAGGTTGGTGGGTATATGAAACGAGCTGCTAGAGGAGGTACTTGAGCCAGATACTATCACAACGTTTAAGAAACATTTGGACAGGGACATGGATAGGAAAGGTTTAGAAGGATATAGACCAAACGCAGGCAGGTGGCACTAGTATAGAATGGACATGTTGGTCAGTGTGGGCAAGTTGGGCCGAAGGGCCAGATTCCATGCAGTAAACAACAGTTGTAACAGGCTTTCCAAACTAAAATATGAATGCTATTTTTATCTCTGCTGTTGCTGAGAATTTGCTGCTATATTTCAGTATGTCTCTGCTAACTATCCATTCTTGACATAATGTCCTTGCTTAACGAGTCTTGATTTGGAAGTATCAATTGACCTTCATCTACAAGAGATTCGTAATTCCTAATTTGTCTGATGACATACTTCAGAACATCGCCCTTATAGTACTCAACTCATTTTACAGTAAAAACAAAAGACACAAAGTGCTGGAGTAACTCAATGGGTGTGGCAGCATCTCTACCCACATAGTCAGAAGGAAAGCATGCAAAATCCATGCAGGCAGCACCCAAGGTCAGGACCAAACGCAGGTCTCTGGCGCTGCAAGGCAGCAACTCTACCAGCTTCACCACTGTGCCACTCAGGGATGGCTTCAATTCTTATTCATGGCACATACGATTCGATACAATTGAGCTTTATTTTTACATGGGGGGGGGGGGGGATTGATCTGCCAACAGTCATAAAACAGACCATAACCAGATGATTTTGCCCAGCTCTCAATACGTGTAACAAAGTATCTTGTTTCGAAAAAAGTACAAAAAGCAAAAACTACTGGGGTGATTACAAGGGTGAGGGAACACAGTTTTTATGAAGGCTCCCATATCTGAAACTTGGGTAGCTTCCATCCTAATAGTATGAACAAAGGTTTCTCAAATTTCTCAAATTTTAAGTAACCAGCATACTTAAAATCCTTTTTTCCATTCCCCCACATCTCCACCTGCGCTCGCACTCATTTATCCCCTCCCCTTCCGCCTACATTCCTTCTTCCGGCTTCACAATTCTCACCTCTTCTATCCTCATCTCACATCTTTTGGCTTTACAGCCCAGGCCTTTGTCCAACCATCAGTCTATCAAAGCTCATTCCTTTTTTAACCAGTTCCACCCAAAGATCTTATAGCGAAGCAAGATGGGTTACTCTCACGCAAACGTGAGGTACGCTCATGGGCGGATTCATGGGTGATTATAGGACACATTTTAGCAACCTGACTCCGCCATCTTGTTCCGCCATCTTGCTCCCGCCTTCTTGCTTCCGGCCAAAGATTGGATCCGCAGCAGGGAGAAGGAGTGCGAGGCCCGGGGCAGCGGGGAGAGAGAGTGCGGGGCCCGGGGCAGCGGGGAGAAGGAGTGCCCCAAGACAATGTTTTTTATTTACTATGTTTCTTATTTACAATGTTTCTTATTTAATGTCCCTTGTCTAGTCTGAAATAAAGTTCATTATTGGATTAGAAGAAATATAATTGTGTGTGTTATATACATTTATATAATTTTCATGTATGTGTGTTTATAAACATTTTATTCTTTAACAAGAATCAACAGAATTATGAACTAACAGAATTATGAATCTAACCCTATATCACGCACAAAAAGTCCCCCCCCTGTCAATCACCCTGCGAGTCGGGTCGGTTCCGGTTACTACAAAATCAACTCAAACACTGCTTGTGAGCCATTTAAAAAGAAATGATTTAAAAAACATTAAAAAAGACAATTACCAGAATCAAATTTTATTCTTGACAAGAAGTTTGAACTGACAGATTTATGAATCTGACCCACACAAACTGTTGCCCCGCAACATTGATTACAGTGCGAGTCGGGTCGGGTTAGGTAGGCTCAGGTTGCTAAAATGGGCGTGGAAAATGCCCATGATCCCCTCCATAGCGTACTACACGTCAGTCCATTGCATTTAGCAGGAGTAGCTTATCTTGCTTCGCTATAAGATCTTTGGTTCCACCTATCATTCGCCAGGCTTTGTCTCTTCCACCTTTCCCCACTAACACCATAATCAGTTTGAAGAAGGATTACTTCAGCACTTCAAAGTGAGGGGGGGTGGAAAACATTTAATAGGAACCTGAGGGGCAATTTTTTGTTCACAGAGGGTGGTGGAACAAGCTGTCGGAGGAGGTAGTTCGGACAGGTACTGTCACAACATTTAAGAAACATTGGGTAGCATAGACACAAAATGCTGGAGTAACTCAGCTGCTCAGGCAGCATCTTTCGAGAAAAGGAATAGGAGACATTTCGGGTCGGAACCCTTCTTCAAACCTGATCTGAAACGTCATCTATTCCTTTTCTCCAGAGATCCTGCCTTACCTGCTGGGATATTCCAGCATTTTGTATCTATCTTTGGTATAAACCAGCAGCTGCAGTTCCTTCCTACACATGGATAGGATAGATTTAGAGGGATATGGGCCAAACGCATGCAGGTGGGACGAGTTGTAGATGGGGCATGTGGGTCAGAGTGAGGAGGTTCGGTGGAAGGGCCTGTTTCCACACTGTATGACTATGCCTTTGTGTCTTTTTGTAAACCAGCATCCGCTGTTCCCTGTATCTCCTGAAACATTAACGGTTCCTCTCTTCACAGTTGCTGCCAAGGATCCTATAGCAAGCAAGATAGACCACTCGATGAAAAAGACGTAGTACGGTCATGGGCAGATTCATGGCCCCATTTCCGTAACCGGCTTCCGTCTCCGCACCAAAGATCCCATAGCGGAGCAAAGATATTAGTGCGGAGATGGAAGCCGGTTACGTAAACATCCTCGTAAAAATCAAACTTCTTTGGTAAAAATCTTCTCCTCATTTTCAGAATTATAATTTATTAACACAAACGGTTCCCCCACAACATTGATTACACTGCGAGTCGGGCCAGGTTACTGAAATGGATGAAAAAAAGGCCCACATTCCACTCCGTTGCGTACTACACGTCAGCCCATTGCATTTAGAAGGAGTGATCTATCTTGCTTCGCTATAGGATCTTTGGCTGCTGCCTGACCTAGTGTGTGTGACACTGTGTGGGCAGCACCTGTGGAAGGAATGGACAGGCAATTTATCGGTTCAGGATCCTCAGGCTGCTGTTCTGCTAAAGAGCAATAAAGATTGGACGGAGGTTTTGCAGGTCGTAAAAGATCATGATCAGTTTAAATAGTGAGAAAAGAGGAAGCTCTCCATTTCCGAAGGTGTGTCAAGGATGCAACAGCCATATCCCAGGGGCCGTGAGAAATAAAGCATTTCCGCTTGGCCAACTGCAATTCAGTCCCTGTAGGGGTTCTGGAAAGAGGATGAAGCAGGGCCTTCATTTTCATTTTCCCTCTGAGGGCGGCACAGAGGCACAGCTGGTAGAGCCACTACCTGACAAACCCAGAGTCCTGGGTTTGATCCCGACCTCGGGTGCGTGCAGTCCGTGTGGAGTTTGCAAATTCTCCCCGTGACTGCGTGGGTTTCCTTCGGGTTCTCCAGTTTTCTCCCACATCCCAAAGACGTGCAGGTTTGCAGGTTAACTGGTTCTCTGTAAATTCCTTTGAGTGTGCAGGACGTGGATGAGAAGGTGGGATAACATGGAACTAGTGTGAACGGGTGATCGGTGGTCAGTATGGACTCGGTGGGACAAAGTACCTGTTTCCATGCTGTTTCTTTCAATCTATCTTTCAAATTACAATGAACACATTGAATGGTGGTGCTGTCTCGAAGGGCCGAATGGCCTACTCCTGCACCTATTGTCTATTGCCATTTCCATAATTGCTTTTGTTACCTCTTCCTATTCCTGACTTTCTTCAGCTGCCTTGATTCTACACTCTGGAATTCTGTCCCTTAATTTTTCTGCCTCTCTCTTCCATTAAAATGCATCAAATATTTGCAGTCCTGTCTTGTATTCTGTGGCTTGGTTTGGTGTTTTGCCTTGTAAGCTCTCCAGTTAAGCATCTTGGAATGCATTGAGAAACAAGGAACTGCAGATGCTGTTTTACAAAAAAAAAAGACTCAGGACAGCTAAAGACATGGGCATCATCAGCAGAGGTACTCAGGCACCGCAAGAGGTAACAAAAATAAAGTATACTGTAGGATTTGAGAAGCAGTTACACATATGTAACATCTATGCAATCTATCTCCCTCGCTCACTCCAATTTCTTCAGAATTCGCCTTCAGGGCAGTACGGTCTCGCAGCGGTAGAGTTGCTGCGTTACAACGCCAGAGACCAAGGTTCAATACAGACTACGGGTGCATCCTCCCTGTGACTGCGTGGGTTTTCTCCGAGTGCTCTGGTTTCCTCCCACACTCCAAAGACAGGTTTGTCGGTTAATTGGCTTCGGTAAAATTGTAATTGTCCCCAGTGTGTAGGATGGTGTTCGTATACGGCCTAAGGTCGGCGCTGAATCAGCAGGCCAGAGGGCCTGCTTACGCATTGTACCACTAAAGTCTAAAGCCAGTTTTTGAAAGTGATATATTCAATAGATGTGAAAAGACAACTCGGCTTTCAAAACACTTTGATCAGGCAGATGAGATCAGTTCAACCAGACGTCATGTTCGGCACGAATATTGTGGGCCAAAGAGCCTGTTCCTGTGCTGCACTGTTCTATGCTTTATTTGTAAAAGGTCAATTTTGCAAAGGTAATGAATAAAAGACAGATCTTTCTTCTGATACCTACTGAGTGGTGTGTTTACAAACCTGTTGGACCACTGCAAGTAAGAATTTCATTGTTCCGTTCCAGTACATATGATAACTAAACATAGAAACATAGAAAATAGGTGCAGGAGTAGGCCATTCGAGCTTGCACCGCCATTCAATATGATCATGGATGATTATCCAACTCAGTATCCCATCCCTGCCTTCTCTGCATACCCCCTGATCCCTTTAGTCACAAGGGCCACATCTAACTCCTTCTTAAATATAGCCAATGAACTGGCCTCAACTACCTTCTGTGGCAGAGAATTCCACAGATTCACCACTCTCTGTGTGAAAAATGTTTTTCTCATCTCGGTCCTAAAAGACTTCCCCCTTATCCTTAAACTGTGATCCCTTGTTGTGGACTTCCCCAACATCGGGAATAACCTTCCTGCATCTAGCCTGTCCAACCCCTTAAGAATTTTGTACGTTTCTATAAGATCCCCCCTAAACACTCTTGACTCGCATGACACTCAACACCCAGAGCAGAAAGTATCTTTGCTTTCTGAAACCTTCAGAATGTAAAGTTAATCTGAAGGTGTCTGAAAGTAAAGCTACCCATGCTTTACTTTCAGAAGGACAGTAAACAACTATTGGCAGCCTGGATGAGATCCGGTCTTTCCATCCTCTCTCCTTTCCTTTAAGATACTTCTTAAACCTTACTTAGAACACAACGGAGTAACTCAACGGGTCAGGCAGCATGATTGGTGGGCTTGGATAGGTGACATTTAAGGTTGGGACCTTTCAATAATCTTGAGGCCCTCTTTTGGACCTCACTTAAGGAGACATTAAGACAGAGTCCCAACCCGAATCGTCACCTATCCATGTCCTCCACAGATGCTGCCTGCCCCACTGAGTTACTCCAGCACTTTGTGTTCTATGCAAGTTTCCAGCATCTGCAGTTCCTTGCATCTCCTGAAACCTTACTTCTTGGACCAAGCTACAAGTCATAGAGACATAGAGTGTGGAATCAAGCCTTTTGGCCCAACTTGCCCACACCAATATGCCCCAATATCATAAAGTGGGACAAAGCATAAGGTGCTGGAGCAACTCAGCATAAAGTGCTGGAGGAACTCAGTCAGCCAGATGATGCCTGACCCACTGACTTCCTCCAGCACTTTGCGCTTTTCTCAAGATTCTAGCATCTGCAGTTTCTTGTGTCTCCATGCAAGGACATCTCAACCAAAACCAGTGGGCAGCAACTTTAAACAGGATGTAATCGAATGGGAAATAGGTTTTCTACTTGAAAGCATCAACAGATTTTGAAGACCTGAAATGTCACCTATTATTTTTCTCTGGAGATGCTGCCATGACCCTCTGAGTTACTCCAGCACCGAGTCTATATTCGGTATATACTAGAATCTGCAGTTCCTTTCCACGCAAACTCAAATTGGATTATGTTGGGATTTGGTGCGTCTCTGATTCAGGATTAGGAAAGACCTGCAGATGCTGGTTAAACCCAATAAAGTCCGACCCAAAACGTTACCTATTCCTTTTCTCCAGAGATGCTGCCTGACCTGCTGAGTTACTCCAGAATTTTGTGTCTATTTCTATTTCAGATGCTCAGCACTTCCCCCATCTGTTTTATACTCTTGGAGTCATGCAGCATGAAAATGTAAGGTTATCCACTTTGGTAGCAAAAACAGGAAGGCAGATTACTATCTAAATGGCGTCAAGTTGGGAAAAGGGGAAGTACAATGGGATCTAGGGATCCTTGTACATCAGTCCATGAAAGTAAGCATGCAGGTACAGCAGGCAGTGAAGAAAGCAAATGGCATGTTGGCCTTTATAACAAGAGGATTCAATTATAGGAGCAAAGAGGTCCTGCAGTTGTACAGAGCCCTAGTGAGACCACACTTGGAGTATTGTGTGCAGTTTTGGTCCCCTAATTTGAGGAAGGACATTCTTGCTATTGAGGGAGTGCAGCGTAGGTTTACAAGGTTAATTCCCGGGATGGAGGGACTGTCATATGCTGAGAGAGTGGAGCAGCTGGGCTTGTACACTCTGAAGTTTAGAAGGATGAGAGGATATCTCATTGAAACATATAAGATTGTTAAGGGCTTGGACACGCTAGAGGCAGGAAACATGTTCCCGATGTTGGGGGAGTCCAGAACCAGGGGCCAAAGTTTAAGAATAAGGAGTAAGCCATTTAGAACGGAGACGAGGAAACACTTTTTCTCACAGAGAGTAGTGAGTCTGTGGAATTCTCTGCCTCGGAGGGTGGTGGAGGCAGGTTCTCTGGATGCTTTCAAGAGAGAGCTAGATAGGGCTCTTAAATATAACGGAGTCAGGGGATATGGGGAGAAGGCAGGAACGGGGTACTGATTGGGGATGATCAGCCATGATCACATTGAATGGCGGTGCTGGCTCGAAGGGCCAAATTGGCTTCCCCTGCACCTATTGTCTAAAATAGGTAATTCAGCCCATTTACACATATTGTTTCCTTCGCCCCACATTCCTATCAACTCCCCAGCAATGCTGACAATTAACCACACACTGAGGTCATCCACAGCAGCCAATTGACCAGCCGACCCACATGTCTTTGGGATGTGGGAGAGAACTGGAGCACCCAAAAGTAAATCATGCAAACTCCACACAGACACACAGCACCGGGAGTCAGGATCAAACTCAGGTCTCTGGAGCTGGGAGGCAGCGACTCTCCAGGTTGAGCCCAGAGGTAAACATGCAAACTCCACACAGACAGACAGCACCAAGATCGAACCCTGGAGTGTGAGAGGCAGCGCTCTCCCAGTTGAGCCATTGTGTGCTGCCCCTTTCCCTCTTGGCTTTTTACTTTGCCAATTTCAGTACCTTGGACAGATAAAATGTTTGTTTGTGTGCATGTGCCTCCCCCACTCCCACTTTCAACTCCCCCTCCTCCACCCCCCTCCCTCACTCTACCTCTCACCGACTTAATCAACAAAGAAATCACGAGTGGTTTCAGGGATAAAGCGATTTATCCAACACACATTTACAATCCTCAAGATAAACTGGCTTCGGCTGAAGGTCCCTTTAAATCAGCATCAGCTTTGTCTGCCTTCCGAAAACACAAGGCAGCAGGGCCACCCACCCTTACTCCAGGACCATTTCCGGAGCTGCTTTCCAAGCAACAGGTTGACAACAAGCTACTAATCCTGTGAGAGTTTCCTTCTTCTTTTTCATACCGACCTTCGTCGTTCACCGTGCCGGCAGCATGCACATGATCTCAAACCCCGTGTCAGAGGCTGCAACAAGTCATTGGGGAACAAGCTGAGCTATTCACAGAGTCCCCAGTGTAGGGGAAGACTTGCGAGTGGCAGTGATAATGCATGGGGAAGGGGAAGGGGGAGCCGACTTGTATCTCCAGCTACGCAGTGAATGCTCTGAACTCGGTATCTCCCACTGACCCGTTCAGACTCCCAGAGATCTTGACAGAGGTACATCACTCATCTGCAGGTCTCGTTTTGCAGCTACATCATTGGTTCCCTCTTAATCGCACTGTGCTAATTGCTTGACAAATTGTCATCACCACATCTGATCAAAATGAAACAGATTATGTCTAATTAAAATAGCAAATATATAGTATATCAATTTTGATTCACAATTGTCCACTGGACAATCATTGCTTTGATCTAAAAGGCAATTGATGGGTTTGGGGTTTTTTGTTTGGCTTCAAATACAACATCAGTAGATTCAACTGGACATTGAGCACATAAATCACCATCCATCCGATACCAAGCGCTTAAATAACCTTTAACACGCCAGGCCCAGGCTTCCACTGCACCCCAGTGCTTTCATTGATTTAAAGATACAGCAAGGAAACAGGCACAGGCGTACCCCACCGAGTCCACGCCGACCATCTTTCTCCTGTCCACGATAGTTCTACTGTGTGCTATCCCACTTTCGCATCCACCCTACACAGTAGGGGCAATCTGCACAGGGCTGATTAATCTACAAACCAGCACGTCTTTAGGATGTAGAGGAAAACGGAGCACCCAGAGGAAACCCACACGGTCACAGGGAGAACATTCAGGGACCCTTCTATGAGGCAGCAGCTCAACCAGCTGCACCACCGTGCAGTCCTAGTATTTACACATAAACTTTATTTTAATCCTCTCCTCGCTTGGTGTCACAGAGAGATTATGCACAGAAAGAGGCCCTTCGACCCACTGAGGTCATACTGACCACCAACTGCTCATTTCACACCAAGCCTACATTGACTCTCCATTCCCTCTAGATTCTCGCCTACCCACTAGGGGCAATTTACAGTGCAAACCCATACGTCTTTGGGATGTAGGAGGAAACCGGAGCACCGGTAGGAAACACCCATGGGGGAACGTGCAAACTCCACACAGACAGCACTCGAAGGCAGGATTGCACCTGGGTCTCTAACTACGCAACTATGCCACCCCTTTCAGCAGAACATTTTTTTTAAACTGCTAGAGAGACTCAGTGGGTCGAGCAACATCTGAGGAGGGAAATGAATTGTCAACGTTTCAGGTCAAGACCCTGCCTCAGGGACTGAGAGTTACACAGCTGCATTCACACTCACACTCACATTGGGTGCTTAGTTTATCGGGATGAGTATCCTGACCAGATTCCTGCTCCCTCTAAAGCAACGGATCACTCGAGGCCCTTCCTCAAATCGCACCCAGAAATAATCGCCCACTGGAATATAACTCCATACAAGGCAACGTTTTAAGAGTGGCCAGAGAGGCCTCAGTTGAAATTCCCTGAAATTTCCCTGAAATTCAACAAACCTAATGTTAAGGGAAAACACCTGCAAAAGATGTGAGATGGGATTCTGGAACTGGACTGCGTTTAGAACCAATTGTACCATTTTATACAACCCTGAACTAATGTTACCAGGAATAAAATACGAATGAAGACCTTAATTTATCAACTCTCTTCAATCTTAGATCTATGCAATAATTTGAACATTGTATCGATATTTGAGCAGGTTCACTTATTTAAAAACAAGCTATAAATTGTTCATTGCTAGATTCTGCCATTTTACACAACCCTGAATTAATGTTACCAGGAATATAATATGAGTGAAGACTTCTTAATTTCCCCTGTCTCTTCAATCTTAGATCTATGCAGTAATTTGAATGTTGCACTAGCATTTGAGAAGGTTAAGTTATTGCCTTAAATCTACATTTCAAAGTCCCTCAATCTCTGCCATTTCCGTAGTAGCAGATTTCTACTGATTTATTAAAATCGCGCTGCCCTAAGATTATTGTGTTTTTCCTTTAAAAAGCTAACACCAGCAATGATTCGATAGTTTAAATAAGGAGATATAGCTTCTGCTGGCTGGAGTCTTGGTAATGAGAAGGTACATATTCAACATACTTTGCAAATGAAGCAGAGGGGTTGCGTTTTGAAACAAATCAAGTTCTTGCAACCTGGAATCCCAGAGTGGAGGAAGCAAACGGAACAGCAACTTTCAAAGGGATTCATATTTGGAAAGAAAAATATGTGGAGGACTCTGGGGACATGAGACTAATTGGATTGTAATCCCAACAGACCCACTATCGGCAGATTGGTCAACTCCTGATCTGTACCAGTGAATGGACTCAAGAACTAGGGGGCACAGGTTTAAAGTGAGAGTGGGAAATGTTTAATCGCAACCCGAGGGGCAGCTTTTATCATTCAGAGGGCAGTGGGTATATGGAACGAGCTGCCAGAGGAGGTAGTTGAGGGGCAGAGGGGACAATAACAACATTTAAGAGACATTTGGACTGGTACATGGATAGGAATGGTTCAGGGGATATGGATTAATGTGGGCAAGTGGGACTAGTTTAGGAATCTGAAGGACACCTTTTTTCATTCAGAGGGTGGTGGATATACGGAACGAGCTGCCAGAGGAAGTAATTGAGGCAGGTACGAATAACAACATTTAAAAGATGCTTGCACAGGTATCTAGATAGGAATGGGCCAAACACGGGCAAGTGGGACTGGTGTGGAAGGGCATGTTGGGCAGCGTGGGTTAGTTGGGCCGAGGGTGTATATGACTCTATATAGGACTGACCTGGATGGTCTAAACTAGAATCTATAAAAGTGCCACCACATGCTGTACCGCCACAGCAAACACCATAACATACCCCATCACCATTCCTGCCCCAATAGCCAGCCAAAACACAGCCCTAGATGATTTTTTTAAAAGAAACAGTCCCAAACATACAGCACCAGTGGACTGTTGCCACAGCTGCTGGGTCTGATCAAAGACTTTCTCCCCACCCACCCCTATACATCACTGTGTGTTGTATTTCTGTGTCACTAAACACTCTTTTTTGTTCTTCAATAACAGCCTATTTTATTCGTGCACTTCACAAAGGAGATTCCGGCGTTTGTCCGAATCTAAAACCCTTTTGGATTTGGGGACTGAGATTGGGAGAGCGAGGGCGGGGGCGGGTAGAGAGGGGATAATTGACAACATTGCAAACAGAGCACCCAAAGGACAAGAAAAAGGACACTTACACATCAAGTTCCCCTGATTCAGTGCACTGGTTGCTAGCAGTCAGTAAGTGTGCAGTTAAACTCCTAACATATGTCAGTAAATCCAGTCTTGTCACCATGTCTGCCGCTGAACAACTTAACTTCTTCCATCTTCGACTGTTTTCCTCTTTATAATGTTACCTCTCCACGGTCGGTTTTCACCGACAGCACCGGCTCCGTGTCAAGCCGAGAGCGAGGTGTTACAATTGTTCGGCTGCTGTTAATTTCCTCCCGTTGCTGTCTGCCGGGGATAGAAAAGTTGAGACTGGGAGCAGCGGGCTGCTGTGGGGAGAAAGATGCTGCGGGGATGTATGTCGGCGCGTTTGATGGACTGTGACACATGCAGCCCCTGGCTCAGAGGCGTCGCCTTTGGATGTCCCTCCCAGTCTCCAGCTCTCGCCTTCCTCTGCCCGCCCGCCCGCCTCTCCACACAGCAAGAGGGGCGCCCACTGTGGCCGGGGAGGGGGTGACTGACCGGACCGTCCCGTCCCGTCCCGTCCCACCTTCCCAATCACCAGAGTACTGCCGTCTACAAACTCAGAGGGGTTGTGGTGTCAATGCAGTGGCGTGTCAGGAGGGCAAAATAAATAGACAGACAGATCAGAAACGTACGGGTAGATATATAGAGAGAAAGGCAGACATAGACAGATAGATAATAGAGAGGAACATTCACAGGCAGATGTATATAGAGATAGAAACAGATAACGATAGAAAATATATATATAAAGACAGAGAATTGGGGGTAGGAGGGAGAGAAGGGGGAGAGTGAAAGGGAGAGAGAGAAATATATAGAGATGGGGAGGTTATTAGACATATAGATAAACAGACAAACAGCTAGATAGTTAAGAGAGGGATAGATCGATCCTAAATCGACAGATAAAGAGGTAAGGGACCGGAGATGGCGGAAGAGACAGGGAGATAGATAAATAATAGAGACAGATGTAGACACTAGGACGTAGATGAATCGATAAAGATAAAAACATTGATAAATAAATATGTGTTAATTATTAACCAATATAGACAAAGTATTACTTAGCATGTGTTCCCATTTAGTTCATTGCTATTGTCTTCAAAGCAATTCACTCTGGTAAAAAGGGAGAGAGAGAGGGGGTGTCAAAGTTAGCCTGGGTGCTGTGAGTTGGGCTGCAGGCCTTCATTGGGGAGAAGTTCTCCGTGTGTCTTTCGCGGGCCACCTGCTCCCTTGTTGTGGTAACATCCAGAATAAGCAGATGGTACAATTTGTTGTTTAAGGGTGAAGCTATACCCATTCCTTACCTGGCTAAACCATTCAACGGTTTCAGGGGGCACAAGGGGCTGGAAAAGGCTAATCTTTCTGCCCAGTTGCTATTGATGTTCAAAGCCTTGATTAAAAATATCTCCCGCTGAACCCAACCCTTTCTTTTTTCCCCCACAGTTGACCTGCTTTCCTTGCAATAATTCACTTGATTCGTTAAAAAACAAATCGTCCAATAAACGGCACCCCTCCCCCGGGCTTTGTCCACCGTCCAATCTAATGGAAAACGGTTACACGCTAGCAGTCAGACCATATCTTGACATAAAGAGGAGTTTTATAATAAATCTGCGTTTGTGTAACAACACGCAGAGAGCTTAAGCGAGGAGAGAAAGCCGGAGAGAAAGGGAGAAGAGGACAGGGTTTGAAAAGTAAATGAAACCACATTTGCTGGAAATCAGAAAATGCTGGGATTGGAAACAAGGAACTGCAGATGCTGGCTAACAAATACAAATGTGCTGGAGGATCTGAGCGGACCAGGAAGCATCTCTGGAGAACGTGGATAGGTAACATTTCGGGTCGGGACCCATTCTACAAACTACTCTCGATTACTCTGTGATTTGTCCATAAACAATACATATTTTTTTCAAAACCTTTTTTTCCCAAAACCTTTTTTTGCTGCTTTCAGTCCCCCCACCCCCCTTCTTTAGAAACATGAATTCTGATATAAGCATTCGGCCGGTTTAACTTAATAAGCAAGAGACGCAAACAACTGCAGTGATCCTGAACAAAACACAAAGTGCTGGAGGAACTCAGCGGGCCAGACAAGAAGGGTCTCGACCCGAAACGTCATCCATTCCTTCTCTCCAGAGATGCTGCCTGTCCTGCTGAGTTACTCCAGCAGTTTGTGTCTATTAACCATCAGCACTTAATAAGGTGCCGTTGGCAGTAAAATTATTTCGTTCTCATTTCAAACTGCACTAAATATGGAGAATGTAAACTGTGCCCGTGCTTTCTAGGGATGCTATTGAATGCCAGCTGAATATTTACAGGCTGGTGTGCAACTGTATATTTTGATTTTAAATCCCTCTGCTAATCCACAACGACACCAGTTCAGATGTGCCCAGCTCCCCACATCACACTCACTCACCTTGTGTGTGGCTGCACTCACGCTAACATATCGGCCAAGAGCTCCCTCTATCTGTCACCAGGGATATTTTCCCTGGTTGGCTAACAACCCAGCAGAATGAACATTGATTTCTCTAACTTCAAGTAACCGTTGCACCCCCATCTCTCTCTCCCTAGTCGTCATATTAGTTTCACAGGCATCCTGATGAGTTTCACTGTCTGTACAACTCCATTTCATCTACCCCACAGCCAACAATGGATCATTGTGGGCTCCATCTTTCCTTGATCATCATTGCTTTTTGCGCATCTTTCATTCATTTGTTCTATTTTCCTTCTATATCTCTCGTCTCCCTTATCCCTGACTCTCAGCTTGAAGAAGGGTCTCGACCCAAAAACTTCATATTTTCCTTTTCTCCAGAGATGCTGCCTGACCCACTGAGTTGCTCCAGCTTTTTGTGCCCATCTTCCCACTTGTTATGCGGTCAACCGGATGATTTCAGTTAGCGCGATGGGGCGGTTTTGTGAATCTTTTCCCTCTGTATGTAGTTCACACTGATTTGGAAACGTCTACAGGGTGAACCAGTGTGACAATCTGTTGGAATTGAGATTGAAATTGATGCTCCGATACTGCATCATGGGCATACAGCACAGAAACAGGCCCTTCAGCCCACCTCGTCCATGCTGACCAAAACGCCCTATTTAGTCTCACTTGCCCGCGTTTACTTATAAGCCCCTAACCTAAACCGTTCTTATTCATGTGCCCATCCATATCTGGTTTAAATTGGGACAGTTTCTTCCCAGCTGTTATCAGGCAATTAAACCACCCCATCAACAAGTAGAGAATGGCCCTGACCTCCCATCTACCCCATTGGAGACCTTTGAACTATCTTTTACTCAGACTTTATTAGACTTTACCCTGCACTAAACATGTTCCCTGTATCCTGTATCTATACACTGTGGAGAGTTTGATTGGAATCATGTATAGTCTTTCTGCTGGATGGAACGCAACAAAAAAGCTTTCCACTGTACCTCCGTACACGTGACAATAATAAACTAGACTAAATGTTGTTATTGTATATGCCCCAACTACGTACTTCCTCTTGCAACTTTTGAACACATATTCACGACACTCTGTGTGAAAAGGTTGCCCCTTGGGTTCCAGCAAAACTGAGCACAATACTTCAAGTGCAGCTTCGCTACTTTTTGTATAACTGGAACATAACGTGCCAACGTCTATATGCAGCACCCTGATTGATGAAATCCAACGTGCCAAAAGTCTTCCTCACCACCCTATCTATCTCTGATGCCATTTTCAGGGAACTATACAATTGTACTCCTAGATGCTTCTTTTCTAGAACACTCTCCTCGAAGAGCCAAATGGCCTCCTCCTGCACCTATTTTTTCTGTTTCTCCAGGGCCCTACTATCCGCTGTGAAGGTCCTAACCTGGTGCAAATATGCGACACTACACACTTGTCTGAATTGAACTCCATTCGCCTTTCCTTGGCCCACTTGCTCAGATGATCAAGATCCCATTACAATTCTTGATAACCATCTGAAATGTCTACAAAAGAAAGGACACAAAGTGCTAGAGAAACTCAGCGGGTCGGGCAGCATCTCAGGAGAAAGGAGCCAGATGGGTCTCGACCTGAAATGTCACCCATCCTTTTTCTCCAGAGATACTACCTGACTTGCTGAGTTACTCCACCACTTTGTGTCTATCTTTAGTATAAACCAGCATCTGCAGTTAATTGTTTCTGTACTCTCTACTGTACAACCTGTTTTAATATCATCTGCAAACTTACCAATCATGTTTTGTACATTCCCATCTAAAGCAATGATATAGATGACAAACAGCAACGCGCCCAGCATTGATCCCTGAGGCACTCCATTAGTCACAGGCATTCAGTCAAATAAACAACCTTTCAGCACCACCCTCTGCTTCCTCCATGAATTCAATGTTTCTACCCGGTGGACTAGCTCTCGCTGCATCCCATGCGATCTAACCTTCCAGAGCAGCCTACCATGCAGAACCTTATCAAAGGCCTTACTGAAGTCCACATAGACCACATCTACAGCCCTGCCCTCATCAACCATTAAGTATTTAGGACAGATACAGAAATGTAATAGTCCTTTCCCATGTAAATACACCACAGAAGAAAATACAAGGATCAACATGTTTTATACTTCCAATTTTCCTCTTGGTCAGACACAAAGTGCTGGAGTAACTCAGCAGGTCAGGCAGCATCTCATTGGAGAAAAGGAACAGGTGACATTTTGGGTCGACACCCTTCTTCAGACCCGAAACATCGCATATTCCTTTTCGCCAGAGATGATGCCTGACCCGCTGAGTTACTCCAGCATTTTGTGTCTATCTTTGGTGTAAACCTGCATGAAATGAAAAATGAAAAAATGAAATGATTCAATTTATTGTCATTGTCAGTGTACAGTACAGAGACAACGAAATGCATTTTTAGCATCTCCCTTGAAAGGGAGACACAGGGCGTCGCGGTGTGCCCGCGCCTGCCGCCGTACATTCCATTACAGGCAAAGGTGGGTGAAGTGTCTTGCCCAAGGACACAACGACAGTATGCACTCCAAGCGGGATTTGAACCGGCTACCTTCTGGTCGCCAGCCGAACTCTTAGCCCATTGTGCTATACTGACGCCTCTGCACATTCCTCTTAGTTAGCATGGACAAGCTGGGCCGATGGTCCTATTTCTATGTGATTCTTTGCAATAACAATTGGAGGAGATATATCGATATAACAAAAGGGCCGTGAAGATCTTGACTCGTGTACGCACAGCAAGTGAAAGTACATCTATTATTCAGTCTTGTAGCTGTCTAATGGCAGCTTACTGCTCTGAAGCATTCCCATATAAATTAGTCAGCAGACAAAATAAATGATCCAACAGACAAAGAAATATTGACAACCTGCATGTAAAATGACTATTAGGTGAGCACAGCAAGACTACATGGGTTACACTAATATAGAGGAATTCCACATCAGCTTATGAGCGGAACTAACGCTGGGTTCTTGTTTAGTTTAGTTTAGTTTAGTTTAGTTTTGTGATGCAGCATGGAAACAGGTGCTTTGGCCCACCGAGCATGCTAACCATCAATCACCCGTTCACACTAGTTTTATCTTTTCCCACTTTCTCATTTACTCCCTGCACACTAGAGATACTTTACAGGAACCAATTAACTTACAAAGCCGCATTCCTTCGGGATATGGGAGGAAACCGACGCATCCAGAGGAAACCCACGCCGTCAGATGGAGAGCGTGCAAACACCACAGACAGCAGCCGAGGTCAAGGTCGAACCCGGGTCTCTGATGCTGTGAGGCAGCGGCTCAACCAGCTTCTACAAACCCGTACGTCTTTGGAGTGTTGGAGGGAACCGGAGCACCCGGGTAAAAGCCATGCGATCATGGGGAGAACGTACAAACTCTGTGCAGACAGCACCCATAGGCAGGAAAGTATCTTTGTTTCAATACACATGACAATAATAAACCAATATCAATATCAAAAGAGAAATGGTTAACATTTCAGATTAAAGATGCTTTGTCAGCATTTCCAATGCCTTAGAAACATAGAAACATAGAAAATAGGTGCAGGAGGAGGCCATTCGGCCCTTCGAGCCAGCACCGTCATTCATTGATATCATGGCTGATCATCCCCTATCAATAACCCGTGCCTGCCTTCTCCCCATATCCCTTGACTCCACTACCCCCTAGAGCTCTATCTAACTCTCTCTTAAATCCATCCAGTGACTTGGCCTCCACTGCCCTCTGTGGCAGGAAATTCCATAAATTCACAACTCTCTGGGTGAAAAGGTTTTTTCTCACCTCAGTCTTAAATGGCCTCCCCTTTATTCTGACCTCCTCTTCAGTATCAATTTTCATGCAGCAGAGGTTTAACCTACTGTTCCATTTTGTCTAGCATGGACAGGATGGGATGAATGGCCTTCCCTAAGTCAGAGATTTCTATGATGCTATGATCCCACAGCACCATAAATATCTTGTTGGCATCTGAGAAACTTTACCTCGTTTAATCTGAATGTTGCATTCCTGGCAATTACACTTCAAAGGTATCTTTTTGGCTCCCAAGCATTATGACATGTAATTCAAATATAACACAGTTTTGAATGAAATTTCAAGAAGTGCAGGGCATACATCAATACAGAGGCTTTTATATTTGAATAGAGAAACAAGGAAGTGCAGATGCTGGAACCTTGAGCAAAACACAAAGTGCTGGAGTAAGCAGCATCTGTGGAGGATATGGATAGGCGATGTTTCAGGTCGACACCCACCTTCAGATTTCAGTTGAAGGGCCGAATGGCCTCCTCCTGCACCTATTTTCTATGTTTCTATCTATGTTTCTATGAAGAGTCCCAAACATCGCCTATCCATGTCCTCCACAAATGCTGCTTGACTCGCTGAGTTACTCCAGCACTTTGTGTTTTGCTCAAGGTTCCAGCATCTGCACTTCCTTGTTTCTCCATTCAAATATAAAAGCCTCTGTATTGATGTATGCCCTGCACTTCTTGAAATTTCGTTCAAAACTTGCTTGTTTGAATGACAGTAAAGGGCAATTGAATTGAATTGAATTGAAGTATAAAAAAATGCAAACTGCTAAAAAGAAAAAAAAAACTGTAAAGGCTGTAAACCAGATTGGTATATAATTGATTTGATGAAATTTAATTGTAGTTCTTAACACTGGGCTTTAAATCAGAGTGAAAGGATTTGTTTAGTAGAACATAACAGAATTACCTCTTCAGCTAAAAGCATGCCAAGGTTTACAAATATCTTTCATTTAACTCGTATTCAGGATGTGGGATTCCTGGGATTCCTGAGAGGCATTTTTATTGTAGAAACATGGAACTGCAGATGCTGGTTAATCAAGGAAAGGCACAAATTGCTGAAGTAACTCAGCGGGTCAGACAGCAAGCATGGAGAACATGGATTGCTCGATGTTCCAGCATCCGTAGTTTTTTGTTCCTCCATTCAAATATATAAGCTTCTATATTGATGTAGGCCCTGTATTGGGTTGGTACCCTTGTTTAAACATCAGGATGTGGCCAAAGTGAAACGTCACCAATCCATGTCCTCCAGAGATGCAACCTGACCCGACTTTGTGTCAGAGCCATTTTTATTGTTCACCCCTGTTTGCCCAGATAAGCTAATTTTTTGTTATGTATTCAATTTTTGGAATGTTGCTGGTTTGTTGCAGACTTTATTACACTACCCTAACTGCCCCTTGGGAGGGTCAAGAGTATTTAATTGGCACATGTACCAAAATGGAACATTGAACAGTGGCGATGAACCAACGTCTTGATTTGTTGCAGTGTTTCTGAAGGAACATTTCTTGCAACATTGTTGAAGTGACCGCTTCAGGGTTTAAAGCCAGAAGCAAGAAAGGACCAGAGATATATTTCCAAGCCTGAGTGTGTGTGAGAATGGCGAACACTAGACAGTGTGAGGAGGATAACTGCACTTACACAAATTCACGTTACTGAATCTTTTCCTAGATTTGTTAATTTTACAGCATCTGAACCGCACTGACAAGGCCAAGACTCCTTGCTTCCCCCATTGAGAGGGTTAATGTAACAGACATTTTTGAGAGACTTTTGCTTCTAAAAAATGTCACTCCAGAGGTTTGAATCTGGGGAAATGTAGGGAGAGGGTGAGCTCTACTAGGACTCTACACCGTGGAGTGCAGAAGGATGAGGGGAGCTCTTATAGAGGCATACAAAGTCATGAGAGGAACAGATCAGGTAAAAGCACAGTTTCTTGACCAGAATCGAGAACTAGAGGACATGGGTTTAAGGTGAAGGGGGAAAGATTTAATAGGAACCTGAGAAGTAACATTTTTACACTAAAGGTGGTAGGTGTATGGAACAAGCTGCCTGAGGAGGGAGCTGAGGCAATGTTTAAGAAACATTTGGATTCTACATGGACAGGATTGGTTTAGAGGGAGATGGACCAAACGCCAGCAGGTGGGACTGGTGCAGATGGGACATGTTGGTCAGTGTGAGCAGGTTGGGATGATGGGTCTGTTTCCACGCTATATGATTCTCTGACTCTTTGAATCTATGTGAAGTTGCATGTTGGCAAGACTAAGTAACCACAGTAGAGGTCACCCCTAAAGGATACTGGCAAACTGGAAAGATTTTTAAAACAATCTTTTAGCATAGCAGAAAGGCCTAAATAAAGTGGACGTGGAGAGGATGTTTCCACAAGAGGGGGTCTAGGACCAGAGGGCACAGCCTCTGAATAAAAGGACGTACTTTTAAAATGCGGAGATGAGGAGGAATTTCTTCAGCAAAAGGGTGGTGAATCTGGGGAATTCATTGACACAGACAAAGGTGGAGGTCATCACTGCGCATTTTTTAAGTGGGGATTGGTAGTTTCTTGACTAGTAAGGGTGTCAAAGGTTATGGGGAGAAGGCAGAGGAACGGGATTGAGAGGGAAAGATAGATCAGCCATGATTGAATGGTGGAGCACTCAATAGGCCAATGGCCTAGTTCTGCTCCTATGCCTCATGAACTTGCAGGTGGTGGCGTGTGTGTGTGTGTGTGAAGCACCTTGCCCTTCCAGGTGATAGAGGTTATGGATTTGAGAGTGTAGTGTGTGAGTGACACTTTATAAAAGGTACTCACTGCAGCCCTGTGTACTGGAGGTGAAGGCAATTAATATTTCAAGTAGTGGATGGGATACCAACCACAACCTTGGGCTGGGTGGATGTTTAGCTTCTTGAGAGTCATTGGAGCTGCACTGATCCAGCACCTGGTTTGTCCCTTCATTTGGGAGTTGAGTATTGTGGGGCTGAAGGTGTGTTTAAACAAGACTAGGTATTACATTACTGTTGTACACAAAATGCTGGAGTAACTCAGTGGGTCAAGCAGTATCTCTGTAGAACATGGATAGGTGACGTTTCGGATCGAGACCCTTCCTCAGACTGCAATACTGCTCCTTGGTTTCTTTCTGAAGGACTACAATGCAGCAGTCAAAGGTTATGGGGAGAATGCAGGAGAATGGGGTTGAGAGGGAAAAATAGGTTAGGCATGATTGAATGGCAGAGCAGACTTGATGGGCCCAATTGGTCTAAATCTGCTCCTATGTCTTATGGCCTTTTGGTAAATCAGATATCTTAAATGGTCACCTTTACTATCAAATGTACTTTTTAATCTGAATTTGAAAGTTAGGAGTGTGATGACAAGATTTTTTATGTGGTGGGTAGTAGTAAGAGTTGGGCTTTTAGGGGATGCTTTTGGTAAAGCTTACTGATTCAATATGCAGTGCTTTGCTACAGAAGAGCAGCATGTAAAAGTCAGCACCTTCAGGATCAAGTGAATTTGATGAGTACATGAAGCAGAAAATAAAGATAGAGGTGGAATTGGAAGAACAAGTACAAATAATAGAAACATAGAAATTAGGTGCAGGAGTAGGCCATTCGGCCCTTCGAGCCTGCACCGCCATTCAATATGATCATGGCTGATCATCCAACTCAGTATCCCGTACCTGCCTTCTCTCCATACCCTCTGATCCCCTTAGCCACAAGGGCCACATCTAACTCCCTCTTAAATATAGCCAATGAACTGGCCTCAACTACCCTCTGTGGCAGAGAGTTCCAGAGATTCACCACTCTCTGTGTGAAAAAAGTTCTTCTCATCTCAGTTTTAAAGGATTTCCCCCTTATCCTTAAGCCCCCTTGTCCTGGACTTCCCTAACATCTACATTGTTTGATTCTGAACACAAATGTTCACACCAAGATGGCAGCACCGTGTAGAGCCACTGCCTTCCAGTGCCAGAGACCCAGCATCAATCTTAATCTCGGGTGCTGTCTGTGTGGAGTTTGCACGTTCTCCCGGTGACCTTCATGGGTTTCCTTCGAGTGCTCCAGTTTCCTCCCACACAGGGCCGGCCTTAGGAAGTGCGGGGCCCAATTGGGAACAATTTTCATAGAAATATAAATATATAAATATAAATGCCATAGTCAGGCACGTGTCGTGAGTAATATGACAATCAGTCAGCTTTTAAAAAATCTTAAACTGCACATGCGCAGATTGTTCTCATCTCGGTAAAAATAAAAAATAAAAATAAATAAAGTAACAATTCAATTTGCTCAAGGCTTCCAAATCTCCTTCTTTCTGAATTACTGAATGGGTGGGGGGTGTAGGGCGACGGGAGGTGGAAAGATGGTGGGAAAATCGGGAGCACACCGGGACAAGTTGAATCAGTTGTCATCTTATTGAATAACTATACTAGTTCAAGGGACCAATTAGGGGGAGAGCCGACTGCCATCTCAGCACCTTCTGCCAGCCCGCTCACCTCTGGCAGTGCTCTCCGTCTGAACAATGAGGGGACCAGCTTAAGAGCAAAGGTCATAGAGCGGAGTGGGTCAGCGGGTGATGTATAACATCACAGCGGGCGGTGGAGTTTACTCCTGTGTCAGCGCGAACAACGGATCAATTGAGGTTATTTGCCATATGGAGTAAGCTCTACCGCCCGCTGTCCTGTTATCCTTCACCCGCTGACCCGCTGACCCGCTCTTGAGCTGGATGCTGGCATGATCCCCGACCCCCTCCTTCTCAACGCTCCTGCCCCCCCCCCCCCGCAACTTTACCCCTGGACAGACTACCCACACGATCTGAAAGGAACTCCCCCCCCCCCCCCCTCCAGCAGCGCTTTCCTTTTACAGCCGCTTCCCATTTTAAAGCCACTTCCCATCAGCTGCTAGCAATGAGGGATAGACTTGGCTATACCTCAGTATAGCAACATCATTCTTGAGGGATAACGAAGTCTATCTTTCTTGGCTAACAACCTAACCTTCGGCCTCCAAGATGCAGGTACATTTTCTAGCAATGTTACAAATTTTGAGATTTAAAAAATCAAGTCTGCAATTTATCCCATCAGATAAAGCATAAAACGAAGTTTAATTTGACACCTAATTCACTTTCATATCTTCAGTATTAAAAATGTTATGGCCATTTTCATACTCGGAAATTAGCATCGTTCCCTATTGTTTTTCCATTGACTTAACACAAAAGCTGTGATCGACAGTCAAAAGCCCATAACTTTCTTAAAAATCAGGAGAACTGAATTAAATTTTCAGTTATTATAGATTGAAGCATTCTGAAACAAATATAAAACATCTTACTTGGATGATCTGAAATTAAAGCACATAATTAGTTAATTACCTAATTGTAACTAATTACAAAATTGGCCGTTGTGACGGAAATAATGATAAACACCCAGACTGCCTTGAAAATGGAACAACATGCGCAGTACGCCAATCCTCCAGCACCATTCCCGTTTCTAATGACATTTAAAATATTTCTGTCATAGCCCCTGCTATTTCAACACTAACTTCCCTCAATGCCCTAGGGAATATCCTGTCAGGACCTGGAGACTTATCCACTTTCATATTTTTCAAAAGTGTCAGTACTTCCTCTTCTTTGATCCTCATAGTTTCCATAGCTACCCTACTTGTTTCCCTTACCTCACATAATTCAATATCCTTCTCCTTGGTAAATACCGAAGAAAAGAAATTGTTCAAATTGGTATAAACCAGCATCTGCACTTCCTTGTTTCTCAATGATTCCAACCATGTTCCAATTGATCCTAACATGTTGGTTGGTTCTGATCCCTGATTAATTGTGGGCACTGCATTCATTGTTCCAATTGCTGTACAGACAGTTTAGTTCTTTTTTTTAAAGATTTTGTTTCACTTTCTGCTTAATTATTACTTTGGAGCCCTGTCTGAGACCTGGCCTATCGACAGCACTAGAAAAATATCACCAACACTGTTGCTTCAAACCTCACAGAAATGTTGCCTGGACTAGAGGGTTTGAGTTATAAAGAAAGACCAGCTAAGCTGCAAATGTTTTCCCTGGAGCAAAGGAGGCTGAGGAGTGACCTTTCTGTCCTGGGCCTCCTCCATTGTCAGAGTGAGGCCACACAATATTTGGAGGAACAGCACCTCATATTTCGCTTGGGCAGCTTACAACCCAGTGGTATGAGATATTAACTTCTCTAACTTCAAGTAACCCTTGCATCCCCTCTCTCTCTCCGTCCCTCCCCCACCCTAGTCTTTGTGCTAATTTCATTGTTGCCCTGCTGCGTTTCACTGTCTATATCACTCGTCACCTTCCCCATCGCCAACAATGGACCATTGTGGGCTACACCTTTCCATGATCATCACTGCTTTATGCATATCTTTCATTCATTCGTTCTATATGCATTCCACACCTTTTGTGTCCCTCTCTCCCATCTCTCAGTCTGAAGAAGGGCTTTGACCTGAAACATCATCTATTCTTTTTCTCCAGAGATGCTGCCTGACCCGTTGAGTTACTCCAGCGTTTTGTGTCTATCTTCGGTGACCTTATAGAGTTCTATAATATTATGATATGCATACTTGACCATGGAGAGATAATCCCAGCTTTTACCCAGGGTAGGCTAGTCTAAAATTAGAGGGCCTATATTTAAGGTGAGAGGGGAAAGATTTAAAGGCGATCTGGAGAAGAAATGTTTCACTCAAGAGTGTGGGAGGTATTGGAATAAGCTGACAGAGGAAGTGGTAGAGGCAGATATAATTATAATGTTTAAAAGACATTTGACAGGTACACGGGTTGAAAAGGTTTCGAAGGACATGGGCCAGTTGCAGACAAATGGAATTAGCGTTGATAGGCATCTTGGTCATGTGGGCAAGTTGAGCCTAAGGGCCTAGTTCCATGTGTAGGAAGGAACTGCAGATGCTGGTTTAAACCAAAAATAGACACAAAATGCTGGAGTAACTCAGACAGGCAGCATCTCTGGAGAGAAAGAATGTGTGATGTTCCGTGTCGTGCTGTTTCCATGCTGTATGTCTTTATGAATCTAAATCTTCTAAATTCACCAGGTGGATGCGAGGAGCAAGCTGCCAGAGGAGGTAGTTGAGGCAGGGTCTATCCCAACATTTTAGAAACAGTTAGACAGGTACATGGACAGGACAGGTTTGGAGGGATATGGACCAATCACGGGCAGGTGGGACTAGTATAACTGGGACATGTTGGCCAGTGTGGGCAAGTTGGGCCGAAGGGCCTGTTTCCATACTGTACCATTCTATGACTCTAAGTATAAGACCCGGTGTGAACCAACTTCTGACAACCCCATCGCCAGCCGGGGGCTGACTTTGCACTAGATCGGGGGGGGGACCCTGATAGCTCTGATGGGAATGTTTATGTGAATTGTTCGTCTATTTTCCTATACACCATTTCGTTTGGACTCTCCAAATGACAAAAATGACACATATGGACCAATCGCGGGCTTTAAACATGTTGTCAGTGTACGAGGGCCTGTTTCCATAAATAATTACAGTGGACTCGTGCTAGATACCCTGCTAGCTCTGATGGGAAGACTGAATTGTTCGTATTCCTGACACCAGACTCTCAAAAATGACACACTACTTTAAACACTGTTACGGGAGGCTAGAGAAAATAATTACAGGGACTCTTGCTAGGATATATGATCCATCATTAGACACACGTGCAGTGTGCTGGACGACTGGCCGGTGGCTAATGCCTCTTTTTAAGAAGGATTGTCTGTGAACTTTAGACTAGAGAGCTGAACATCTGAAAAATGGTGAGGATTCTGGTGAGGGCAAGATATACATACAATTAGGAATAGACAGATAGCATGGCTTTGTTTGTGGGAGATTGTGTCTTCCGAATCTACATTTTTTGAAGAAGAAACCATAATGTTGATGAGGCCAACGCCAAAGACGTTATGTATATAAACTTCTGCTCTGGAAGGTTAGATCACTTGGGCTCCAGGGAGAGCTAGCCTACTGGACGGAGAATTGGCTTCATGGAAGGAAGCAGGGGGTGATGGTGGAAGGTTGCATTTGGACTGGAGGCCTGTGACTAGTGAGGTTTGTACAGACACATGGATAGGAAAGGTTTAGAGGGATATCGGCCAAACACAGGAAGATGGGACTAGCGTAAATGGAGCACCTAGTTCATCATGGGAAAGTTGGGCCAAAAGTTTACGAGCTGTATGACTCAATGAGAAGAGATTACTCCAGGTAGACACGAAGAAAGATTCAAGAACAAGCTCAAAGACTTCTTGATAAGTGACGTCCTTCATTGGGACAGCATGGTAGCACTGCGGTAGAGCTGCTGCCTCAAAGCACCAGAGACACAGGTTCGATCCTGACCATGGGTGTTGGCTGCATGGAGTTGTACGTTTCCCCAGTGACCAAGCGGGTTTTCTTCGCGTACTCCGGTTTCCTCCCATATTCCAAAGACGTGCAGGTTTGCAGGTTAATTGGTTTCTGTAAATTGTTGCTCGATTGTAGGATAGAACTAGTGTATGGATAATCGTTGGTTGGTGCAGAAGGGCCTGGTCCTACGCTGTCTCTCTAAACTAAATTAAAGTGCATTCACTCGGTTGCCTGGCATGTAGCATTTCAGTTACAAACTGAGACCATCGTTAAACAATAATATTTTACTATAGCTTGGAAAGGAGAAAATAATCGATTAGTGTTTTAGATCATAGCCTGAGATTAAGCACCGTTTACAAAATGCACTGCAGTTATCAGCCCAGCTACACCGATCCAACTTCCAGCAAACAGTAAGAAGATAGACACAAAATGCTGGAGTCAGGCAGCATCTCTGGAGAGAAGGAATGGGCGACGTTTCGGGTCGAGACCCTTCTTCAGACGGAATTACTCCAGCATTTTGTGCCTACCTTCAATTTATACCGGCATCTGCAGTTCATTCTTACACAAACAGTAGGAAGTGTTGGGCCCCACGTCTGAAGAAAGATGTGCTGCTGGTGGAGAAGGTCCTGAGAAGGTTTACAAGAATGATCCTAGGAATTATTGGGTTAACGTATGATGAGCATTTGACCGCACTGGGCCTGTAGAGTCCATAGCCTCAGAATAAAAGGATTTCCTTTTAGAACAGAGATGAGAAGGAATTTCTATAGTCAGAGGGTGGTGAATCTGTGGAATTCATTGCCACAGAAGGCTCTGGCCTAGCCATTGGGTATTTTTTATGGCGGAGATTGACAGATTCTTGATTTGTGCGGGTGTCAATGTGGCTGAGAGGGAAAGTTAGATCAGCCATGATTGAATGCCAGAGTAGACTTGATGGGCTGGATGGCTTAATTCCGCTCCTGGTTCATAGGAGTACCACTGCCTGCAGGATCCCTTCCACATCACACGCTAAGATGAGATGGAAATATATCACCGTCCATTCATCATCGCTAGGTCTCAAAACTCCCTCTGTCCTTCACCAGTAGAAGCACAGCAGCTTACCAATAATTAGGGATGAACGATAAACGCTGTCCTTCTAGTTCAAGGTCAAGTTCAAGTTCAACGTCATATGGAACATGGATTTAAAAATAATTCTTCTTTGTGCTGAACACTTTTGACTTCTAGAGTTACAGCGCAGAAACAGGCCCTTCGGCCGACAGAGGCCGCGACAACCAGCGATCCCTACACACTAGCACTATCCTACATACTAGGGACAATTTACAATTTTACTGGAGTCATTTAACCTACAAACTTGTATGTCTTTGGAGTGTGGGAGGAAACCAGAGGACCCAGAAAAAAACCCACGCATTTACAAGTGGAACATACAAACTCCGTACAGACAGCACCCGTAGTCAGGATTGAATCCGGTTCTCTCTACAGCTGTAATCTTACTTTTGACACATTACTACCTGTGCCTGCACTATCACCACGGCACAGTGAAGCAGTTGGTAGAACCGCTGCATCGCTATGCCAGGAACCCGGGCTCGATCCTGACCTCATGTGCTGTCTGCGTGGAGTTTGCATGTTCTCACTGTGACTGCGTGGGTTTCCTTCGGGTGCTCCGGTTTCATCCAACATCCCAAAGATGTGCGGATTTGTAGGTTAATTGTCTTCTGTAAAATTGCTTGCAGTGTGCAAGGAGCGGATGGGTAAGTGGGATAGCATTGATACAAATACATCTATAGATGCTCCTGAACACATCATCAGTGATGTAACCTGGGGTCATTGGGTGTTTCAACGTCAGACACCCTCACCCAGGCGACCCAGCCGTAGTTGATCAGACCATGACTTGTGTTCAGGTGGCATTCGCTCCTCCCCATGGACCTCCTCTCCTGATCCAGAGCCATCTCGAGGCTTTCTCCGCTGCCTCTGTGGTGTTCTTGATGGCCCTTCTCCTCGCCACTCCGTTGATGCCCAGTGCACTCAAGGCTTTGTAGAGCGATTGCCCTGCAAAACCTCTGCAGCTAACCTCGATGGGCATACACCTTGCCTTCCAGCCCTGCTTGCGGCAGTCTATGACCAGCTCTTCATACATGGTCAACTTCCTCTCGTGGTCCTCCTCCAGACGGTCCTCCCACGGCACTGTCAGTTCCAACAAGACGATGTTTTTGGTCGCCTCTGAGACCAGGAGGATATCTGGCCTCAGGGTGGTCGTGGCAATGTGCTGTGGGAACTTTAGCTGTTTCACCAGGTCTACGGAAAGCTGCCAGTCCTGCGCAGTCGCCAGGATTTCTGATGGATTCCTGACGGATTCCTGGCTGCTGTGGTCCTTGGCAGCTGCAATCCGGCCTTCACGAAGGTGATCATCTGGGTGGTGGGGTGTTCTCATCTGCAGCTGCTGATTCCCATGCTGATGGCTTCTGCAATGGGTTTGAGAACCTGGTCATGACGCCATGTGTACCAGCCCTGCCCAAGAGACTTTGGGCAACAGCTCAGGATGTGTTCCAACGTCCCCTTGCCTGAGCATTGCGGGCAATCCAGGGATTCCGCTTTGCCCCAGATGAAGAGGTTCGATGGGCTGGGCAGGACATCATACACTGCCTGGACCAGGAACTTGATGCGCTGTGGTTCATCTTGCCAGAGCCCAGTCCATGTGACTTTTCGGTCCATGGCCTGCTCCCACCTTGTACAGGTTCCCTATTGCCTCAATCCAACTGCTCTCGTACATCTCTCCTCGTCCACCATTGCCCTCACTTCCTCCTGGACCAGCCTGCACCTCTCCTTCCACTTGGCCTTGTCAAACTGGGGAGATGGGAAGATTCCCAGGCCAGCTCTTCCCCGAGTCACTGCTCCCACCAGGACTCTGTGGCGGATCCGAGACTCCGCTTGCAGCATGGCTTCGCCGACTCTCCACTTCCTCCCGGTTTTCACCTCCACCCCTGCCTGAGCCACCTTGGGGTCCCTGTACAGCATCACCTCTCTGGCCAGAGTCACCTTGAACTCCTCCTCCAGGGACTTCAGGGGCAGCTGGAGCTTGGTGTTATTTCCGTAAAGGGCGATGCTGCTAAGGCTCCTGGGCAGTCCCAGCCACCTCCTGAGAAAGCTGCTGACTTTCCTCTCCAATGTCTCTATGATGGATATTGGGACTTCGTAGACAAACAGTGGCCAGAGTATCCTTAGCAGGATACCATGCTGGTAAATCCATGCCTTGAACTTGCTGGGAAGCACTGACCGGTCCACTGCTCTCAATCAACTCTCCAGCACCTGACAAGTTGCCTGGACAGATGCTGTTAAACACCTTGCCAAGACTCTTCACTGGCCTTTCGGAGACAGTTGGGATTGGTGTCCCTTTGATGCTGAAGCGGAACCTGTCCATGACTTTGCCCTTCAGCACCAGTCACCTTGATTTTCCTGGCTTCAACCTCATCCTTGCCCATCCAATCAGTTTCGTCAACCCCTGCAGGATCCACCTGCCTCCTGGCACTGACTCAGTGGTGACAGTCAGGTCATCCATGAAGGCTCTGATTGGTGGTTGGCGCACATAGAACTAGTGTGAATGGGTGATCGATGGTCAGTGTGGACTCGGTGGGCACGGAGTGCCTGTTTCCATGCTGCATCTCTAAACTTACATTGAAATATTCACTTTTCCCATCTGCTAAGTTTCAGACATTTTTTTTTGTCCTCACCACAAGTTTACAAGATGGTAAACAGAGGAACATTGTTGAGAGAATCATGGAGTTATAGAGTCATACAGCATGGCAACAGGGCCTTCAATCCAACTTTCCCATGCCAACCATGATGCCCCATCTACACAAGTTCCACCTGCCTGCATTTGGCCCATAACCCTCTAACCATTTCCTATCCATGCATCTGTTCAAATATATTTTCAATACAGTTATAGTAAATGCCTCAACTAGCTCCTCTGGCAACTCATTCCATATGCCCACTCATCCTGTGTGTGTAAAAGTCGCCCCACATTTTCCTATTAAATCTTTCCCCTCTCAACTTAGTCCTATGTCCTCTGGTTCTTGATTCCCCAAATCTTGCTGAAAGACTCTGTGCATTTACCCTATCCATTCCCCTCATGACCTTATTATACACCTCTATACACCTCTATATGATCACCCTTCATCCTCGTGTGCTCCTAGCCTGCCCAATCTCTCCCTATAGCTCAGACCCTCAAGTACTGGCAACATCCTCGTAAATCTTCTCTGAGCCCTTTCTAGGTTAATTTAAGGGCATTTCCACCACTGACCTTACAAACACTCTCCATCTCCTTCACTTCTCTCTTCTGATCTGTATCTTCCTCACAAACATGACTATTTCATTTAGGCTTTAACTTTAGTAAGTGCTGAAGAACATGTCCAGAAGCAATAAAACAATGTTATACTGTGGCTCCTGGAATGTATACAGTATTCATGATAGCAAGTGCTATCAATCAACAGTAAATTAAATATAGAATAATGGATACTTGGAAGCAATTGCAAGACTATAATCTAATCTAAGTATTAATGCAATCTCATAAACCAATAAAGCAACAATCAAATGATTAATAATGGCGCAAATGTACATGTAATTTTGTTGCTTTCTCTGGTATTTCCTGGTGTATGGCAAACATGAAGTCAAGATTTTAAGGAAAGTGGGGTACAGTGGAAGGCTATCACTGAAATTGGACCCCAAGGCAGATAGATGCAGAAGTTCATAAGTTGTAGGAACAGTTAGGCCATTCTGCCCATCAAGCCTACTCCGCTATTCAATCCTGGCTGATCTATCTCTCCCTCTCAACCCCATTCTTCTGCCTTCTCCCCATAACCTCTATACAACACTTCCCAGATCCCTACCATCAGGAATCTATCAATCTCCACCTTAAAAGTATCTGTTGACTTGGCCTCCACAGAAGTCTGTGGCAATGAATTCCGCAGACTCACCGCTCTCTAACTACATAAATTTCTTCCTCATCTCCTTTCAAAAGCTACATCCTCTTATTCTGAGGCTATGGCCTCTGATCCTAGACTCTCTCACCAGTGGAAACCATTGCCAAGTGCCAGCAAACCATACTCATTCTCTCCTACATGCTTCGAATGAATGAAAATATATCGGGCCTTGGTGAACTAACACTGTAGTACAATGTGTAGTGTTGGAGACACAAGAGACTGGATTCTGGAATCTTGAGCAAAGGAACAAACTGCTGGATCATCACAGCAGTCCAGGGAGTCTCTGTGAGGTAAATGGACATACCACGTTTCACTAGGAACCCTTCTGCACAATAGTGAAGAATATCAATTCTCAATTCACTCAGTCCGAAGAAGGGTCCCGACCTGAAAATATTCTGTCCATTTCCCTCTGTCAATCTGAGATGATAGTCATAGAGTCAGAGTTATACAGCATGGAAACAGCGCCTGCAGCCCAACATGTCCACGCCGACCAACATGTCCCATCTACACTAGTCCCACCTGCCAGCCATTGGCCCATATCTCTATAAGATCACCCATCATATTCCTATGCTCCGAGGATTAGAGCCCCAGTCTGCTCAACCTCTCCATATAGCTCAGACCCACGAGTCCTGGCAACATCCACGTAAATCTTCTCTGTACCCTTTCCAATTTGACAACATCATTCCTGTAATATGGTGCCCGGAAATGAACACAATACTCTAAATGTGGCCTCACTAACGTTTTAAGTAACTGCAACATGACCTCCCAACTTCTATACTCAAAAAGTAGGAAGGAACTGCAGATGCTGGTTACTCGGACAGATGAAGGCCAATGTGCCAAAAGCCTTTTTGACTACCCCATCTACCTGTGACACCACCTTCAAGGAACTATGTACCTGCGCTCCTAGATCCCTCTGCTCTACAACACTCCCCAGAGCCCTACCATTCACTTTGTAGGTCCTGCCCATATGACTGAAATCGGATGTGAAATAAATCAGATCTGACACAGTTGGGTGCAGATTAGAACACAGAATTCTTTGCCTCTTGTGCACCCATCCAACACAAAGCAACCTCCCTTCCATTGTTCATTCCACCTACACTTCACTCTGCCTCGGCAAGGACAAGTTTCATCATGGTCACTCCCTCTTCCTTCCTCTCCCATCAGGCAAGAGGTACAGAAGTATGAAAACACACATTTCCAGATTCTTCCCAGCGGTTATCAGGCAACTGATTCAGATTCAACCAATTTTAATGAATCGTCCTATCAACAACTAGAGAGTGGTCCTGAGCTATTATCTAACTCATTGGAGACCCTCTAACTATCTTTAATTATTTTTTACTGGACTTTTTACACTAAATGTTATTTCCTTTATCCTGTATCTGTACACTGTGGATAGCTCGATTGAAATCATGTATTGTCTTTCCATTGACTGGTTATCACACAGCAAAAGCTTTTTCCTGTACCTTTGTTCACGTAACGACAAACTAAACCAAACTAAACTAAACTAAACTAAACTCCTTGTGTTCGTGTTCTCTAGAGATCCAATGAGTTATTCCAGCACCTTGTGTGTTCTTGTGATCCACCAGTTTTTTAATGTTTTCCCCTTCTATTATAGGGCGGCACAGTGATGCAGCCTTGTGGTTGTTTCTGCAGATACCAGTTTCGTATTTGCACAATCTTAAGCATTGGATTAAAATTCTGAATTTAAATTCCTATTCTCTAGGTAATTGGAATCGACCAGTGAATTACAATCCAGAAATAGTGACCATCGCTGTTTGTAACCCATACGATTGCACTCAAGTGCAGCTCTGGAGAGAACTGGAAGAGACAGATTGATACTGAATCCCAAAATATAATTAGTTAACAAAGGAACTTGTGTGATTTCACAAGCACGTGGCTGCTGGAATGTACCCACCAGCAAAGCCTGCAGATGATCATTTCACCGTAAACCTCCTTCTTACAATGAAACTTCCTGTAAATCCGATCAGTATTAGCTAATTTCAACTTCCTCAGAAGATTCAGGAGTAGGGACGTTTTGCATGTCTCTAACGACTCTTAAGGGCCTGTCCCACTTTCACGACCTAATTCACGACCTCTGCCGAGTTTGCTCTTGACTCATACTCGCAGCATGGTCGTCACGAGGTCGTAGGAGGTCGTAGGTAGGTCATTAGCAGGTCATGATGCTAATCGTAGGTACTCGTGACATCAAGTAGGTCGGGGCGTTTTTTCAACATGATGAAAAATGTCCACGTGTAAAAAAGGTCTTGAATTAGGTTGTGAAAGTGGGACAGGCCCTTTACCGATTTCCACACACTCGCCATTGAAAGCATCCTATCAGGACGCATCACAACTTGGTTTGGCCACTGCTCTGCAAGAGGACTGCAAGAGTTTTCAGAAAGTAATGGACTCAACCCAGTCCATCACGCAAACCGGCCTACCTCCCATCAACTCCATCGACACATTATGCTGCTTCAGGAGAGCAGCCAATATTATCAAGGACCACTTCTCCCCTCTCTCATTATGCAGAAAATACAAACGTTTGAAAGCACATACCACCAGATTCATGAACAACCTCTTCCCCGCTGTTATCAGTCTACTCAACGGTCCTCTCACAAGTTACAAATGTAGTTCCGATCCACCTTGTTGTGGCCCTGCAATTGATTTTATCTGTAGTTGTAACACTATAGCCATCACAGCCATCAGGCTATTAAACTTGGCTCGGACTAAACTCTGAACATTAATAGCCCATTATCTGTTATTTGCACTTTATCAGTTTATTTATTCATGTATTTACGTATATAATGGTATATGGACACACTGATCTGTTTTGTAGTCAATGCCAACTATGTTCTGTTGTGCTGAAGCAAAGCAAGAATTTCATTGTCCTATCAGGGTTACATGACAATAAACTCTCTTGACTTGACTCTTGATATTTCTATTCTCTGTTTATTTTCTCATTGCCCTACCTGTTGTACTTGTGTATGGTTTAATTGTACTTATGTATGGTTTTATTTGCCTGGAAGGCAGGCAAAATAGTTTTTCACTGTATCTCGGTGCACATGACAATATTCCCTGATAAAGTGAGATCATTAAAGAAAAGAGAATATCTCATCTGCACTATCAGGACCAGATAGCCCCAGGTCTGGCAGGACCAGATAGACCCAGGTCTGGCAGATGTGGTTTAACAACATGATTAAAGGTGAGAGGAGGAAGTTTTAAAGGGGATAAGAGGGGATAAGAGGGGTAGGTTTTTTTCACCTCAGAGTGTGGTTGATATCTGGAACGGGCTACCAGAGGAGGTGGTGGAGTCAAATGCAATTACTATGTTGATGCGGCATTTAGACAGACATTTGAATGGACAAGGACAGGAGGGATATGGTCCTAACATGGGTAAATGAGATGAGTGTATTTGGGCAAAAAGGTCGGCATATACATAGACAATAGACAATAGGTGCAGGAGTGGCCATTTGGCCCTTTGAGCCAGCACCGCCATTCAATGTGATCATGGCCTCTGGTGCGGAGAGCTTCCAACGCGGGCGGCGCTGAACAATATCGTGGAGTCCTGGGGCGCCTTGCAGAGGGTCTCCAGCAGCAGTCTCCACCCGGCGCAGCCTGTGGACTTTGGAAGCCGTTGACTCCGGTAGGAGGGGGCCGACTCTGGTGTCCACGCCGCTGAGGACGTCCCGCAGCCCCGACATCGGACTTACAACACCCCGGCGAGCGGTCCTGGACATCGGGCCGCCCGTAGCGGCAACTGCGCAGGGCACGGGGAGGCCCTGACCACAGGGAACAGTGGAGGAAGAGACTGACTTTGGTGCCTTCCCACACAGTGGGAAACTTTGATTCTGCTGTGTGGGGATGTTTTATGTCAAACCCTATAGTGTGTTGTGTCCCTTTTTTTATTGTATGGCTGTATGGGAATTTCATTTCACTGTGCCATCTGGCTCATGTGATGAATAAATCTATCTTGTATCTTGTATCTTGTATCATCCACAATCAGTACCCCGTTCCTGCCTTCTCCCCATATCCCCTGACTGCTATCTTTAAGAGCCCAATGGTGCTCTTAAAAAGAGTACATGGCGCTTTTCTTGGTTTTGGGGGGGGGGTCTAAAGCAAGGGATCGCAGCCTTGGGATTTGGTTTATGTTCTTTGGAAGCAAGATCAGAAGATATGTCTTCGCCCAGAGAAAGACGAACTTGCAGAATTGTCCAACAACACTAAACATTCAGTAAATCCCTCTCGCAGTGTAATCAGAGTTGCGGGGGAACAGTTTGTGTGTGTGATATAGTGTTAGACTTATTCATAATTCTGCTATTTTTTGTTTTTGATTAATATGTCAACAAATTATAATTCTGTTAATTTTCTTTTTTTTAATGTTTTTTTTTAATTTTCTTTTTTTTTTTAGGTTAAAAAAAAATAAATTAAATGGCCCATGTGCCGTGTTTGTGTTGATTGTATTAAACACATTCTGTAATTCATTTGATCAGACTGTTCACAGCTGCGGTATTTGGTAAAATAATAGCAATATGGAGATTCCAGTTGCTAGAGGATCTTTGGATAGGAGTGCAGAAACAGAAACTGGTTACGGAAATGGGGTCGAAGATTACCCATCAATCTGCCCATGACCCTACTACGTCTTTTGCGTCGAGTGGGCTATCTTGCTTGCTATAGGATCTTTGGTGGTCACAGTCTCAAAACAGGCTCAAACAACAAAGTATCTTATCCCTCCCCCACTCTAGACAGTCCACTAGTTCCACTGTTTGCATCCTTGTATCCCTTCGTTATCACCTCTTCCCCACCCAACAATGGGGCATTATGGGCTCCACCCCTCCCTGGTTATCTGTTGCCGGACCCCATTTGTTCTGGCCTTTTCCTACCACCAGTTCCCCCCCCACCCCCTGCCTCTACTCTCAGTCTGACTAAAGTTTCCGACCCAAAATGTCGCCCGTTCCTTTTCTCCAGAGAAGCTGCCTGACCTGTGCTGAGTTACTCTGTGTTTAAGAAGGAGCTGCAGATGCTGGAAAATCGAAGGTAGACAAAAATGTTGGAGAAACTCAGCGGATGAGGCAGCATCCATGCAGCGAAGGAAATAGGCAACGTTTCGGGTCGAGACCCGGAACGTTGCCTATTTCCTTCGCTGCATAGATGCTGCCTCACCCGCTGAGTTTCTCTAGCATTTTTGTCCACGGGCTGAGTTACTCCAGCGCTTTATGTCTATCTTCAGTCTCAACCAGCATCTGCAGCTCCTTCCTACACAAGTATTGTACACTCTTGGCTTTAGCTGTCGTTTGATACGTGACTTGTAGATGCACAGCCCAACAAGGGACCAAGCAAAGGGAACACACACTCTTTCTGACATTATGTTTTGTTTTGACGGCTTAAAATTGAAAACTCCTATTAAAATACAAGCCGCCGAGAGGAAGTGACCCAATGACAACAGACCACAGACTGACAATAAATGTGCTTTTACTTTGCAGTGACCTTCAGGGTTTTGATGTTAAGTGTATGAGGGAAGTGGAGAGCGGTGGAAAATTAAATTAAATGTGTGTGCTGCTGAGTAAAATCTAATCCCTGGAGCTCCATCACTGGGTGGTGAGTGCAGCAGCAAAACGGGAGTGCTGAGGGCACAGTGAGTGTTTATTTAACAGAGAATACCATGTACTGGACACACTGCTCTGTCTCCGACCGGAAGGCATTGCAGAGGGTGGTGAAAATTGTCCAACGCATCACCGGTTCCTCGCTCCCCTCCATTGAGTCTGTCCAAAGCAAGCGCTGTCTGCGGAGGGCGCTCAGCATCGCCAAGGACTGCTCTCACCCCAACCATGGACTGTTTACCCTCCTACCATCCGGGAGGCGCTACAGGTCTCTCCGTTGCCGAACCAGCAGGTCGAGGAACAGCTTCTTTCCGGCGGCTGTCACTCTACTCAACAACGTACCTCGGTGACTGCCAATCACCACCCCCCCCCCACCCGGACACATATTATTATTTATTCAAATCGTTTGCTATGTCGCTCTTCCAGGGAGATGCTAAATGCATTTCATTGTCTCTGTACTGTGCACTGACAATGACAATTAAAATTGAATCTGAATCTGAATTATATATATTTTAAAATCTGGATGGAGAGGGTCCCTGAGCAAGGATTCCAACCCGAAACAACACATCTCCATGTCTTCCACAGATACTGCCTAACCTGCTGAGTTACTCCAGCACTTTGGGTCTTTTTTTGCGTGCACCTGCATCTGCCGATCCTTGTGTCATTATTTTCTTTGGGGTTTTTTTGACGGCTTAAAATTGAAAACTCCTATTAAAATCCAAGTCACTGAGAGGAAGTGACCCAGTGACACAGACTGATAATACATGTGCTTGGACTCTGCAGTGACCTTCAGGATTTTGATGTTAAGTGTACAAAATCATGAGGCGAGTCGAACAGGTAAATGTAGGGGAGTCAAGAACCAGAGGACATTGGTTTAAGATGAGGACAGTAAGATGAGGACAGTATGAGAACTGTAACTCCAGGACAAGGGGTCACAGCTTAAGGATAAGGGGAAATCCTTTAAAACCGAGATGAGGAGAACTTTTTTCACACAGAGAGTGGTGAATCTCTGGAACTCTCTGCCACAGAGGGTAGTTGAGGCCAGTTCATTGGCTATATTTAAGAGGGGGTTAGATGTGGCCCTTGTGGCCAAGGGGATCAGAGGGTATGGAGAGAAGGCAGGTACGGGATACTGAGTTGGATGATCAGCCATGATCATATTGAATGGCGGTGCAGGCTCGAAGGGCCGAATGGCCTACTCCTGCACCTAATTTCTATGTTTCTATGTTTCTATGAGGGAGGGAAAGATTTAATAGGAACCTAAGGGGTAACCTTTACACACAAAGGGTGTGGTGGGTGTATGGAACGAGCTGCCGGAGGAGGTAGTTGAGGCAGGTACTATCACAACATTTAAGAAACATTTAGACAGCTACAGGGATAGAACAGGTTTAGAGAGATGTGGGCTGAACACAGGCAGGTGGGGCTAGCGAAGATGGGCATGTTGGTTATCGTGGGCAAGTTAGATGGTAGGGCCAGTTTCCACACTGTATGACTCTATGCTGGTTGACACAAGAAAAAACACAGTGCCAGAGTAACTCCGCGGGTCAGGCAGCATGGCTTTGACTTTCTATGACTCTAGAACTGCTGCCAAAGGCCCAACATCATCAAGGCCCCACATCATCCTGGCCACACACTCATCTCTCCGCTACCATCGGGCAGAAGGTACAGGAGCCTGAAATCTGTTACATCCAAGTTCAGGAACAGCTTCTTCCCCACAGCCAACAGGCTATTAAACTCGTCAACAAACAGACTCTGAACTGTAACTGCCTATTGCACTTTATCTGCTTTTTTATGTGTATATTGAACTGAACTGTTCTGTATTTTTGCTTACAATATTCTGTTGTGCTGCAGCAAGCACGAATTTCATTGTCCTATCTGGGACACAGGACAATAAACTCTCTTGACTTGTCTTGACTTGTTGGTTCAACCCTAACCTGTTTTTGTGGAGATTGTACGCTCGCCCTGTGACTGTGTGGGTTTCTTCTCCGCTGCTCCACGTTCCACAAACATCCTAAAGGCATGTAGGACAATCCGTTCAGACCATGTTGCTGTGAAGAAAGTAGCCATAATCATGGGCCTCAGTCATTCTTTCCTCCCGCCTTTCAAATCGGGCAGAAGACACAAAAGCTGTAAAGCACGTGCCACCAGATTTAAGAACAGATTCTATGGTATCGGTGCCTCCCTCCTGCCTCACACACTATTTAATTTTCTCCTCTCTCCTTGGATCACGATCTATGATCAAGGGCGGCACAATGGCGCAACTGATGGAGCTGCTACCTCACAGCCCCAGAACCGCTGGTTCGCCCCTGATCTAAGTTGCCATCAGTGTGGAGTTTGCACGTTCTCCCTGTGACCGTGTGGGTTTCCTCCTGGTGCCCCACACCCCAAAGATGTGCAGGTTTGTAGGATAATTAACCTCTGTAAATTGTCCCTCATGTGTAGGACGTAGAATTAATGCGATCGATGCTCAGCATGGATTCAGTGGGCCGATGTGGGCCGAGTCCGCACCGACCAACATGCGTTCTATCCTACACACTAGGGGCAATTTACAGAAGTCAATTAACCTACACACCTGCACATCTTTGGAATATGGGAGGAAACCGGAGCACTTAGAGAAAGCCCATGCAGTCACAGGGAGAACGTGCAAACTCTGTGCAGACAGCACCCGTAGTCAGGATCGAACCCGGTTCTCTGGCGCAGTGAGGCTGCAACTCTACTACTGAGCCATTGTGGCCCGCACTGTTCCCCAGTTGGAGGACAAGAGATTTAGAACTGAGATAAAGAGGTGTTTCTTTAACTAGTCATTAGAGGTGGAATTCATTGCCATAGGGGTCTGCAGAGACCAAGTCATTGAATATTTTGAAGATGTGATGTAATCCTGACGTGCGACATGATGCTTTTCAGAAAGTCAAATAAGGTGAGACATATACAGTGAATGGAAGAGCGTTAAGTAATAGTGATGAACAGACACCTTGGCGTCTAGTCCATATCTCCCTGAAAGTGGCAACACAGATCAACAGGGTGGTTTAGTTTAGTTTAGAGAAACAGAATGGAAACACTCTTTGGCCCACATAACGACCTTTGATCACATGTTTCTTTGTGAAAGAACATCAGCCATCCATGATCTCGGGAGATGCTGCCTGACCCTCCGAGTTACTCCAGCACTTTGTGTCTTCTTTTGCAAACCTGCATCTGCAATTCCTTGTTTCTACACGTCAACTGATGTTTGCTACGTCAGTCAGTGCCATTAATGAATGACGGAATGTGAAATGGGTCTTGCATCAGTGGCAGCAACAGCTTGCATTGAAACAGTGAAACAGAGGGCCGCAGTCAGCAGGGGGAAGCTGCCGAGCCAGTCCCCCGTGGCCAAACACAAGACACGGCGGTACACTGCCTACAGGGAGTAGTTACCGTCAGCCTTGCTCGTGGGACCCAGCGGACCGCAACTTGGAAGGGAGAGCCCACCAAGCCGGCCCCTGCTCATTTCCTGATGACCACAGACAAGAAGTTCATGTTCATAAGCGATAGGAGCAGACTCAGGCCATTCGGCCCATCGTCTACTTCGCCGTTCAATCATGGCTGATCCAACTCTCCCCATCAACCCCATTCTCCTGCCTTCTCCACATAATCCTTGACAGTTATATTAATCAAGAATCTATCAATCTACGCCTTAAAAATATCAAATGTTGGCCTCCACAGTCTTTTGTGGCAATGGTTTTCACAGATTCACCACCCTCTGACCAAAGAGATTCCTCCTCATCTCCTTCCTAAAGATGCGTCCTTTTATTCCGAGGCCGTTTCCTCTGGTCCTACACTCTCCCACTGGTGGAAGCATCCTCCTCACATCCATTCTATCCAGGCCTTTGACTATTCGTGTGATGCCGTTGATGATGATGGGCGAGGAGTGAGGCCATTAGTAGAGGAGAGGGAACGGGGGTCTGGCCCACCGCACCCTCCAGGTCGGCCACAGGAGGCGTCCCCGGAGCACAAAGGTGGATGGGTGAGGAGAGGACATCAGTCGCTGGTCGATTCGCACGTCCAAAAGAAGGCGATGGCTGGAGGCCCGCAGCAGCCCGAGGCTGGCCTGGATCGGGCATCGCTCATAACAACCAGAACTGGGACTGGACACTGAAAATGGCACCCAAACATGGCGCCTCTTGCATGAACGATCAGATCAGTGGACTATTTCTGTACACAAAAAAAGCTGGAGAAACTCAGCGGGTGCAGCAGCATCTATGGAGCGAAGGAAATAGGTAACGTTTCGGGCCAAAACCCTTCTTCAGACTGATGGGGGGTGGGGGGAGAAGAAAGGAAAAAGGAGAAGGCTGGGGGATGGGAGGAGACAGCAGGAGGACTGAGGAAGGGGAGGAGACAGCAAGGACTAACAAAATTGGGAGAATTCAATGTTCATGCCCCCAGGATGCAGACTTCCCAAGCGGAATATGAGGTGCAGTTCCTCCAATTTCCGCTGTTGCTCGCTCTGGCCATGGAGGAGACCCAGGACAGAGAGGTCGGATACGGAGTGGGAGGGGGAGTTGAAGTGCTGAGCCACCGGGAGGTCAGGTTGGTTATTGTGGACCGAGCGGAGGTTTTTGGCGAAACGATCACCTATGCTTGGTCTCACCGATATAGATCAGCAGATGCAATAGATGAGGTTGGAGGAGATGCAGGTAAATGCAGGGGGTGTTATGGCCTGGGCATGTAGTGCTGCTGAAGGTACTGGCTCACATATCTACATTGATGATACAACTACTGATGGTAGTAGCATAATGAATTCTGAAGTGTATAGACACATCCTATCTGCTCAAGTTCAAACAAATGCCTCAAAACTCATTGGCCGGCAGTTCATTCTACAGCAAGACAATGATCCCAAACATACTGCTAAAGCAACAAAGGGGTTTTTCAGGAACATCGTCGAACAAACGCAAGACTTCATTCAATTCCCTAATAAACTGCGACACAGTGGTGCAGCAGTAGAGTTGCTGTCTTACAGCTCCAGAGACCCAGGTTCGATCCTATTACGGGTGCTCTCTGTATGGGTGCTCCAGTTTCCTCCCACACTCCAAAGATGTACAGATTTGCAGGTTAATTGGCTTCGGTACAAAATTGTAAATTGCCTGAAGTCACGGTCTCTGGTGGGGGAGGCACCAATTCAGGACTTACCTTGACTTTCATTCATCTGGACGCCCGCAGCGGCGACTGCGGAGGGGTGAGGTCCCGACCACAGGGGAAAATGGAGGAGGACTGGCCAAATCTTGCGCCTTCCACCACAGTGACGAATGCTGTGGTGGATGTTTGTGTTACATTTTTATTGTGTATTGTGTGTTCTTTCTCATTCTACCGCTGCTGGCAAATTCATTTCACTTGCACTTTCTGCGCAATGTGACGAATAAAATCATATTGTATTGTATTGTATTGTATTGTGTGTATGATAGTGTTAGTGTGTGGTGTTTGCTGGTTGATGAGGATTCGGTGGGCCGAAGGGCCTGTTTCCGCGCTGTATCTCTACGCTAAACTAAAGTCAACTGATGGCTTTTCCAAGCTCTTCAATTCGCGAACTGTGACAGGAACCTTTAAGCTTGATGAGTGAAGAGATAAGGGGGCCTTTTGCCAAGTCCTCTGCTGTGTTGTAGCAAGGAGGAAACTGCCCTCAGCAGCCCTGAGACAATACAGCTTCATTTTGTAACACAGCATTCAGGGAAACCACATCTCGGCTATTGGTACTTCAGTTTAATTGATTCTTTCAAACGCTTTCAAGGGGTTGACCTTCATCTGCCCCACTTAACACAATTAATTTCCAATTAAAAGTACAGTTGTCAGTTCATGTGACATCTCCACACAACTTAACCTAATTGGTTTTCACTTGAGTGACCATACAAAGTTGCATATGGATCAGTCCCCTGGGAAGTTGAATGGTCTTGGCTTATTAACCCTACTTTATTCAGGCTATTTAAGGCCAGTGTTACATTGAGTACTGCCATGACTTGTTGCTGACGTCAGGGGAGGTTATGCACTGGTGGGATTCCATGTCACAGGCCTAATCCCTCTGCTCCACTGAAAGTTATTCCAGCTGAGATACCTTTGGTGAGGAATACAGAGGAGAATGTTGCCTGGATTACAGGAAGCATTAGCAACAGGGAGAGGTTGGACAGACTTGACGTGTTTTCTCTGTAATACCGGAGGTTGCCGGGAGATCTGGTAGAAGTGTGTAAAATTATGAGGGGCATAGATAGGATAGGCAGCCAAAACTTTGTTCCTCAGGATGGAAAATTCACATGACAGAGGGCATGGCTTTAAGGTGAGAGAGGCAAAGTTGAAAGGAAATGCTCGGGACAAGTTTTGTTTTTACCCAGTGGGTGGTGGGTGCCTAAAACACGCTGCGATGGTTGGTGGTTGAGGCAGATATGATAGTTTTTGAATAGGAATATGGGTATGGAGGGATATGGATTATGAGCAGGCAGATAAAGAGTCAGTCTTGGCATCATGTTGGGCACTGACATTGTGGGTCAAAGAGTCTGTTCCTGTCCTGTTCTATGTTCATCGTTCTATTCAATATACCTTTACTAACAATTCCTCTTCTGCCAAAGCAAAATCGTAATTCCAGGCACTAGTTTAAAGATGGGTCCTGACCCAAAACAGCGCCTGTCCATTTCCTCCACATAGGGTGACTGACTCACTATGTTCCTCCAGCACTTTGGTTTGGAGGGATAGGGATTATGCGCAGGTAGATGAGAGATGGACTTAGCACCATGTTTGGCACATACAGTATGTTCTTATGCTGTATTGTTATCTTCGATAAATGATGCTGAAGGCTTCTTTGGTCCTTCACCAGATTGTGGTGGCTCCCTCCCTGCCTGCCGTTCCATGATGTCTATTATTCTCATGAACTGGAGGGCATGTAGAACAAGCTTTACAATGTCTCTATGATAATGTGACAATAACAAACTCAACTACACTCGTACAAAACATTGGGGAGGCCGCATTTGGAGTATTGCGTTCAGTTGTGGTCACCCTGCTAGAGGCTGGAAAGAATGCAGAGAAGATTTACAAAGTAGTTGCCAGAACCTGAAGGCCTGAGCTACAGGAACATGCTGGGCTGGCTTGGACTTTATTCCTTGGAGCGCAGGGGAATGAGGGGTGATCTTATAGAGGTGAAAAAGATCACGAGGGAAAAAGATACGGTGAATGCACAGTCTTTCACCCAGAGTTGGGGAATCAAGAACCAAAGATCATAGGTTTAAGGTGAGAGTGAAAATATTTAATAGGAACCTGAGGGGCAATTTTTTCACACAGAGGGTGGTGGGCATATAGAACTAGCTGCCACAGGAGGTAGTTGTGTGAGTACTATAACAATATTTAAAAGACGTTTGGACAGGTTCATGGGTAGGATAAGTTTAGAGGGATATGGGTTAAACGTGGGTAAGTGGGTCTAGTGTAGATGTTTGTAGGTTAATTCACTTCTGTAAATTGCACCTAGTGTGTCGAGAGTGAATGAGAAACTGGGAAAACATAGAACGTGTGAATGGGTGATTGTTGGTCAGCACGGACTCAGTGGGCCGAGTGGCCTGTTTCCATGCCGTATCTCTTAACTAAACTACAAGTAAGCAATGCCAATGGTTTGAGCAGGGAAGTAAAGGAAGGCAAGTAAATTAGGAAGTAATGGAGTAAGAGAGATTGGAAGAATACAAAGATACAAACAATTGGATAGGCATATGGATGAGAAGGGAATGGAGGGTTATGGTATGAGTGCAGGCAGGTGGGACTAAGGGGAAAAAAAGTTGTTCGGCACGGACTTGTAGGGCCGAGATGGCCTGTTTCCGTGCTGTAATTGTTATATGGTTATATGTTATATGGTTATACAGAACCTTTCATATTCATAAGCCATAGGAGCTGAATTAGGCCTTTCAGCCCATTGAGTCTATTGCTCCATTCAATCATAGTTGATCTATCTTTCCCTCTCAACCATATTCTCCTGCCTTCTCCCCTTAACCTTTGAATCTGTTAATCTCCGCTTTAAATATACACAATGACTTGGCCTCCACAGCCGTCTGTGGCAATCACATCCCCACAAGGTATTCAAGCTCACTCTCCTGAAACAATACATGACCAGAACCCTTACCTTTTAACAGAGATCACAAAAAAAGAACTCCTGCTGTGGACCAAAATCCAAAGCCAGTGTCTTCAAGAAATTCTGAAAAGTTGCACTAACGAGAGCAATTCCATCTCTATGGTCCTGTCAGATACTTGCCACTGTGAGGCAGCTGGGCCCCAAGCCCCTTACAGCGGGTGTCTTCAGGTCCCTGTGACCGTAATCCAAGAAGGATAAAGCGAGTCTTTGTTGTGTGAGTTGGCGCCTGATTTCTTTCCCCAGTCAGCACATCTTCGCACTGAAGTGACAATGCGGGTGACCAAATGACCTTCGACCCCACGCCACGGTGGTCAGTTAGAGTTCTTCACCGTGAACACCTCATCAGGTGAACCTAATGTAAACAACACAACACATGTAACATTTGTTCCATTTGAAGCATTGTATACGCCATCTAAAACAAAAAACGGCATTCAGATTTTACCTCCTCCCTCGACTGCATACAGGGACCAAAAACAGTCTTTCAGGTGAGGCAGGGGTTCACTTGCATCTCCTCCAACCTCATCTACTGTATCTAATGTTCTGGTATGGACTCCTACATATCTGCGTGACTAAGCACAGACTGGGCGATCGTTTCGCTGAACACATACGCTCAGTCCACCTTGGCCTACCAGTCTCCCGGTTGCCAAACATTTTAACGCCCTTCCCATTCCCATCTTCTGTCCTGGGCCTCCTCTGCTGTCAGAGTGGGGTCACGCTCAAATAGGAGGAACAGCACCTCACATTTTGCTTGGGAAGCTTACAACCCAGCAGTATCAATGTTGTTTCTCTAACTTCAAGTAACCCTTGCAATACCCTAGCCTCACCTACTAGTTCCACTGTTCACATCCTTGTATCCCTTTGTTAACAAACTCAGGCCTTTATAAGCGAAGGAATAGGTGACGATTCAGGTCGAGGTGACTTTTTGGGCTCTGAAGAAGGGTCTCGACCCGAAACGTCACCTATTCCTTTGCACCATGGATGCTGCCTCACCCGCTGAGTTACTCCAGCACTTTGTGTCTTTTTTGGTAAACTAGTATCTGCAGTTCCTTGTGAGCACACTATTACTAGCTGGCTGGATAAATAGATTTTCCTTGTAGTTAACCCTCGCAAAACACTACTCACTCACTACATACCTAATGTACGGCTGAATTATCAACAGCACCAGCCAAGGCGGATTTGAAGGAGGAGAAGATGACGGGGTAAAAGGTGAGGACAAGGGAGACTCTGCCCCTGTTACAACTAGGGCGAGCTGGAGCAAGACTGGAGCTACGGGATACAGAGGAGACACGTGCATGGGCCTCATCTGTGAACCTCCCTTCCCTAAGGAATGAGAGCATCCCAGATGTCCTGATATGGAACACCTCATCCTGGGAGTAGATGTGGTGGAGACGGAGGAACTGGGAGTAGGGGATAGAGTCTTTGCAGGAGGCGGGATGGGAAGAAGTGTAGTCTAGATAGCTGAGGGAGTCGGTAGATGTGTAATAGATGTCAGTCGATAGTCTATCTCCTGTGATGGAGACAGTGAGATCAAGAAATGGGAGGGAGATGTCAGAGATGGTCCATGTGATTTTGAGTGCAGGGTGGAAGTTAGTTGAGAACTTATGAGTTCTGCATGGGTGCAGGAGGTTGGAAGGATCTCTGGTCGCCAGGAAATCCATGGAGATTATCTTAAATTACATATGGGAATATGTTTCTGATGAAGAAGGAGACTGGGTCACAGATTAAAAATAAGGTGAAACCATATATGACAGAGATGAGGAGAAATGTCTTCTTCCAGAGAGGGCTGGATGTGAGGAATTATCTACCACATTAAGTAATTGAAGTAAAACCATTAAACATATTTCATCTATTTAAATATATTAAATAAATGTAATGGTAACAGCTCTGCCCAACCACGCAGGACATTACAGAGAGTTATGGATGTAGCCCAGTCCATCACACAAACCAGCCTCCCCCCCCCCATTCACACCATCTACACTTCCTCAGGAAAGCAGCCAACATAAACAAGGACAATTTCACCTCAGTTGTTACCTCCTCTCCCCTCTCCCATCAGGCAGATGACACAAATGCCTGAAAACACATACCATCAGATTCAGGACCAGCTACTTCCCCGCTGTTATCACGCTACAGAATGGTCTTCCCATAAACTCGGGTGTAGTCCCTTGCACTTTATTCATCTACACTTTCTCTCTAACTGTAACAGTGTAATGTTGTACCACAGTCTTCTGCAAGCTGTTTTTTTTCCTCTACGATGTATTGTACTTTGTATGGCTTGATTGTATCCATCTATAGTACCATGTGATTAGACAACATGCAAAGTTTTTCACTGTATCTCGGTAGACATGACAATAAGAAATCAATACCAATATTTGAGCAGGAGTTGGATATTTTTATAAGGATTAAAGGGATCAAGAAATATTGGGAGAAAGCTGTAACAGTCACGGAATTTGAATGATTAGCCATGATCATATTGCATGACAAAGCAGTCTGTATGGCCTTTTTCTGCCTCTCATTATCTAACTCTATGTCTATGGAAAGGTTGGTCCAAATCCTGGCCCCAGGACATCTCACATATCATTGTATGCTGTGTTGCAAAATAACAATTGTAAGAACTGGTCTTTACACGACTTGTTTATGTAGATCAATTGGTAGCGTGCCTGCAAAATGTTTTGAGTCATTAACTCAGCCCCTCGTGATTCCGTTAACATCATCTGAAACTCACAGCTGCTGCCCAAAGGCAGAGTGACTATTGTACCGTGGCGATGCTGGAGTAACTCAGCAGGTCAGGCAGCATCCTTTAATCTTTAGACTTACTGCATAGAAACAGACTCGTCTGCCCACTGAGTCCGCACCGACCAGCGATCATCCCGTACACAAGCAGTATCCTACACACTAGGAACAATTTACAATTTACAGAAAACAATCGACCTAATAACCTGTACATCTTTCAAGTGTGGGGGAAAACCGAGCCCTGGAGAAGTCAAGTCACAAGTCACATTTATTTATATAGCACATTTAAAAAACAACTCTCGTTGGCCAAAGTGCTTTACACTTGTTATAAGAATAGTATAAACAGACAATCTACATACAATATATACATGTAGCCCTTGCTCAGTGGACGTCAGGAAAGGCTTGGGAGTATAGATAAGTTTTTAGTCTTGACTTAAAGGAGTCGATGGAGGGGGCAGTGCTGATGGGAAGGGGGATGCTGTTCCACAGTCTAGGGGCTGCAACCGCAAAGGCGCGGTCACCCCTAAGCTTATGCCTAGACCGCGGGATATTCAGCAGCCCCAAGTCAGCCGATCTGAGGGACCTGGAGGTGGAGTGGTGGGTGAGAAGACTTTTAATGTAGGAGGGGGCAAGCCCATTGAGGGCTTTGTAGACATAGAGGAGGGTCTTAAAATGTATACGGAACCGCACAGGGAGCCAGTGGAGAGAGGCCAGGATCGGGGTGATGTGGTCCCTTTTTCGGGTGCCCATCAGGAGTCTCGCTGTGGCGTTTTGGACCAGTTGCAGGCGGGACACGGAAGATTGGCTGATGCCAGTGTAGGGGGAGTTGCAGTAATCTAGGAGGGAGGAGATAAATGTGTGGATGATCTTTTCGAGGTCATCAAAGTGGAGGAATTGTTTTATTTTAGCTATCGTCCGAAGCTGGAAGAAAGGAAAAAACCCATGCAGTCACAAGGGGGAAGGTAGAAATTCCAAACAGACAGCAGTGTAGTCAGGATTGAACCTAGGCCTCTGCTGCTAAAAGGCAGTAACTCTACCGCTGCACCACTTTGCTGCCATGGAGAACATCGATAGGTGACATTTTCAGTCAGGACCCTTCCTCAGACAAAGGATCTGAAGAAGGGTCCCAAAGTGAAACATCGCCCATCCATGTCCTCCGGGGATGCTAGTACCTGACCTGCTGAGACACTCCAGCATTTTGTGTCTTTCCTGGGCAAACCACCATCTGCAGTTCGCTGTTTCTACACTTTGACTATTGCACTGTGCTGGTGCTTGGGGGCCAATGTTAAAGGGCAGCATTAAAGTGAAGAGAAAGTAATATTGACAAGAGAAGAGGGACTGAAAGGCCTGGAAATGGTCAATGAATTAGCAACGGAGCTGAACCAAAAAAAGAGTATCAAAAGTGTGATGAACCAGGGGCCACAGTTTAAGAATAAGGGGTAAGCCATTTATAACGGAGACGAGGAAACATGTTTTCTCACAGAGAGTGGTGAGTCTGTGGAATTCTCTGCCTCAGAGGGCGGTGGAAGCAGGTTCTCTGCATGCTTTCAAGAGAGAGCTAGATAGGGCTCTTAAAAATAGCAGAGTCAGGGGATATGGGGAGAAGACAGGAACGGGGTACTGATTGGGGATGATCAGCCATGATCACATTGAATGGCGGTGCTGGCTCGAAGGGCCGAATGGCCTACTCCTGCACTATTGTCTATTGTCTATTGTGTGAAAGGAAAATAAAGAAACCGCATTTCCTGTGTGTTGTGGGTCCAATGTTTTTCATCTCAAAGTAAAGGGTAGTTCATTTTTTAAGTTTGGAATTAACAGCCAGTAAGTGCCCATAGACACTGATGGTGGTTGCAGGTACAGCAAGTAGATAGGAAAGTTAACACAATAGTATCTGTTATTCCAGGAAGAATAGAATACAGAAACAAGGAGGTGATCCGTCATTTATATAGGGCATTGCAAAACATAGAACAGTACAGCACAAAATAGACTGTTGATCCACAATATCCGAGCCAAATATGATGCCAAATTAAATTACTCTGCACATAACCCTTATCCCTCCATCCCCTGTATGTCCATGTGCCTATCAAATATATATTAACCACCACTATTGTATCTGCATCTACCACCATCACTGGCAGAGCGTTCCAAGTACCCAACACTCTGTTCTTTAGATTTGACTTTAGACTTTAGAGATACAGCGCGGAAACAGGCCCTTCGGCCCACCAGGTCCACACCAACCAGTGATCAGTATCAGTACTATCCTACACACTGAGAATGATTTGCAATTTTACCAAGGCTAATTAACCTACAAACCCGTACGTTTTTGGAGTGTGGGAGGAACCTGGAGCACCTGGAGAAAACCCACGCAGTCAGAGGGAGAATGTACAAGCTCCGTAAAGACAACACCCATAGTCAGGATTGAACCTGGGTCTCTGGCGCTGTGAGGCAGCAACCCGACCACTGCGCCACCGTGCCGCCCACTTCCTGTGCTGTACCATTCTATGCTCTATGTTCTTCTCCGATATCTGCAATCCGATTGTGCCTCCCTCCACAAATTACTCTGCATCCTACGCTGTCAATATCTTTGCAACATGGACCTCCTGCCCACGTCTCGTTGTTTCAGCTCTTTGTGGAAGGATTGAAAACAAAATGAGACAAGAGCTGTGGCGTGTATTCCCACTGGCACAAAGGGAGGATAGTAACCTCATTTACAGAGTTAGTTCTAAGTGCATTGCACTGAGAATCTGAACTTTAATCCTCATGGATTACATTTGGCTTTCAAGTTCAAATTCATCAAACCTTTATATCAGTGACTATTCAGGATCAGGAAATAAATGTTTTGATTTGTGCTGTTCAAACTCTGCATGGCAAATTAGCTTGTAACATTTTGCTATACTTCGTTTCTTCTAACCTTATCATCTGCCTTATTTCAATTGATTCTTGTGCTTCCCTTTCCTTTAGAATTCAACACAGCTCTGATTAATTTGGCATTTTTCCAAAATGATGAGGCTTTAGCTGCCTTGAGAATGCCTTCTCTCTCTCTCTCTCTCTTCCTCTCTCTCTTCCTCTGTCTCTCTCTCTTTCCCTGTCTCTCTCTGTCTCTCTCTGCCTCTGTCTCTCTCACTGTGTCTCTCTCTCTCTCTCTCTGTCTCTGCCTCTGTCTCTCTCTCCCCCTCTGTCTCTCTTTATGTCTGTCTCTCTGTGCCTGTCTCTCTAAATGTTTTATTATTATTAACGTTTAGTGTTTTCTGAGTCATTCGTAACTGTCACTGTATATCATGTTGTTAATTGTGGGCAGAGCACCAAGGCAAATTCCTTGTATGTGAATACTTGGCGCTCTCTCTCTCTCTTTCTTTCTCTCTCTCTCTCTCTCTCTCTCTCTCTCTCTCTCTCTCTCACTCTGGTGGTGCGCACTTTCAAGCTTCAGTACCTTCTGACCAAGGAATGGGGAAAGGTCCGTGATTATGTTGGTTGCTTTCCTGAGGCAGCGTGAAGTGTAGAACGACTGAACGGTGGGGAGTCTGGTCGGTGTGATGGACTGGGCTGCATCTACAACTCTCTGTGATTTCTAGTGGTCTCTAGCAGAGCTGTTCCCAAACCAAACTGTAAAACAACACGTTGTTCAAGAAGGAACTGCAGATGCTGGAAAATCGAAGGTAGACAAAAATGCTGGAGAAACTCAGCGGGTGAGGCAGCATCTATGGAGCGAAGGAAATAGGCAACGTTTCGGACTGAAACCCTTCTTCAGACAGAGGCAGAGGCAGGGACAGGTTTTTAGGTCGATTGCTTTATGTAAATTTTCTGAAGAAGGGTTTCGGCCTGAAACGTTGCCTATTTCCTTCGCTCCGTAGATGCTGCCTCACCCGCTGAGTTTCTCCAGCATTTTTGTCTACCTGTCAAACAACACGACAGGATGCTTTTTATGGTGCATCTGCATTAAAGATATGACAGAAATTCGATGTTGTTACTGCCTCTTCCTATAGATTATTTGTTACAAATCTAAGTTTAAATTACAAATCCAGTATACACAGATTTTGTTTACTTAAATGTTACTTAAATTTCAGGATCTGGCCATTGCTAGCAAGGCAAGCAATTGTTGCCCAAACCCCTGGATTGGACTGCTTGAATTACCAGGAGATTGGATAAACTGGGTCTGTTTTCCCTGGAGTGAAAGAGGCTGAGAGGTGACAACATAGAATGATGAGAATTATATCATGGTGAATAGGCACACATCCGTTTCCATGGTTGGGTTGTCTAAAACAAGAGGACTTGGTTTAAACGAGTTGGTGGCTGGAATGAGTTGCCAGAGGAGGTGGGAGAGGCAGGTAATTACAACAGGACGGCACAGTGGCGCAGTAGTAGAGTTGCTGCCTTACATTGCCAGAGACCCAGTAATTCACAGTTCGATCCCGACTAGGATAGTCGATGCTGTCTGTACCTTGAGTTTGTACGTTCTCCGTGTGACCGAGTGGGATTTCTCCGGCTGCTCTGGTTTCCTCCCACACTCCAAAGACGCACAGATTTGTAGGTTAATTGGCTTTGGTGAGTGAGGGGGAAATTTAAAGAAGATGTGTTTTTACAGAGAGTTTTTCAACATGCTGAAAAATGCCCACGAGTAAAAAAAGGTTGCCATGGAAAAAAAAATCTATATTTTTTTTACTCGTAGATTTAGTCGAAGTAGGGCGTAGTAGGTAGGCATGTTAATCAAAGGTAATTGAGGGTAGTCGAAGGTTGTCAAAGGTAGTTGTAGATAGTCTTCAACATAGTCGAAGGGAGGTCGAAGGAGGTCGTCTTCACTCTACACTGGTCGGTGTCCAATTTTCCCGAAGCTAATCGAAGCTAGTCTTCTACATAGTCGAAGGAGGTCTTCAACATGACACTTTTTCAAGCTCTCCTAAACTCTTCTAAACTCGCTAATTAGGTCGCCGCAGTGGGACAGCCCCTTTACGAAGATGATGCCAGACTTGAGGGCCCGAGGTATGGGGAAAGATTAGGCGCGCTAGAATTTTATTCCATGGAGCACAGGAGGTTAAGGGTGATCTTACAGAGGTGTATAAATGACATGAAAAGGTAGTCAACTTGAAGCACCAAGCGATCCTCTCACCACAGATGCTGACTAACCATTGGAAAACTTCCAATGCCTCTCATTATCTCCATCTCCAATTACTTAGGTCCGGTTATGCAGATTGGGTTATTATTCACAGATCCTGGTATTGAATGGAGAATAGAGAAGCAACAACAGCGAGGAATCCAGAGTTACATTTGGAGGCCCTGGGGTGGGCTGAAGTGGGTGTATATGAGATATTATGTGCATGGGGCATGAAGTCTGCTGTGTCCAGGTTTGGAAACAGGGAGTGAAGTTCAGAAACTAGTGAGAAAGGCAAAGTAGCAGAGTAAACAATGATAGTTACATTTATTGCTATTTCATTAAAACAGGTTATCCAGGTTTTATTAGCTTGTGGGAACTGCAGTGTGCAGATTGGTTGCTATGATTCCCATATCACAACAGTGACGGCTGTTCAAAAAAAGACTTAATTGACTGCAAAGTGCATTGGGATGTTGTAAAAAATGCTTTATTCATGGGTGGCACGGTGGCGCAGCAGTTGTGCTGCTGCCTCACAGTGCAAGGGACTCGGGTTCGATCCTAACTCTGCGGAGTTTGTACGTTCTCCCTGTGACCACATGTTTTCTCCAGTTTCCCCCCACATTCCAAAGATCTGCAGGTTTGTAGGTTAATTGACTTCTGTAAATTTCCCCTAGTATGTAGGATGCAAGTGTGGGATAACATAGAACTAGTGTACGGGTGACTGATGGTCAGCATGGATTCAGTGGGCCGAAGAACTTTTTTCACACAGAGAGTGGTGAATCTCTGGAACTCTCTGCCGCAGAGGGTAGTCGAGGCCAGTTCATTGGCTATATTTAAGAGGGAGTTAGATGTGGCCCTTGTGGCTAAGGGGATCAGAGGGTATCGAGAGAAGGCAGGTACGGGATACTGAGTTGGATGATCAGCCATGATCATATTGAATGGCGGTGCAGGCTCGAAGGGCCGAATGACCTACTCCTGCACCTAATTTCTATGTTTCTAAGGGCCTGTTTCCACACTCTATCTAAACTAAATTGTATTTCTCAACATACAATCTATTTCTCTATCATTCCATTTTGGATTGCCATTCATAAATGTATGGATGGCTAAGTAATAAGAATGAGAAAAATGATGAGGTCAAATATTTCTAAATCTTGACTGGGCTAAAATGTGGCAACATTGAAAAAAGGAAACACCTATTTAGCGTGGGAACTTTCGAATTTAAGGCTTCCTACTTGTTCAACACAGAAATCTGTGAGAATATTCTGACTTAAAGCCACTCGTAAGCCAATCATTATAATAGACTCTCACAACTGACTGTAAGCAGCAGTTCACAAGTAGTACTGAAAGTTTCTTTGATTAATTTAATGGGAAACCCTCAGTTTTGTAGTGGTTTTAAAGTAACAAGTGACTATGGAGTTAGCTGAATTCCACTAAATGTAAGTACCATGAAATTACAACCCAAGTTACACATTGGCGCAGTTGGTAGTAAACTACGCCAGAGACTCGGGTTCGAACCTGACCTTGGGTGCTGTCTGCATGCTCTCCCCGTGACCGAGTGTGTTTCCTCCGGGTGTTCCGGTTTCCTCCAAAATCCGGCTAATTGGTCCTTTGTAAAATTGCCCCCAGTGTGTAGGGTGTGCATGAGAAAGTGAGATAACATAGAACAAGTGTGAACGGGTGATCAATGGTCAGTGTAGACTCGGTGGGCCGAAGGGCCTGCTTCTACGCTGTATCTCTAAACTAAACTAAACTAAACCGACCTGGGTGACCAAATGCAGTCCATAAACATCAAGGTAAGTTCAAGTAATTACATTGCAAATTTGACTCAAATCCTATTAGTTCTCTTTCCCACTGATTTTTTTTGTGACTAATGGTATACTTGAACAAATGGATCCTATTATAATTATATTTATGTGGTGACTAAATACCTGCCCCTCCAATCATTTTCTTGATGGCTCAGTGTGATAATATATCAAAATTTCTACAAGACCATGGGAGAGCAGAAGAAGGATTCAAAGAAAATTAGATATGAAAGTATAGAAAGAATTGCTATTGATTCCCATTATTTGGGAAGTGGGGGCATTACATTAGTAATAATCTATCAAGTGAAAAATCTGTGGCCGTAATGCTCTTCAAGTGCATCCAATTTGCTTTCCTGACTGCCTTTAATTTTCTTCTATCTGTTCGATTGCCGTGCGTCTTCCTATTAGTCAGGCAACTGTGGTTTCTATTCATCTCTAATTTGCTCATATATTCATAAGTAATAGAAGCAGAATGAGGCCGTTTGGCCCATCAGGCCATTCAATCATGGCTGATCTATCTGTCCCTCTCAATCCCATTCTCCAGTCTTCGCCCCATAACCCCTGACACCCGCACTAATCAAAAATCCATCAATCTTCGCCTTAAAAGTATCCAATTGCGGCCTCCACCGCTGTCTGTGGTGATGACTTCCAGAGATTCACCACCCTCTGACTAAAGAAATTCCGCCTCATCTTTCTAAAGGTACATCCTTTTATTCTTGGCTATGGCCTCTGATCCTCAACTCTCCCATTAGTGGAAACATCCTCTGCACATGCCTTTCACAATTCAGGCCTTTCACCATTCAGTAGGTTTCAATGAGATCTCCCCTCATCCTTCTGAACTTTACCCTGCGATCCCCCAATCAAAACCATACAAAATCAAGGAACTGTTGTGCAAAAAAAGTCAACTGAAGAGCATTTAATTCATCATAAGGCTTCCGGAGTTGATCATAATGTCGTTAGTGACTAAAAGCTATTGTTACCTATAATCTTCGAGCATATGCATGGGAGGAATTCATGTTTGAGTTGTATGGCCCAAAGGTACACGTATAGACTGGTTAGCACGCAACAAAGGCTTTTCTCTGTACCTCAGTACATGTGACAATAAACTAAACTCAACTCATAAAATAAACTCAGGTGCAATTCAAGTTGCAGCTATCTGGATGGATCACAGAAAATATGGATCTCTTTCCACATCTCAGAAGCCAATTATCTGCAAAGGTAAGAATCAGTGATGTAATTCAAGTACCTCTTGTGCATTAATACAGCTGCCTAGGGTAAAACATGTTTGAAGATCCAAACCTTCAAACCCAGCCCCAAGCTCATTGTCTACCAAACAGTAGTGACTCCCAGCTTGCCAGTATGCTTCAGAAATGTGTACTATCTACAGTAGACACCTCAGAACATTGTAAACACAAGTAACTGCAGATGCTGGAATCCTACATAGAACATAAAGTGCTGGAGTAACTCAGCGGGTCAGGCTGCATCTCTGGAAGACATTGACAGGTGATGTTGCGGGTCAGAACCATAATTCAGACTGATGAAACATTGCCTATCCATGTCCTCCACAGATGCTGCCTGGCCCACTGAGTTACTCCAGCACTTTGTGTCCTACGTCAAAGCACTGGACAGGTACCAACAAACTAAAATATACAGGTGAAAGGGTTGAAACGAAAGAGTGACCCGCCGAGAAAGATGGATATCGCCTCGAAGTGTCAGAATCAAGGTGATTCTCCCCCAAGATGAGAGATACATTTTTAAAAAGGGCTGCATGGTAGCACAGCGATAGAGTTGCTGCCTGACAATGCCAGGGACCCGGGTTCGATCCTGACCTCAGGTGCTGTCTGGAAAGAGTTTGTACACTCTCCCTGTGACCACATGGATTTTCCCTGGGTGCTCCAGTTTCCACCCAGGTTTGCAGGTTAATTGGCTTCGGTAAAAATTGTAAATTGTTCCTAGTGTGTAGGATAGTGCAGTATGCAGGGAACGCTGGTCGGCGTGGACTGAAGGGCCTGTTTCCTATCTGTATCTCTAAAATAAACTAAACTGCAACTGGGGCTCAAATTCATAAGGGTGACAAGGATGCTCCCCCTTAAAGGCCAAAACACTGCATGTGCTGGAAATTTGAATAAAAACATAATTTGCTGGGAATAGGCTTAGGAAGTTCAGCATGTCCCCAACAACTCTCACCAACTTCAACATGCGCCGTAGAAAGCATTTTATCAAAACGCATCACTGCATGGTTTGGCAACAGCTCCGTCCAAGACCGCGAGAAATTGCAGAGAATTGTGGATGCAGCCCAGACCATCACACAAACCGACCTCCCTTCCACCGACTCCATTTATATCCCACACTGCATCGGCAATGCTACCAGCACAATCAAGGATGGGTTGCACCCTGGTCACTCTCTTCTCCCCTTTCCCATCAGGCAAGAGGTACAGAAGTGTAAAAATTCACACCTCTAAATACAGAGACAGTTTCTTCCCAGCTGTTATCAGGCCACTGAACCATCCTGTCACCAACTAGAGAGCAGCCCTGAGCTATCATCTACCTCATAGGGGACCCTTGGACTATATTAAATCGGACTTTATCTTGCACTATACATCATTCTCTGATCTATATCTGTATACTCTGGGTGGCTCGATTATAATCATATATAATCTTTCCGCTGATTGGATAGGACGCAACAAAAAAAAATCTCACTCTACCTCAGTACACGTGGGAGCACCCAGAGAAACACACAAGGTGACAGTGGGAACGTACACACTCCATATAGACAGATGCCGAGGTCAGGTTAAAACCCAGGTCTCTGGCGATGTAAGGCAGCAACTCTGCCGCTGTGCCGCCCTCTGGAAACTGGTTGGCTTTTCTGGAGATCAGGATCCATTTAATATGGGGGGCAACGGATACAGCATTTAAATAAGTAGTGTCTTTACTTGCTGGTCTCCCAGTTTGGCAATGCACTTATAGCACCAGTTGTCCCACCATTGGCACCCTTGGGTCAATGTGGATCAATGAGTGAACCACACACAAATTGGAGGAACAGCACCTCGTACTTCGCTTGGGCAGCGTACAACCCAGCGGTTTGAATATTGATTCCTCTCATTTAAATTAACCCTTGCATTCACTCTCTCTCCGTCCCTCTCCCACCCTAGGTGTCCTGCCAGTTCCACTGTTGTGCATCCTTATATTCCTGTTATCGCCTCTCCCACAGCCAACAATGGACCATTGTGAGCTCTACCTATCCTTGGTCATCGTTGCAGCACTGATTTGTTCTGAACCTATTCATAACTCTAGTTTCACTCCCACCTGACTCTCAGTCTGAAGAAGGGTCTCGACCCGAAATGTTACATATTACTTTTCTCCAGAGATGCTGCCTGACCTGCTGAGCTACCACAGCATTTTGAGCCTCCCTTCAATGCGGTTCAAGTTCCCCTCAAGGAACTTTATTGTTGAAGCAGAAATCACCAGGGCAATTCAAGACAGGAAGTATCTGGCCAGATTTGCTGATCTAAACAAAAAAGACCCAGAAATACTCATTGCTACATTTCTCCCATTGAAAGCTCAATTTTCAAATGCAAAATGTGGCAAACAAAAACCATTAAGCCAATTAATTCCATAGCAAAGTTTCCTTTTCACATAACCAAATTTTCTTTAAAATGTTTGTAAGAGTTATGGAGTCATAGAATCTTTAGTGAGAATGAGGTAATAACTAAATAATCTATTTTGGAAAAACTGGGACTAGCTTAGATTGGGGCATCTTGGTTGGCATGGCCATTCAATATGATAATCGCTGATCTTGGTTGGCATGGAAGAGTTGGGCTGAAGGGCCTGTTTCTTGGCTGCAGTAACAATGATTCTAAAACTGTTTTGGCACATTATGACCAAGCTAACCAACTATCTATACTCATTCCATATACAGCTCCTGCTCTATAGCCTTCTACAGCTTGGTGATTGAAGTATTCGTCGAGATATTTCTAAGGCAGCGTTAGAGCTGCTGCCTCACAGCGCCAGAGACCCGGTCTAGATCCTGACCTCATGTGCTGTCTGTATGGAGATTGTACATTCTCCCTGTGACCATGTAGCTTTTCTCCGGGTGCTCCGGTTTCTTCCCACACTCCAAAGACATACATGTATTGGTATCGGTAAAATTGTAATTGTTCCAGATCTGGGTGAATAATGTTTCCTCAAAACCCTTTACAGTTGTTATACCAATGCTATGGGGAGAAGATATCTAGTATTTACCTTCTCTATGTCATTCACAATGTTGTATGTCTTCATCAGGTTACCCCTTAACTTCCTCCGCTTCAAACAAAATAAACCCAGTCTCTCCACATAACTGAAGCCCACTACATCTCAGCTGCATCCTGGTGGGTATCCCTGCATAAATGAGGGGCAGCACAGTGGCGCAGCTGGTGGAACCGCTGCCTCAGCACACCAGAGACCCGGGTCTCTGACCTCAGCTGCTTCCCGTGTGGAGTTTGCATGTTCTCCCTGTTTCCGCATGCGCTTCCAATGTGTGTTCATGTTTCCAGCCACCTCCCAAAGACGGCGGGGTTTGTGGGTTAATTGGCCTCTGTAATTGGACAAGAAAGTGGGATAACATAGAACTAGTGTGAACGTGTAACCAATGGTTATCGTAGACCACGGCTGAAGGGCCTGTTTCCATGCTGTATCTTTCAATCCATTAATCAATAGAATTCAGACACCATTTCAAGTGGCATTTTCATAAGAGCAGAATTAGGCCATTCAGTCCATCGAGTCTACTCTGCCATTCAATCATGGTAGATCTAACTTTCCCTCTCAACGCTATTCTCCTGCCTTCTCCCCATAAACAGTGACACATCTGCACTAATCAAGAATCTGTCAATTTCTGTTTTAAAAATACCCAACGACCTGGCCTCCACAGCTATCTGCGGTCAAAAACTCCATAAATTCACCACCCCTGACTAAAGAAATCCTTCTTCATCTCCTTTCTAAAGGTATGTCATTGTATTCCGAGGCTACACCCTCTGCTCCTAGACCCTCCCACTAGTGGAAACATCCTCTCCACATCTACTCTATCAGGCCTTTCACTATTCAGTAAGTTTCAACGAGGTTTAGTTTAGTTTAGTTTAAAGACATAGTGTGGAAACAGGCCCTTCAGCCCACTAAGTCCACGCCGACTAGCAATCACCTGTACTCTAGTTCTATCCTACACACTAGAGGCAATTTACACAAGCCAACTAACCTGAAAACCCGCACGTCTTTGGAATGTGAGAGGAAGCCGGTGCACCCGGAGAAACATGGCACAGAGAGACGTGCGAACTCCATACAGACAGCACTTGTAGTCAGCTTCGAACTTGGATCTCCTGCGCGAAAAGACAGCAATGCTATCGCTGCGCCGCTGTGTCGCACTGGACTTAATGAGGTCCCCACTCATCCACTAAACTCCAGTGAGTTCAGGCCAAGACATGTCAAACGCTCATCCTACATTAACCATATTTTCCAGATGTAGAAAGAAGGAACTGTAGATGTTGGTTTACACAAAAAGACACAAAGTGCTGGAGTAACTCAGCGGGTCAGGCAGCATCTCTGGACAACATGGATAGGTGACGTTTCAGGTTGGGACCTTTGTTCAGAAGGCTGAAGAAAATGATAACAACCCCATCATGAAAGGTAAGGCAACAGCTCGTGCACGGAAAGTCCGGCTCATCACTTCTCAATCACTTCCCACTGCTGGATAACTTAACGACCATTCCTCTTCACCCTCTCTCTGTGCTCAGCACAATTCCAGTGCCATAAACAGAGATTCTGCACTCTGGCCATAACAGGAAGTAATGCTATTTGCCTTTCACTTACTACAGGGTTGCATTACAGAGAGTAATAGGTGATAGGATGTGGACAAGATGATGCTCAAACTTCACTTTTATGGATTGGCAATCTCATGAAAAATTCACCGGCCCTGATAATACCATTACTGCCTTCATCCCGCATGCCTGCTCTCAAGTACTTTCTTACATTAGCTCTGTCATCCATCTGAAACTGTCAGTGCTCCTTTGCAAACTGAAATGGATACCAACTTTGAGCGCCCTCATTAGGCATTGCCGGTAAATCTAGCGCTCTGCACGGCTGATAAGGCAAGATTAACATTTGGGATTTGCAAAATTCGATAATTTTCATCCCATTCCCCACTCTCCCTGTTTGGGATATCCTTCAGTCTTTAATAATTCATTAATGTTTACTTTAACCATCAAAGTAGCTCTCACAAGTTTCATTGTGAGAACTATCTTATAAAACATAGAACAGCACAACACAAGAACAGGCCCTCCAGCCCACAATGTTTCTGCCGGGCACTTATCTAGTAACAAAGAACTGCAGATGCTGGTTAATACACAAAAGGAAACAAAGTGCTGGAGTAACTGCAGCCAGACCTGCTGAGTTACTCCATCACTTATCTACCTGCATATCTTTCCATCGCCAACATATCCTTGTGGTTATCTAAAAGTATTTTAAATGCCACTTGTGTATCTGTTTCAACCACCACTGTTTCAAGCAGCACGTTCGGCAGTCACCACCCCCTGTGTAAATAGGATGCTCCGCACATCTTCTTTACACTTTGTCCCTCTCACTTTAAAGCTATGCCAACTAGTATTTGATTTTTCCATCCTGGGAAACAGGTTCTGACTCTTTACCTTATCTATGCCTCTCAGCATTTTATATACTTGCATCAGGTCTCTCCACAATCTCCTGCGTGCCAGAGAAAACAATCCAATTGTCCATGCATTCCCTGTAGTTAATCTTCTATACATAACTAAAACTCTGATCTTGTGATCTTCCAGTTTGTGTGTTTTTTCTATTTGCTCAAAAACAGTACGCAATAGCGCTACGATCTTTCGTCAGCTCATTCTCCTGTGCTGCAAGTGCATCAAGTGTTGTTCCGATCGGTGGTCTGTTGTAGAAGTTAGCGAGGTTTAAAAATCATAAAAACCGCGTGCGCAGATCGATCTCCTCTCCTGCCAGTCGTCGCCGCGCGGATTGGTCTCTTCTCCTGTCACTCCACATGATGGTCCGCCCCTTCCTGCGCCATCGTGTCTTTACTGGAGCTGAGGATGGCCAGCGGAGGTTTCCAACTCCACGGGTTTCGGAGGGACCAGAAGTGGCCCGGCACGGCCAGGTGTGGAGTTGCCAAAACGGAAACTGGAGAGTCGGATCCGGGCAGAGGATAGCGTCCAGCACCGGCCGTGAGTCCCAAACGCATCGCCATCGCAATGACCCGCAGCTTCAGCCCCTTCCCCTCTGGCCCCCCCTCACTGACTCCTGCCCCCCTCCCCCGTGATACCCCCCTCTCCACCATGGCTCTACTACGGACCCGCTACGGACATTCTCCGAGTTCGAATCAGGGGAAAACAAGGGAGAACTCTTGAATTACCTCGTACAGTGGGACAGGCCCTTTATGCTTTCTGTATCTTTGCTCCACATATTGTACTTGAGCTTAACTTGATTGTATACATGTACAATATTATCTGATCTGTTGGACAGCATGCAAAATAAAGCTTTTCACTGTACCTCGGCACATGTGGCGATAATAAACCTAAACCGAAAACTTTTTCTAAATATACTGTTACTGCCAAATGAACCAAGGCAGGCATGATTTGTCATTTATGCATGCTAAATGTTTATTTTCTTAAAGCTGCTTATATAAAGCTTTTAATGATAGCCTCTCATCCTAAAGCTACACCCTACATCCAGTCTGCAACATTTTCACCCTGAGAAAAAGGTTCTGACTGTCTACCCTATCTACGCCTCTCATAATTTTATAAACTTCCATCAGGTCTCCCCTCAACCTCCGTCATATCCCACGCTCTCATCCACTCCCTACACACTCGAGGCAATTTACAGAGGGCCAATTAATTTACAAACCTGCACGTCATTGGAATGTGGGATGAAACTGGAGCACCTGGAGGAAACCCACGTGGTCACAGGGAGAACGTTAAAATTCCGCACACAGACTGCACCTTAAGGCAGGATTGAACCCAGTGCTCTGGAGCTGTGAGGCAGCAGCTCTAGCAGCTCTGCCGCCTACCGTGTATTTACACTAAAGATCAACAAACAGTAGCCAATTAGCCTATCTATTGTAAAGCCACGGCATTATTTTGTATAAGGTTAGACTTTTGTATAAGGTTGCACTACATACTTTGGTAGCACTATTATGGTTTGCTTTACCTGGACTACTGATAATTTACTGTATATTTATTGGCTGTGATGTTGCATTTAATATGCCTGTAAACTGCAGCAAGTTGGAATGTCATGCTTCTAGTCCCTAATCTGAGGAAAGACATTCTTGCCATAGAGGGAGTACAGAGAAGGTTCACCAGACTGATTCCTGGGATGGCAGGACTTTCATATGAAGAAAGACTGGATAGACTCGGTTTGTACTCGCTAGAATTTAGAAGATTGAGGGGGGATTTTATAGAAACTTACAAAATTCTTAAGGGGTTGGACAGGCTAGATGCAGGAAGATTGTTCCCGATGTTGGGGAAGTCCAGAATAAGGGGTCACAGTTTAAGGGCAAGGGGGAAATCTTTTAGGACCAAGATGAGAAAAACATTTTTCACACAGAGAGTGGCGAATCTCTGGAATTCTCTGCCACAGAAGGTAGTTGAGGCCAGTTCATTGGCTATATTTAAGAGGGAGTTAGATGTGGCCCTTGTGGCTAAAGGTATCAGGGGGTATGGAGAGAAGGCAGGTACAGGATACTGAGTTGGATGATCAGCCATGATCATATTGAATGGCGGTGCAGGCTCGAAGGGCCGAATGGCCTACTCCTGCACCTGTTTTCTATGTTTCTATAAATGATAATTAAACACTCTTGACTTATTGTGCTTCAGAGAGAGCAGAGGGTTTGGACATTACATGAAATTATAACTAATTTCTAGTAAGGGTAAGGGGCTGTTAGAAGAAATAACGAACTGTTGGTGACAAAATCGTGAGAAAAACACAAATTGTTGGAGTAACTCAGTGGGGCAGGCAGCAGATGTGGAGGGAATGGGTAGGCAATGTTTCGGGTTAAGACCCTTCTCCAGACTGATTCTTCAGACTGATTTTACTGAGGGAGAGAAAGCTGGGAAAAGAGGTGGGGGCGGGACAAAGCCTGGCAAGTGATAGGTGGATACAGGTGAGGGGGGTTTAATTGACAGATGGGTGGACAAAGGCTGGAGATAACATGGACTTTTGTGTCATTGGGTGCAAGAAATGGAGAGAAGAGGAATGAAATGTGAAGCTGGAGGAAATAATAGATACGTGGAAGGGGAGGGGGGGGGTGAGAAGAGGGGAGTAATGAGTCCACACCAAGGTGGGGCACAGGGAAGAGCACGGGAAGAAAAAAGGAGGGTGGGGTCAGTTTGTTTTCTAAACTTGGAAGACGTTCATACTGGGAGGTTGACTGAATGTCCATGTTTCACTATAACACACTTTCTTTCAGATCTGATACTTGCTTGCCTTTGTATCTATTTATGTTCCTCTAAAATATATTCAATGTTGTGTATATTCAAAGGTTGCGAATTCAACCACATCCTGGTTTGACAAGTCCTGCAACTTACAACTCTCTGTTCTGACATTTGGAATTAAAATCAGATGCCATTCGCAGGCACTCCTGGACTAGCAGGTTTTCTTTTGCCTTCAGTGTCCTTATCATTTGCATACATATTTCACTGGGTGTGGCAGCCTTTGGTGGCATAATGGTTACATTTCTGGGCTAACAATCCAGATGGAATCATTCCAAACCTGGCAGCAATCTTGTGAGAAATTGTAAAAAGACGGCTTCAGTAAAAGTAGCCATGAATTGTGGGTCTTAACTTCAAGGAGTCAACCCAGGTCTTTCAGAGGCTTAACAGGGTGGTTGTTGAGCGATGTCTGAATTAGGGGGTATTAGTTACAGGAAGAGGTTGGGCAGAATTGGACAGATTAGTTTTAGTTTCGAGATACTATTTGCAAGTGCTATTGCACTATTTAAGGAACATTTGGACGAGTACATGGATGGGACAGGTTTAGAGGGATATGGGCCACATGCAGGCAGGTGGAACTGGTGGAACTGGTGTAACTGGGGCAGGTTGGTCGATGTGGGCAAGTTGGGCCAAAAGTCCTGTTTCCACACTGCATAACTCTATGACAATTCAACATGGAAACAGGCCCTTCAGCTCACAGAGTCTGCGCCGAACAGCGATCACCCATACACTAGTTCCATCCTCCACACTAGGGGCAATTTACAGAATCCGATTCACCTCCAAACCTGGAGTGTGTGTTTGGAGTGTGGGTGGAACCAGAGCAGCCGGAGAAAACCCACACAGTGATGGGGAGAACATTTAGACCTAGGTCTCTGGCAATGTAACGTTGCAAATCTACCTCAGTGCCTTCCCTCTGGAAGGGCAAAAGTAGACGGGAGAGCTGATAGAAGTATATATATATAATCATGAGAGGCTTAGATTGGGTAGACACAGTACCTTTTTCCAAGGATAAATATCATGTATGTAGCACGTTAGTACTACACTGATGTAAAGCACTTTGGTCAACGAGAGTTGTTTTTAAATGTGCTATAGAAATAAAACTGACTTGACTAATATTGGAAGGCCTAAATTACGGTGAGAGGTGAAAAATTTTAAGAAGATGTTCGGGGCAAGTTTTTTATTCCCACTGTAAATTGGAGGAGCAGCACCTCATATTTTGCTTGGGTAGTTTACACCCCAGCGGTATGAACATTGACTTCTTCAATTTCAGGTAGTCCTTGCTTTCTCCCTCCTTCCCCTCCCCTTCCCAGCTCTCCCACAGCCCACTGTCTCCGCCTCTTCCTTTCTTCCTCCCCCCCCCCATCCTCTCATCAGTCTGTAGAAGGGTCTCGACCCGAAACGTCACCCATTCCTTCGCTCCATGGATGCTGCCTCACCCGCTGAGTTCCTCCAGCATTTTTGTCTACCTTTGATTGTTCCAGCATCTGCAGTTCCTTCTTAAACATGCAGGAAGAGATTAGTTTAACTTGGCATCATGTTTTCCCGCGGAAATTGTAGGTGAAGGACATGTTCCTGTGCTCTACTGTGCTATATTCTAGTGGAAGAACCTAAAATTAGAAGTTTGAATTGGAGTTGTGGAGATGAGGTACATTTATTTTTTCTCTCAGAGGTATTTGGAACATTCTTCTTCAAAGGGCAGTGCAAGTAGAGCTTTTGATTTAATGTAAGATAAAATTAGAGAGTTCTTGGTGTGCAAGGAGAACAAAAGGTTACTCGTAATAAAAAGCAAGATAGAGTTGAGGTTATAATCAGGTGTATGAAATAGCAGAACAGGCTCAATGAGCTGAAAGACCTCGAAACGAGGGTGGGGGGGGGTGGTAAGGCGTGCACAGTGGCACAACTAGTAGGGCCACTCACTACCTTACAGAGCCAGAGACTCGGGTTCGATCCTGACCTCAGGAGCTTTCTGTGTGGAGTTTGTACGTTCTCCCTGTGACTACGTGGGGTTTCCTCTGGGCACTCCAGTTTCTTCTCACATCTCAAAGACATGCGGACTTGTAGGTTAATCAGCTTCTGTAAAATTGCCCCCTTGTATGTAGGGAGTGGGTGCGAAAGTGGGATAACATAGAACTGTGAACAGGTGATCGATAGTCTGCAATTTCAGAGGGCCGAATTGCCTCTTTCGATGGTGTATCTCTCTAAATCTAAATGTTGGTATGCAGCTCCTACATCCCAACGACCTGCAGGCTGGAAAGTTAATTGGCCATTGTAAATTGTCCAGACAGTGTGTGGGTGAGTGGTTGAGTCAGAGGGGAGTGCAAGGAGAGTAAAGAGGGTGTAATGTAGGATTAGTGTCAGTGGGCGTTTGACGGTCATGAGTCGTTGGCCGATGAGCTGGATGACCCTCAGGTCATTCGAGGAGACTGCTGACCAGCCTCCCGTATAGTCACAGAGGCATAGAGTGGTACAGCGTGGAAACAGGCCCTTCGGCCCAACTTGCCCACACCAGCCAACATGCCCCAGCTACACTGGTCCCACATGCCTGCGTTTGGTCCAAACCTGTCATAGAAACATAGAAACATAGAAATTAGGTGCAGGAGTAGGCCATTCGGCCCTTCGAGCCTGCACCGCCATTCAATATGATCATGGCTGATCATCCAACTCAGTATCCTGTACCTGCCTTCCCTCCATACCCTCTGATCCCCTTAGCCACAAGGGCCACATCTAACTCCCTCTTAAATATAGCCAATGAACTGGCCTCAACTACCTTCTGTGGCAGAGAGTTCCAGAGATTCACCACATATCCATGTACCTGTCTCCGCCTGTACCATGTATCTGCCCTCTGGCTGATTTACTTCCCTTTTCTCAAATGTGGCCTTACAAATCATTCAGCTCCCGAGTTTAGAATGGGAATAGGTGCCAGACCTGCAACCATGATTACATCCAATAGAGTCTGAAAAAAGGGTCTTGACACAAAACGTCACCTATTCCTTCTCTCCAGAGATGCTGCCTGTCCTGCTGAGTTACTCCAGCATTTTGTATCTATCTTTGGTGTAAACCAGCATCTGCAGTTCCTTCCTACACAGATCTTCTTATAAAACAGGTGAAGGGTCCTGACCTGCAACATCACCCATCAATGTCCTCCAGAGATGTTGCCTCGTGCACTGAGTTACGCTAGCACTTTGTGTCTATTTTTGTAAACCAGCATCAGATGTGACGTTTCTCTGAATTTTATGGAAGTTCATCAACCCGAGACCTTGCTTCTCTCTCCATGAATGCTACCTGACCTGCTGAGTATTTACAGTATTCTCTCGTCTTTATTTCTGATGATTTACTACATCTCCTGTGGAGTTAGGAGCAACATTCTGTTATACTTTAACACAAAGTACTGCAGTAACTCAGTGGGTCAGGCAGCACCTCTGGAGGAAAAGGATGAGTAACGATTTTGGACATAACCCTTCAGATTTGCCTGAAACATCACCCATCCTTTTTCTCCAGAGATACTGCCTGACCCACTAAGTTACTCCAGCATTTTATGTCTATCTTTTGTATAAACCAGCATCTACAGTTCTTTTTTTCTACATTCTTTAATTAAACTTCCTGTTTAGTTGCTGAATTGCATGCTAACTTCTTGTGTGTCTTGCATAAAGACACCAAAATCTCTTTGAATATCAACATTTAATTGTCTCACGTGATTTATATAATATCCTGTTATTTAATTCTTCTTCCCAAACTGGAAACCGCACATTTCCCTCTACACATTGGCTTGGAAAAGCAGCCAAAGTAATCAAACATACCTTCTTCTTCCTGCTCTTGGGTGGCAGAAAGTATACAAGCGCACATCACTAGACTCAGGAACAGCTTCTTCCCCTCTGTTATCAGGCTTCTAAACAGTCCTTCCATGAGCTAGGTCACCTCTACCCCATTATGGACATTGGACTTTGTCTCTGGAACTGTCACACTCCATTGCTGAGAACTATATTCTGCGCTCTGTATCTTTTCCAATGCTCTACCTTCTGTATTTGAATTTGGCTGGATTTTATCTGTTTGGATAGCATGCAAAACAGCTTTCACTGCACCACTGCACAGGTGACAATAATAAACCTAATCCCTAAACCCACCTGCTATCTTTTTGGTCACTCATTTAACCCCGTCTGGATTCATTGTGTCCGCATCACCACTTGTGTTCCCACCCACTTTTGTATCATCACCAAGCCTGAATATAACACTCTCAACCTTTTATCCAAGTCATTAATATAGGCTGTAAGTAGCACAGGCCCCAGCCTGACCAATGTAAGAACCCCAACTTGTTAGAGCTTGCCAACCTGAAAATATATCATTCTCTATAATTCCTGTTCACGTCAGTCTATCAATCTTCGACCTTTGCAAATAAATTACTCCATTTCATGAGCTTTCATCTTGTAATGTGAAGCTTCAATGAACGCTTTTTGCTAATCATAATCCACTGCATCCTCACATTCTCCTTTATCTATCTTGTTAGATTTGTCAAACATGATTTCCCTTTCATAAAACCGTATTGATTTTATCAAATTATATTATGGTATTCTAAATCTTCTTTTCCTCTTCCTTTAATTAATGGACTGCAGTATTTTCTGAAAGTCAGATGATAATTCTCTGCTTTCTTTACTTACTTACTCCCTCCCCTCCCCCCCCCCCCCCCCCCCCCCCCTCCCCCTCCCCAAATCCCCTTAATTTGTTACAATGATATTTTTCAAACGTCCTTTAAAACTGTAGGATTCAGGGCATTCATCGTGAATATGGGATTTGGCAATGTTCCTCCGTATAGTTTAATGGAGACACAAGGAACTGCAGATGCTGGTTTACAAAAGAAGATACAAAGTGCTGGAGTAACTCAGTGGGTCAGGAAGAACAAGAGATAGGTGTCATTTTGGGTCAAGACCCGCCCTCAGACTGGGATGAAGTCTGAAGACAGGTCCTCTAACCTGAAGAAGGGTCCTTGCCAAAACATCACTTATCCATGGTCTCCTGAGATGCTTGCTGCCTGACCCACTGAGTTACCCCAGCACTTTGTGTCTATTTTTCACTGTGTAGTTTACTTAGTAGAGACAAAATAGATTGCTGATGCTGGAATGGTGAGCAAAAAACAAAGCATAAGAAACAACAGAATATTTTTTCTGCCTTGAGAAGTGTATCGGAAATGGTTTAGAGGGATAGGAGCCAAATGCAGGCAAATGGGACGGGCTTAGAAGGGGCATCTTGGTCTGCATTGTCAAGTGCGGCGATGGAGGTAAAGTATCAGTCAGGATCTTAGTAAATGGGGAAGCAAGCTTGTGGGGAAAAATAATCTACTCCTGTAGTCATTTCTTACGTTTCTATGTCATAGTGAAGTGATACACACAACACAGTTCAGGCACTGACATAAAGCGCTGGTTTAACTCGATGGATCAGGCAGCATCTCTGGAGAACAAGGAAAGGCAATGTTTCGGGCCACAGCCGAAATGTCCCTATCCATGTTCTCCAAAGATGCAACCTGACCCGCTGAGTTACTCCAGCACTGTGTGTCTTCTTTTGTTAACCAACAACTGCATTTCCTTGCTTTTACAATTCTGTACTGATCTGCAACTACACTGTGGAGTCAATCCTGATTATCAGCTGCTGATTGAAGCTTGGAGCCCTCCGCTGCTTGATGCAGAGCTGTGGCTGCTACTTCTGAACCATGGCTGAAAGATTATGCACATATTAGTGGAACACTATGGACCTCATGGTCTTCTTATTTTTCTATTTGTGTTTTGCACTTAAATCTTGTTTTTTTTTTACACTGTCTTCATTCTTTCAGATATGTTGCGTGCAATTAATGTATACTTTATGTTAGTGTGTTTGGCTGAGTTTATGCGCTTGTGATGCTGCTGCAAGCAACATTTTCATTCTACCCGTGCCTCACTTTACTTGTGCGTTGGACAATAAACTCAACTTCACTTGACTGATACAGTATTATATGAAGACTGCGGGGAGTTTCAATGAGTCTTCAAGAAATTACAGTCAGGAATATGATGTGAAAAATTATGTTGTTGGAACTCAGAAATCTAAGTGCAGGCACATTTGCTAACCGCACCTATACAGCGATGGAATAGTGGTGATATTGCCAACACTGGACTAGAAAAAGGCCACTATACAAGAGCAGGGCTGAACAAACTCCCGAGGGTGAGGCTGGTGATTTCCGTATGTTGCAGGGTAGTTCATTTCTTGTGAGATAATATAGAACAGTGCAGCACAGGGACAGGCCCCTTCAGCCCACAATGTCCGTGCTGAATATGATGCTGATTTAAACTAATCTCTTGTACCTGTAGGTGAACCATATCCATTAAAGTGTCACTCAGGCGGCACAATGGAACAGCAGTAGAGTTGCTGCCTCACACACGCTGGAAACCCGGGTTCGATCCAGACCACAGGTGCTGCCTGTGCAGAGTTTGCACATCCCGAGGACGTGCAGGTTCGTAGGTGAATTGGCTTCTGTAACTTGTCCCTACTGTGTAGGCTGGAACTAGTGTACAGGTGATCATTGATCGGCCTGGACTCAGTGGCCGAAGGGCTGTTTCCACGCTGTGTCTCTAAACTAAACTAAAAACAAAACTAAATTCCCTGCCTATCCATATGTCCATCTAAAATGCCTCTCTTATGCCACCATTGCATCTGCCTCCACCACCAGTCCCGGCAGCATTTTCAAGGCACTCCATCACTCTCTTTGCATTTAATACAAAACTTTGCCTTGCACATCTCCCTTACCCTCTCACCTTGAAGCTGTGCCCTCTCATCTTTAGCGTTGTTCAGGACCTCAGGATTTCCCACTGCAGTTTTAAATGTATCCGCACATCTTTAAACTTTCCTCACTCTCAACTTAAAGCCATGCCCTCCATTCCTTGACATCCACCCTGGAGAAAAGGGTTCTGACTGTCTACCCTATTGGTGCCTCTCATAATTTTACCTTATAATAATCCTCGGTGAATTGGTTCATTTATACCATTTAACTTACTGGAGATGATGAGCAACCTCCAAGTGTCTCCCGCACCACCTGGACTGCACTTCACATGAGATATAACATTTTATTTGCAGCTCAATTAAACCTGCAGTGTCAATTAATGGAAAATTTGCGATAGACAACTTGCAGCACAGCCTAAGAAGCGCAACGTGCGACTGACTAACTGTCCCATTATGAGAGAAATGGATCAGGTAGATGCACAAAGTTTCTTTCCCAGTGCAGGGGAATGGAGAACCAGAGGATGTAGGTTTAAGGTGAGGGGGGAAAGATTTAATAGGAACCTGAGGGGTAACTTTTTCACACACTTTTTGGTGTGTGTACGGAATGAGCTGCAAGAGGAGATAGTTGTGGGAGGTACTATCGCAACGTTTAAGAAACATTTAGACAGGTACATGGATGGGACAGGTTTAGAGGCAAATGGGCCAAACGCAGGCAGGTGGGACGAATGTAGATGGAACATGTTGGGCGGTGTGAGCAAGTTGGGCCAAAGGGCCCGTTTCCATGCTCTATGATTTTCCGCCATTTGGTCTCCCTCGATCAGAGATAGCCCCTTGTTTTACCCGTCCCTTCCTCACCTCTCTGTTACTGAAGCTAATTGGTTTCTATCTTCCCCTGTTCAGGATCTCAGACCTGAAAAGTTAACTGTTTCTCAATCTACAGATGCTGCCTGACCTGCTAAGCATTTCTGGAATTTTTTGTATTTATTTCAAATTTCCAGCATATGCGTTTTATTTGTGATTTTCTGGGGAACATGGTCAATGGTTTATTTATGGGCAAGTGAATGGGTGAGTACTTGACAGAAAGCGAAAAAACATGAAATTACCCACTTTTGTGCAAGTGATGGAAAACTATAATATTTTGTTAAAACAAGGAACTGCAGATGTTGGTTTACAAAAAAAGGCACAAAATGCTGGAGTAACAGCAGGTCAGGCAGCATCTCTGGAGAACATGGATTGGTGAGATTTCGGGTTGGGACCCATCTTCAGGCTGATTGCGGTGGGGGGAGAAAGCTGGAAGCAGGTGAGGCAGGACAAAACCTGGCAAGTGATAGGTGGATGAAGGTGAGGGGGGGGTTGATAGGCAGATGGCTGGACAAGGGCCAGAGATGAAACGATAGAAGGTGTGAGACAAAAAGATTGAAGGGTTGTGAATTGTGAAACTCGAGGAAGAAATGTAGGTGGAAGGGGAGGGGTAGGGGAGAAATTGGTGCGAGTCTAGGTGGGACCAGTGGAGAAAGGGAGGGAAAGAAAAGGGGGAGGAAGAGGCGGGGGAAGAGGGGGATTTATATTAGGTTGGTACCTAAATTTGGAGAGTTCAATGGTCACATCACTGGGTTGTAAGATACCCAAGTGATGTATGAGATGCTGTTCATCCAGATTTTGGGAAAGCAAGGGTTGCTTGAAGTTAGTGGAATCAATATTCATACCGCTGGGTAACCCCTTGCTTTCCCTCTCTCTCCATCCCTCTTCATCCTAGTTCTCCGACTAGCTTCACTGTCCTACTGAATTAAATGTTACTGATTGTACGCCTTGTTGTCATCCTCCCCTTAGCTAACAATGAACCATTCTACATTTTCCTTGATCAACATCCCCTTTGATCTGTTTTCACACTATACCCTTCCATATCTCTAGTCTCCCTCTCTGCTGAATCTCAATCTACAGAAGGGTCCTGACCCAAAACGTCGCTCCAGAGATGCTGCCTGTCCCGCTGAGTTATTCCAACATTTTGAGCTATCTATCATTGGTGCACTACAATGTTGAGAACTATATTCTGCACTCTGTATCTTCCCTTTTGCTCTACCTATTGTATTTGAGTTTGGTTTGATTGTATTTATGTATAGTGTTGGCTGATCTGACAGGATAGCATGCAACACCAAGCTTTTCACAGTGCCTCGGTACACACGACAATAATAAACCTAAAAAGCTAAACCCGAGCAAGACTCAGCAGTACCGATGAAGGATGCACTGTGTTGAGTAAAATGAAGAGGAAAATTACAATGCATTAATTTCCCGTTACCTTGGGGTGCTTGAAAACAAAAATAAATCATGTTATGTCTCAAAACATAGTACAAAAGGGAGCATGACAATCCAATTGTATGGATGTAACACCAGTAATTCTCAGCCCAAGTTCCATCCTCAGAGGAAAGGAGATATTTTGGAAATGGTTAACCATTCTTGACATTTCCACCTGCCATTTGACCACTATTCAGACGATTTGGGGCTGAGTTCATGAAATGTGTGACACTCACAGGCAGCAAAGGGTGGAGATTTTAAATTGAATACGCAGGATTCAAAATCATATTTGCCCGAGGCTAAAGAGTAGATGAGACCAACCAACATCACTCAGTCACCTTGTTATCTTGTTTACTTGTTTACACCAAGAAGTTAATCGCCTGATAGAAGATTGCTACCTCACCTACATCCTCTAACCTCTTGCTGTATCCCGCCTTTCTTACTTCACTCTATTATACTGACAGCAGACTGTGATATTACAAGGATATTTTTTCTAGAATGCTTCCTTAAATTCCAAATGCATCACTTTACGTTCCACCCCTGATCACTGCCCCTTATTCATGTCAAGCTTCACAGCTCCGTCCCACTCATCTCATAGAAACATAGAAAATAGGTGCAGGAGGAGACCATTTGGCCCCTTGAGCCAGCACCGCCATTCATTGTGATCATGGCTGATCATCCACAATCAGTAACCCATGCCTGCCTTCTCCCCATATCCCTTGATTCCGCTGGCCCCTGAAGCTCTATCCAACTCTCTTTTACATTCATCCAGTGAATTGGCCTCAGTGAATCAACCCGTGAATCTCACCTTTGGATTTCCCACCCTACCTGTCCTCCTTCCTTCTTGCAAATCACGGACTAGACAAGTTATCAGGTCGTTCACCCACTTCCTGATTCGCTTTGTGTTCCCTTCAAACCTTTTCGACCTTGCTGAAATAATTCTCTCTCTTTAATCCTTTACATTGGCTCGTTGCTTGAAACAGTATGGCTAACCATGGGCTGCCCAAAATAATTTGACATTGTTTCATAGGCAGTTTGTATTTACAGCATATACAGTCACAAGCAGACATCTTAGACATAAAGGATCTGGTTACAAACTATTTTGACAACATAGTTCCTGTTTGTAATATACTTCTTAAAGACCAGTTCACAAAGCATCACATTTGGCAAGCATGCTACTGACGACTTATTATTTCCTGATTTCTCGCAAAGTAACTTTGTGAGCAAGGCGTCAACACATGGATGGAAAATAAAACATTTGGCATTACCTTCAGAAAATACAAGCTCCTTTCTCCATGTTTCTCCTACGTTATTAAGCTGCGTGGTATCTTCTTTGTTACATCAGATCCAAAGAATTAATTTGAGTATTAATTGGGCCAAATGACTGCCTCGAATGATCTCGCTGCCCAAGGGTAGATGGGAGGGATGATACCTGACACAAACTCCAGTGTCATCAGCTGTTCGTCAGGGTCAGTGCACTGCGACTCTTGAGGAGCTAGAACGCATGTGTTTACTTCATCCCCACAGACAGCATGGGTGTTTCCAACTTATGACTAAAGGACTCCTCTTGTTTTTGATAAAGACCTGCCTATTCTGAAATTCACCTGTCACAAATCTGGGGTGTTACCTGCGTCTGGGGTGTTACCTACTGGGGTGATCACCAGTAAAGATTGAAAAGGCGGAGCTGATGCAGCAGTTAGGTAAATAGACTAATAATCCCGAGGCCTGGAATAACAACTCAGAGAGCCCCAAATACAAATCCCACATTGGTTGCTGGATAATTTGAATTCAATTAAAAAATTAGTAAAATAGCAATAACTAGGTTTAGGTTTATTATTGTCTCAAGCACCGAATACAGTGAAAAGCTTTGTTTTGCCATCCATTTACCCTGCAGGCTGCCTCAGCAAGGCCACCAGCATTATCAAGGATCGGTCTGGCCCAGATCACTCCCTCTTCTTCCCTCTCCTATTAGGCAAGAGGTACAGAAGTTTGAAAACGCACACCTTCAGAATCAGGAACAGTATCTTCCCAGCTGTTACTGCATGGTCCTCTCACCAGCTAGTGTAGTCCTGACTTCCTAGCTACCTCATTGGCGATCTTTTAACTCTCTCTAATTGGATTTTAACTTGCACTAAATGTGCAAAATCACTTTTTGCTTAATCTGTACAATGTGGATGGCTTGATTGTAATCATGTCTAGTCTTTTCCTTAACTGGATAGCTGGCAACCAACAGCTTTTCGCTGTACCTGCAGTTTTCATGCAGCATGGAAACAGAACCTTTAGGCCCAACTTGCCAACACCGACCAACATGTCCCATAAACATCCAAGGTTACGTGTCCTAGCGAAAAGACAGGGGGTGGGGTACCTCTGCCGGTAAGAAATGAAAATTAGTCCATAGCAAGGGGAGACATAGCATCAGAAGATGTAGAATCCTAGTGGGTAGAGCTAAGAAACCGCAAGGGTAAGTTGACCCAGACACTCCCCCGAAAATCAGCCTAGGTATAGGGCCCAAATTACATCCGAAGATACATTCGCCATGTAAGAAAGGCAATGTTACAGTGGTCATGGGGGATTTCAATATGCGGGTAGACTGGGAAAATCAGGTTGGAACTGGACTCCAAGAAAGATAATTAGTAGAGTGGCCACGAGATAGTTTCTTAGAGCAGTTTGTAGTGGAGCCTACACCTGGAAAAATGTGATTTTGTATTTAATATTGTGTAATGAACCAGATTTGGTTAAGGAGCTTAAGGTAAAGGAACCACTTGGATGTGTCGGTTTTACAGCTTAGCAAAGGTAACTATAGAGACATGAAGGAGGAGCTGGCTAAAGTTGATGGGAAAGGGACCCGAACAGGAATAAATGTGAAAGAGCAATGGCAGGACTTTCTGGGAATACTTCGGAAGGTGCAGGATCTTTTCATTCCAAAGAGGAAGGAAGATTCTAACGGGAGAATGAGGAGACCGTGGCTGACAAGGGAAGTCAAAGACAGCATCAAATTAAAAGCAAAGGCATGTAACATTGCAAAGATTAGTGGGAAGCCAGAGGATTGAGAAGCTTTTCAAAAACAACAGAAGGTAACTGAAAAGGCAATACGAGGAGAAAAGATGAAATATAAAAGTAAGCTAGCCAATAATATAAAAGAGCATAGCAAAAATTTTATCAGATTTAGAAAGAGTATGAAAGAGGCAAGAGTGGCGGCACAGCGCTGGAGCGCTATCGTGGAGCGGAGCAGAGCGGGCGATGCCTTGCCCGGGTCGCCGCGGTGGAGCTCCGGTGAGCTGAAGACCGCCGAGATAAACATTGCGGAGCTGTGGGTCTTTGGAGCGGCCAGCTGCGGGCGGCGGCGCTGAACTTAAACATTGGGAGCCTGGGATCTCTCGATGAGATCGCCAGTGGTGGAGCTCCAACCGGCACGGCCTTGTTGGCTTCGGAAGCCGCGGTCTCCGGTGAGGGAAGCGGTCATTCCAGGGTTCCCATGCCGCCGAGAGGATTCTCCTGACGCCGGAGTACAATCATCCGGCGAGAACGGCCTGGAACATCGGGGCCTCCTTAAAGGCAACTGTGGAGGCCTCAATAGACCCGACTATGGGGGGACATGGGATGGGGACTGGACACTGCCTTCCCTCATAATGGGAACCATTGTGGGGGGGATGTTTTTATGTTTAAATTTCTTTATTATTGTTATGTCTGTATTCTTTCTTTATGTGCTGCATGGCAAGAAGCATTTCACTACACCTAGGTGTATGTGACCAATAAAATAACCTTTGAAATAACCTTTGAACCTTTGAGAGGCATTGGACCGCTGGAAAATGATGCTGGAGAAATGATAATGGGGAATAATAAAATGGCAGAGGAATTGAATAACTTTTTTTTTGCATCAGTCTTCACAGTGGAAGACACCCGGAAATACCTGAAATTCAAAAGGGTCAGGGGGTGGAAGTTAGTGGAGTGGCTATTACTAAGGAAAAGGTGCTTGGGATCTGAAAGGTCTGAAGGTGGACAGGACGGACTGCACTCTTGGGTTCTGAAAGAGGAGGCTTCAGAGATTATGCAGGCATTGGTTGTGATCTTTGATCTGTGAATACTGTATTCTTTCGGAAGCATATCATTAAGTTGGAAAGAGTGCAGAGAAGAATTACAAGGATGTTGCCAGGACTTGAGCGCCTGACCTGTAGGAAGAGGTTGAGCAGGCTAGGACTTTATTCCTTGGAGTACAGGAGGATAAGGGGTGTGGGAAAAAATATTAATATCCTTTCTTACTTAATTTTGATTGGAATTGAACAAGATAACGAAAGGGTGTTTGGATGAGACAATTGCCATCTTTCGTTGACCAGGCGTAGAAGAGGTTCGTGGGAATCGGCAAAATAAGATTAGACGTATTACCTCTTGTCCGGGAATGTGTTGAAGGGTAGATGGTAAATGTAAACATGAAATAGTAGATGGAGATAAGGAAGCTTGTTTCTCTCAGCAGTGTGTTACAGTAGACCACCCACGCCCCCTACTGGTAGTAGCGTAGATATGATGCAGTAAATGGGGGGCTTATGATTGGCTCGGAGAGGCCCTGGTGACACGGTCCCCCTTAAAGGTGAGATAGAATAATGTCAAGGTGCCCTTGTATTGTGTTTGACTTGTATTACCCATCTGTTGTTGAATAAGATTGACATAAATAAAAAGTATGTTATGTCTAATTAAATAATTGGTACCCATGTTGTAGATAGTATATTTTCATATAGTTGTATCGAACAAAAAACAAAACAATAAGTGTTGGTAGTGATTGTCACGCACGTCTTCATGCATCTGGAGCACGTGACGTAATTTGTAAACCCAGTGGAAAGTTCTTTAGTGCATAATACTGTATTTTCTTTCGAATTATGGTGTAATTCAGAAGATTGGTCGCTTAGGGTTATGTTTTCATCTTCCCCTCTTCCCCTCCCCCCACAGAATATACATGTTTGCTCCGTGCTCAGCACAAATGGTATTGGTTCCAATCGCTGTGTTGCGGATGGTACCCTGCACTGAGGAAATGGCTAAACACCTATTAATTAAGTGACTTTTGCACGTTCCCTTGGGTGTGTGGGATGGGGGTTCGAAATGACGAGAACTTGACACGTTGTGAGTGAAGCTGGAACAAAAAATAAATAAACAGGTAAAATAATCAGAGCCAACTCAGCGTATAAGCAAAATACCGAATACTGTTCTTTGACTCCCAGATCTTGCATTAACATTGAACCTTGCGCCGCAAACTCAATTATCGGTGCAGCTGCCCGTTGAACAAAATGTTTTAAACTCAAAAAAGAGTGTTAAGTGTCTGAATATTCGCAATTTAATGAATCATCATCAGCATCAAACGTCGCAGATCTGCCCACCGCAATATGTCACCTACATGTATACAGGCAAATGACTCAATAGAGATGACTAAAGGGCCTGTCCCACTTACGTGTCCTTGGCACGCAAATTACGCGACCTCGTCATTGCGTTGAGGTGCATGGGCTTCGTATGGCTGCGCGGGGCCGGTCCCACTGAGAAGCGCGGAGGGGTATGTAGTTGTGCTCCGAATATTTGTAGCGAACAAAATCTTTGCGCGCCAATGGCCTGTCACGGAACTGACGGCCAAAGTGGGACAGGTCCAAGACCCTGGCGCTACGCAACATCTCACCTATAACAGCAGCAGAAGCAGGCAAACAATCGCCGAGCTCGGCCTGGGGCTCATGGCCGTTGCGGTTCGGCTCCGCCCCCACTTCTATTCCCAGAGCAGGGCCAAGAAAATTGAAGATAGACACAAAATGCTGGAGTAACTCAGCAAGACCGGCAGCATCTCTGGAGAGAAGTAATGGGTGACGTTTTGGGTCAAGACCCTTCTTTCAGACTGAAGAAGAGTCTCGACACGAAACGTCACCCATTCCTTCTCTCCGGAGATGCTGCCGGTCCCGCTGAGTTACTCCAGCATTTTGTGTCCATCTTCAAATGACGTCACGCGCTCCAGACAGCTGTGCAGGCGCATTAAATCATGCGTGGCCTTTGCGGGACCACGAGGTCGCGTAATTAGCGTGCCGAGGACACGTAACTGGAACAGGGGCTTTATTCTCTGGGGATTTTCTGATTTCAAATCCATCGCAAAATGCACCTACATTCCACCATCAAAAGCATGTACAATCAAGATATTCGTGATAGTTGATTTGTATACTACAGTACTGCACGTACGAAGTCGGGGCGTCAGCGTGCGACCACAATACGTCCGCGTGCGTACGCGATACGTCACGCCGGAGGCGCGCGAAGATTTTGAGCGCAACAAAATCCTGGAGCGCTGCGCGATACCGCTCGCAACGCCATACCCCTCCGCGCTTCTCCATGCGACCGTCCCGTGCCGCCCACACGCTACCCTCAGTCTCAGCGCGACGACGAGGTCGCGTAAATGGCTCGCAAATGACGGCCAAGTGGGACAAGCCCTTACATTCCCTGCAGATCTATACGCCAATCCAAAAGTCTCTTAAATGCCATAATCATATCTGCTCCACCACTTGGATGTTCTCTATTAAACATTCTCCATCTCTACTTAAACCTATGCCCTCCGGTATTTGACTTCCCATCCTAGAAAAACGTCTCTGACTGTCTACCTTATCTATGCCTCATAATTTTATATACTTCGATCTCCATAGACTTAACGTAGAAAAGCTCAACTGCTTTTGTACAGGTTCAGGCAAGATAAAAGTGCATGCCATGCAATCTTCTTTCCCAAGTACTGTACTTTTAAGACCTGCTTTACCACATAGACATTCTGTGGGCTTTTGCATAATAATGTACACTAATTAAAGATGCATTTCATCATGATACATTCCACAGAGAATCTGTGGTGTCTGAGCATGCATCTTAATGTCCCTTTAACAGCTCTGAGGCACACAGAGTCTGTTAGGAAGTGTGCGTTGGAAAGCTTGCTTCAAATAAAAGCACAATATTTCGGAAGCACAATAAAAAGGGCGAAGGAGGCAATAGAGATAAGAACATGAGTAAAACATGAGCCAGACTAGATCACTCCCTCTTCTTCACTCTCCCATCAGGCAAGAGGTACAGAAGTGTGAAGACGCCTCCAGTTTAAGGGACAGTTTCTTCCCAGATGTTATCAGTCAACTGAAGCATCCTACCAACAAATAGAGAGCAGTCCTGAGCTACTATCTACTTCATTGGAGACCCTCGGACATCTTTGATCGGACTTTACCGGACTTTATCTTGCACTAAACGTTATTCTCATTATTTCCTTTATCATGTATCTGTCCACTGTGGATGGATCGATTGTAATCATGTATTGTCTTTCCGCTGACTGGTTAGCACTCAACAAAAGCTTTTCACTGTACCTCGTTACACGTGACAATAAACTTAACTCTAATTCAACTCAGCCCCTCAAACCTATGCCACCATTCAAATGATCATAGCTGATAAAAAGACTGCAGATGGTGGAAACTGGAGCGAAAAAAAACCAAAGCGATGGGTGCCTGCAACGCCCATCTAGGGGTGGTGGCGGTGGAAGATATAATAGTGGTGTTTAAGAGGCTTTTTGGTGAGCGCATGGGATACAGGGAAATGGAAGGGTATAGGTCGAGTGCAGGCAAAGGAGATTAACAACATTGCACGTTAGGCCTGGCTCACCCTTCACTGAGGGCGATGAGACCCCTGCCATGAGACCGAGGCGAGCCATCAGGGAGTGAGGTGGGCCAGAGAGCGAAGAAGGCCATCGGAGAGCGAGGTGGGCCATTGGAGAGAGATGCAAGACCCGCAGAGTCGTCCAAGAGAGGATCCGGCAGCTGCAGGCCGTGGACGGGCTCGTGTGGGTGCCGGAGGTCGGTCGAGGATGCGCCGCTGAAAACAAAGGGGTCCCGGCATGGGAGCGCCATTGAGAGCAAAGTGGGACCACTGGCAAGCATAATGAAAACTTTGTAACTATGTCAGCGTTCTATACGTGGCGACTCTTTGCAAACCTTGTGTATAGTATGTAAAACAAAGAATTTCACTGTGACATGTCTCAGGTGATAATAAAGTATCTATCTATCTATGATGCAGGGTCTCAACACAATCCAAGGGGCATCTTTTTGCCTCCACAGATGCTGGTTGAGCATCCAGCAGATTCTTTTATATCATGGCCAGTGGCAGACTGGCCAGGGTGTCAGCTTGCCTGATGGCAAGTGCGCACCTGATGAAGTGGGCCCCTTATATCAAGTGGGCCCCTGATGAAGTGGGCCCCTTATATCAAGTGGGCTCCTGATGAAGTGGGCCCCTTATATCAAGTGGGCTCCTGATGAAATGGGCCCCTTATATCAAGTGGGCACCTGATGAAGTGGGCTCCTTATATCAAGTGGGCACCTGATGAAGTGGGCCCCTTATATCAAGTGGGCCCCTGATGAAGTGGGCCCCCTTTGTCTCCTGGGAACCAATATTTTTAGACCCAGTCCGCCACTGATCATGGCTGCTATCCTCTTCCTCCCCAGTTTCCTGTAGCCCCCAATTTCCTCACATTTCTAACTTCATCTTTAAATATCCCCAGTGATTCAGCCTCCACAGGCTCTGGAACAGAGAATTTCAGAGATTCACCACCCTCTGCAAAAAATGTCCCTGTTCACTTCAGTTTTAAATTACTGCACCCTAATCTTGAAATGGCATAATAAAGATTTTTTTTTTTTTTTTTTAAACAGAATTAACATCTATATATATTTTTTAAAACAGCATTTCAACAATAATTCAATTCATTAGCAATGAGACGAGGGAAATTTGCCCTGCATTTGTATAGTTGCTATAGTATATACAGTAAATACAGATGGGGTACTGAGTCCCTTTTCCAAAATTACATTCCTATGAAGAGGCCATTTCCAAGTAAAAGACCATTCCTTTTTCTCCCTGACCTAGTCGGCAGAAAGTACAGAAGCCTGAAAGCATGCATCACCCAGACTCAGGAACAGCTTCTTCTCTTCTGTTATCAGAGTTTCGTAAGTTACGGTACTGTCCGATTCACCTCTACCCCATTGCGGACATTGGACTTTGTCTATGGATCTGGTGTGCTACAATCCTGAGAACTATATTCTGCACTGTGCATCTTCCACTTTGCTCTATCTATTGCACTTGAATTTGACTTGATTGTATTATGTGTGGTATATCTGATCTGTTTGGATAGAATGCAAAATGCAGCTATTCACTATATCTCAGTACACATGACAATACTAAAGCTAAACCTAACTGAAACAGTTTTATAAGTGTTACTGTTATTATGCATATATATTTGAGGCTACCAACTGAGGTTGACTGTTTGTAAATGCCAGAGAGGGTATTTGGCAACAATTGAGAATTAAAAAGGCATTCGAAATTCACTGGCTGGAGAAGTCCATAGCTTTTAATGGAGGCACAAGTGATTGCAGATACTGGAATCTTGACGCAGAGGAACTCAGCGGGCCAGGCAGCATCTCTGGAGGAAGAAGGGTCCCGACCTGAACCGTTGCCTTTCTATTTCCATGACCGATGCTGCCTAACCCGTGAGTCACTCCAGCACTTTATGTTTTGCTCTTAAAATTGTTTAATCGTTTAGTTTGTTTAATTGTTTAAATTAAGAAGGGTCCTGACCTTAAAGATCGCCTGTCCATTTCGTCCACATTGAGTTACTCCAGCACTTTGTGTGTTGCTCATAACTTTAACAGTTCATTTAATAGTACCTACTAAATATCACAAGCTTACAACCTTCATGTTTAAATGCTGAATCTTTCAGCAAGATGTTGCTTGTGGGATAACAAGATGCCAAAACAGCACCTTCCCGATTTCCACAATTAGTTGCATGGGCGTGGATGCTGAAAGCTCTTCCATAATAAAGGCAAGCAATGGTTGCCTCACTGATATTTCTATGACAATATCATTTCTTTGCTCAAATATCAGCAGCCAACACTGAAGCCATGTTACCAATGGAAGATGATGAAGGGATGCCTGTCACCTTCAACAAAATATTATCAATAATTTACAATAAAGTTCTTGAATTCACTTCAGTGAGTTAATGAATGAGTATGTATTCTCCTGTATGTATCTCCCTTCCATATGTTCGTGCATAAATGCCAGAGGCTATGATGAAATCCCATTTTTAAATCTTTTGTGGGCAATATATTGTATTTACTGTAAATTGCTCAATGTTTCAAACTTAATTATTATATTAACTGTGACGCAATGATAAAAATATGTAAAGATATCGTGACAATAAACATCAATCTGTTCTATGGCTGAACAAGTAAGAAAGACTGATAGAAATGGGGGACATAAAGAATTAAATTGAAAGAAACATAATGTGTTTTGATTGAAGAAAAAGCTTAAGAGAAGCATCAGAAATGGGCATTGTATAATATAAAATGGGAAATGAAAAAGTACAAAACAAAATATCTTTCACGTGTATCAATCGCAAATAATTTTTATTTGATGATTCTTCAAATGGTAAAAAATATAAAATGAGATTAGTCATATAAAATTAAACTAAATCTATTACATGGGCTCCACCTATAGGATCTAATAATCAAGGCCACTTTGAAACTTGCTTTGCTTTTCTTCATGTGCACTTCCTACCTCTCACAAAGTCAATGACCTCCACTGTGTTAGATTCCCATGGAAATATCATCAAATACTGTAGCCTGGATTTGGACTTGATATTGGTACTGGTATTGATTTACTCTTTGGTTTATTCACACCCTTTGGACCAGGGTGGAAAATGTCCAAGACTAGAGGGCATAGCATTAAGGTGAGAGGGGCAAAATGTAAAGGAAAAAGGTATTGGGCAAGTGTTTTTAAATTACACACAGAGAGTGGTGGGTGCCTGGAATGTGCTACCAGCGAGTCTATTATTACTGTGCAAAGTTCTCATCCCTTTATGAGAAAATGGCTAACAAGTCATAGAGTCATACTGCAAGGAAACCCACCCTTCTGCCCAACTTATCCATTACAACCAAATTACCCCACTACACTAGTCTCACCTATTTGGCCTATACCCCTCTAAACCTTTTCTATCTGGTTATCTATCCAAGTGTCCTTTAAAATTTGTTATAGAACCTGCTTCAACTACCTCCTCTGGCAGCTCGTTCTGTATACCCACCACCCTCCGGTGAAAAAATTGCCCTTCAGGTTCTTATTAAACCTTTCAGCAAATATATTTGTGTTTTGCTCAAGATTCCTGCATCTGTATTACCTTGTGTCTGTGTCTACAAGCGATCTACTTTATATATTGGTCCACTAAGTGCACAAGATAATTTTTACTCTGAATGTTAACTGCTTGATGTGGATGTGTACTTCACTTATATATTTGCTCGTAGAAAATAAATTTAGTGTAATTTTTTTGTGGCTAAATCTTTGTCAGAAATCCCATTTAAAATAAGAGATTTGTAAATAATTTACAAGCTTTTTCTTAACTTACCTTCTTCTCCATTCAACTGCCCAAAATAATGCAGGTACCCGCCACAGTCTGTGTAAAAAAAAACAAAAAACTTGCCCCATCCATACATCTCCTTTAAACTTTGCCCCTCTGACCTACAGTCACTGGAGAAGGTACATGAAAGACATGAAAGGTAGTACAGGGTACTGGGAATGAAATTATATAATTATCAAGAAACATTAAATAAAGGTGAAAGATGGCTTTACACTTCACTCCTCTCTTTGTCTGACATCCTTATGTCTCCCTTTCATCTCTATCTTTTGCCCACACATCTGCCATTGATTCCACCCCCCCCCCCCCCCCCCCTCGCTCATCCGTATTTACCTATCATTTGCCAGACTATGACTTTTCAAACTTTGTCCTGTCCCCCACCCCTCTTCAAGCTTCCTACCCCCCTACCCCCCCCCCCCCCCACCCCCACCCACCACAACAATCAGTCTGAAGAAAGGTCCCGACCTGAAACACCACTATCCATGTTTTCCAGACATGCTGCTGCAGAGCTACTCCAGCACTTTGTGCCCTATTTCCCCCCATCTACACATGCAATCCAGGATCACTGAGACCAAACCTCAACACTGGCACTTTTCTTGTCCATATAAACCACATGCAAGCATAACACACAAGGATTTATTTCTTTACTTTGCATTTTTATTTTTACAGTTGATATGGCATGTCAATAGTGTATTAACTCATTGCCTATCCATGTCCTCCAGAAATGCTGTGCGACCCGCTGAGTTACTCCAGCATTTTGTACCCGCCAAAGAAAGTATCCTTCAGTTACGTCAGCGCTTTGTGTGTTCTGTAAAGTGTGATTCCACTGTTGGGCCATGGCAATGAGTAGGTAAGAAACAGGGAAACATAATCAACAGAAACATAGAAAATAGGTGCAGGAGCAGGCCATTCGGCCCTTCAAGCCAGCATAGCCACTCAATATGATCATGGCTGATCACCCAGAATCAGTACCCTTTTACTGCTTTCTTCCCATATCCCTTGATTCTGTGAAGCCCTGAGCTATATCTAACTACCTTCTGTGGCAGAGAATTCCACAGATTCACAACTTTCTGGCTGAAAAAGTTTTTCCTCATCGTAGTCTACATGGCCTACCGCTTATTCTTAAACTGTGACCCTTGGTTCTGGATTCCCCAGCATGCGGAACATTTTTCCTGCATCTAGCCAGTCCAATCCCTCAAGAATGTAATATTTCTTCTATGATCACCTCTCATCCTTCTAAATTTGATTAAATATAAGCCCAGTCAATCCTTTCTTTCATTATTTGTCAGTCCTGCCATCCCAGGAATTAACCTGGTGAACCTACGCTGCACTCCCTCTCTAGCAAGAATGTCCTACCTCAAAATTAAGAGACCAAAACTGCACACAATACTCCAGGTGTTGTCTCACCACGGACCTGTACAACTGCAGTAGGACCACCTTGCTCCTAAACTCAAATCCTCTTGCAATGAAGGCCAACATGTCATTAGCTTTCTTCATTGCCTGCTGTACCTGCATGCATATTTTCAGCGACTAATGTATAAGAACACCCAGGTCTTGTTGAACCTCAGCTTTTCCTAATCTGACACCATTCAGATAATAATCTGCCATCTTGTTCTTGCCACCAAAGTGGATAACCTCACATTGATCCACATTATACTGCATCTGCCATGCATCTGCCCTCTCACCCAAACTATCCAAGTCACCCTGCAGCCTTATAGCATTCTCCTCGCAGCTCACACTGCCACCCAGCATTGTGACATCTGCAAACTTGATGTTACATTTAATTCCTTCATCTAAATCGTTAATATAATATCGAAAAGGTCACAAAGTGTTGGAGTAGCTCAACGGGTCAAGCAACATCGGGTCAGACAGATGAGATCGGTTTAATTTGGCATCACGTCCAGCACGTTCCTGTGCTGTACTACGTTCTTAAGGCTTGCATTTATTGCCCAGCTCTAAATGTACTTGCAGAGATGGGGTGACTTGCCATCTTGTGGTGTTGCAGGTCCTCATTTGTCCCTCACATGAAAGTGTTCCCACAGTGCTTTTGGACAGGGAGTATCCAGGTGTAGAGAGGTGAGGGATCAGGTATTGCATTTCCAAGTCATGATCATGAGCAGTTCAAAGGGGAGCCTGTAGGTGGCAGTGTTCTGGCATCTTTGCTGCCCTTGGCCTTGGTGGGAGAATACAGGCTTGGGAAAAAGTTCAAAAAAGTGCTTAAGTAACCCAATGGGTCAGGCAGCATCTGTGGATCTCCTTCTTTCCCTTCCCATTCCCAGCTCTCCCACAGCCCACTGTCTCCGCACTTCCTTTCTTCTTCCCGCTCCCACATCAGTCTGAAGAAGGGTCTCGACCCGAAACGTCGCCTATTTCCTTAGCTCCATAGATGCAACCTCACCCGTTGAGTTTCTCCTGCATTCTCCCCATAATCCCTGATAACCTTACTAATCAAGAATCTGTCAAAGATCACCTTAAAAAATTAATAGACTTGACCTCCACAGCCTTGCGAAAAGTATATCCTTTTATTCTGAGGCTATGGCCTCTGGTCCTAGACTCTCCCACTAGTGGAAACATCCTTTCCACATTCACTCTATCCAAACGTTCACTATTCAGTACATTTCAATGAGATCCCTCATCCTTCTAAATTCCAGAGAGTACAGGCCCAGTGTCTTCAAATGCTCATCATATGCTAACCAAATCTTTCCTGGAATGATTCTTGTAAACCTCCTCTGGACCCTCTCCAATGCCAGCACATCCTTCCTCAGACATGGGGTCCAAAACTGCTTACAGTACTCCAAATACACTGGCCAGTGCCTTATAAAGCCTTAGCATTACATTCCTGTTTTTTGTATTCTAGCCCTCTTGAAATAAGCATTGCATTTGCCTTCCTTACTTACCGATTCCGCTTGCAAATTAACTTTTTGGGAATCCTGCACCAGTACTCCCAAGTCCCTTTGCACCTCTGATTTCTGAATTCTCTCCCAATTTAGAAAATAGTCTACACCTTTATTCCTACTACCAAAATGCATGACTGAACACTTTGCTACGCTGTATTTCATCTGCCACTTCTCAGCACACTCTCCTAACCTGTCCAAATCCTTCTGCAGAGTCCCTGCTTTCTCTACACTACAAGGCCCTCCACCTATCTTCATATCTTCTGCCATCCAGCCAACCTGCTATCCATACTAGTATCTTCCTTCTGATACTATAGGCTCTAATCTTCATGTGCAGCACCTTATCAAAGGCCTTCTGAAAATCCAGGTAAACCACATTAACTGACTAATTTGTCAATCCTGCTATTTATTTCCTCAAAGAATTCCAACAGGTTCGCCAGGCAAGATCTCCCTTTCACAAAATCATGATGACATCGGACTATTTTATTGTGTGCTTTTAGGTACTCAAAAACCTTGTCTTTTTTAATGGACTCTAAAATCTTACCAACCCAACTGAAGTCAGGCTAACTGGTCTATAGTTTCCACTGTTCTGCCTCACTCCCTTCTTGAACAGCAGAGTAATATTAAAACATTTTCAATCGTCTGGAACCATCCCCGACTCTAGCGATTCTTGAAAGATCACAACAAATGCCTCCATGATCTCTAAAGCCACCTCTTTCAGAACCCTGGGGTGAAGTCCATCCAGTCCCGGTGACTTATCCACCTTCAGTCCTTTCAGCATCCCAAGCACCTTCTTCCTAATAATAGCTGTTTTGTAATTAAATCATTACAAAGTATTAGGTGAACCACAAAGCATTTATTAAAACTTATGCAGAGAAAATTCTACATACTGCTGCACTCGTTGCATCATCTTACAGACTGCCGAGCTAAGAGACAAGCAGGTTGTTATCAGTAATTGCATTCCTCACTCAAATCCCGGACTGGATTACATGGTGAAATGTGTATCTTGCATAATATATGTGGTGAAGGTTATATTGATAGAGATTAATATGGTTGATCTACAATACCCACTCCACTCATTTCCACCTCCTGACTCTCTTGAATTTCTGGCACGTTGCTGGTGTCTTCCGCGGTGAAGACTGATGCAAAAAGCTTCATCTGCCATTTATTTATCCCTCAGTATCACTTCCTCAGCATCATTTTCCAGTGGTCCAAAACTTTTGTTATCCTCTTTTATATTATTGGCTAACTTACTGGCGTATTTCATCTTTTCTCCCCAAATTGCATTTTTAGTTACCTTCTGTTGTTTTTGAAAAACTTCTCAGTCATCTGGCTTCCCATTAATCTTTGCAATGTTATATGCCTTCACTTTTAGTTTTATGCTGTCTTTGACTTTCCTTGTCAGCCACGGTCGCCTCATACTCCCAATAGAATCTTTCTTCCTCTTTGGAATGAAAAGATCCTGCATCTTCCAAATTGTTCACATACATTCCTGCCATTGCTGTTCCACCATCATTCCTGCTAGGGTCCCTTTCCTATCAACTTTAGCCAGCTCCTCCCTCATGCCTCTGTAGTCACTTTGCTCAGCTGAAATACCGACATATCCGATGTCATCTTCTCCCCCTCAAATTGTAGATTGAATTTTATAATATTATGGTCACTACCTCCTGGTGGTTCCTTTACCTCAAGCTCCCTAATCAAATCCGGTCCATTACTCAATACCAAATCTAAAATTGCCTTTTCCCTGGTCGGCTCAACTCCAATGGTGGAGGTCCAGGAAAGAAATGTCAGTGTGGGAATGGAAAAGAGGAGCACTGTTCTATCAGGGAAAGAGGAGGAGTCTGTGGTGCAAACACAGTGTGCAGCAACATCTGCCCTTGTACCAGATGTAATGGCAGAGTAATGCATTGGGGTTAGCCTTGCTATGATTCTGTTGATCATTAAACATAAGAGCAGAACTAGGCCATTCAGCCCATCAAGTCTTCTCCGCTGTTCAATTACAGTTGATCTATTTCCCCCCCTCAACCTCATTCTCCTGCCTTTCCCCCATAACCTTTGATGCCCTTACTAATCAGGAACCTATCAAACTCAGTTTTAAAAATACCCAATGATGGCCTCCACAACCAACAGTGGCAATGAATTCCACAGATTCTCCACCGCCTGGCTCAAGAAATTCCTTCTCATCTCCATTCGAAAAGTACTTCCTTTTATTCGGAGGCTGTGCCCTCTGCTCCTAGACTCTCCCACTATTGGAAATTTCTTTTCCCCTTCCATTCTGTCTAGGCCTTTTCATTTATTCAGTACATTTCAATACGACCCCCCCCCCCCCCCCCCCCACCCACATCATTCTTCTAAACTGCAGCAGGTACAGCGCCCTCAAACGCTCTTCATAGGTTAACCCAATCATCCCCGGGGTCATCCTAATAATCCTTCTCAGGTCCCTGGACATCGCCAGCGCACCTTTCTTCAGAAAGAGGGCCTAAAATACCTCACAATACTCCAAATCTGGCTTCACCAGCACCGCATAAACCCTCAGTTTGGGGAGCGAAAATTGCACAACTGGTGGAATCACATTGTCCAACGATGCATGACCCTGGCCAATATATCTGATTTAGAAGCAGATGCTGTACCTCATAGTCCATCCCAAACCCCTTCACTAGTCTTGCCTACACCCCCTCTGCCCCCATTAGTGCAACACACAGACACACACTATGACAGACATACACACAGACACACAATGGCAGACACACATACTGAATGACACACACACACACAATGACATACATACAGACAGACACACACACAATGACAGACATACACACACAATGACATACACACACACAATGACAGACACACACACACACACACACAATGACAGACACGCACAATGACACATACATACAGACACACACAATGACAGACACACACACACACACACACAATGACACACACACACACACAATGACACACACACACACACAATGACACACACACACACAATGACAGACACACACACACAATGACACACACACAATGACACACACAATGACAGACACACAATGACACACACACACAATGACACACACACAATGACACACACACACACAATGACACACACACACACAATGACACACACACACACAATGACACACACACACAATGACACACACACAATGACACACACACACAATGACAGACACACACACACACAATGACACACACACACACAATGACACACACACACACAATAACACACACACAATGACACACACACACACACAATGACAGACAGACACACACAATGACACACACACACACAATGACACACACACAATGACACACACACACACAATGACACACACACACACACACACACACACAGACACACACACAATGACACACACACAATGACACACACACAATGACACACACACAATGACAGACACACACACACAATGACACACACACACAATGACACACACACAATGACAGACACACACACACACAATGACAGACACACACACACAATGACACACACACACAATGACAGACACACACACACAATGACACACACAATGACACACACATAATGACACACACACAATGACACACACACAATGACACACACACACACACACAATGACAGACACACACACACAATGACACACACACAATGACACACACACACAATGACACACACACACAATGACACACATACAGACAGACATACACACACACAATGACAGACACACACACACAATGACAGACACACACACACATAATGACACACACACAATGACACACACATAATGACACACACACACAATGACACACACATAATGACACACACACACAATGACAGACACACACACACACAATGACAGACACACACACACACACACACACACACACACAATGACAGACACACACACACACAATGACACACACACAATGACACACACACAATGACACACACACACAATGACACACACACAATGACACACACACAGACAGACACACACACACACAATGACACACACACACACACACATACAGACAGACACACAATGACAGACACACACACACACAATGACAGATACAATGACAGATACACACACTACGCCTTCACACAGTGACACACAACCCACACAACACAATCATCTGATTGGTCGATACCAGGTCATCGCCCACCCACCCCACTTCCTTTGTCGTCATCGGAAGTGACGCAGGTCCGACAACATGCAAAATGGCGGCGCATCATCGGCAGAACACGGCGGCGCGAAGGAAAGTGCAGGTAAGGCTGGGCCGCCCCGTCCACTGGGCCGCCGGCCACCGCCTCCTCACCGGCCGCCGCCCGCAGCCCCGCCGGCCACTGGCTACCGGCTACCAGCTGGGGACCCCGGCCAGCCGGCCGGCCAGCGCTGGAGGAGCCTTCACACCCAACACTGGGCTCCGCGGCCGGTCGTGGGGTCTGCGCTCATCCATAAAACAAGGCATCAAAACAGACCGACTCTCCGCACGTTGGCGATTCACTTCAAAGCTTCCCGGATTGTACATTAAGCTGAGCTGCCGTCTAACTGCATGCCTGATTCAAGAATCAAGTGTGTTTAACTGTCATATGTTCCCACACCAGAACAATTACATTCTTACTTGTAGTAGCAAAACATGGGTAATATATAACAAACAGCACAGTAAACGCAATACGCACATAATAAACATTCAATACATTGATAACCCCAGTACTAGTGTAACATCCCCCACCACCCTGACAGTTATTTGTGCATGCAAACAATACACACATAATAAATAACATTTCGATAAACTTATATTCCCAATACTACTGTAAAAAAGCCCAAAGTCCTTCGTGCAGGCAAACAATGCACATAATAAATAGGATTTCAATAAATTAATAGCCAATACGTGCCAAAAAGTTCCAAGTACTTTGTGCAAGCAAACAATACATTTTAAATAATGTAAACAAAAATTCAATAAATTCACTGCCATGCTAGTGCAAAGAAAGGCCGGCCTTTTTTGTTGCAAGCAAACATGATGCACATTTAAAAAAAATGATTAATAACCCCAATATTAGTGCAAAAAGACCCTGAAGTTTTGAGTGCAAGCAGATACACAATATAGTAAACAACAAAATAATAAATGAATAACCCCAATACTGTTCAAAAATAAAACAAAGTACTTGGTGCATACAAAGACTATTATTGCTAATAGTTGAGGTTAACATTGTGCAGTGTTCATGAGCATGATGGTTGTTGGCAAGATCTATTCTTGAACCTGGTGGTTCTGGTTTTCAGGCTCCTGCACCTTCTCAATGGTAGGAGTGAAATGTGAGTGCAGCCAGGGTGGCATGGGTCTTTGCTACTGGCTGCCTTTTTGATCATTAAGCTGATGTGCCATCTACTTGCACGCCTGTTTCTGACTAGTTTGAAATCTGAGATTCACTTGTTTTAATTTGTGTTGTTTTCTAATTTATCTATGTTCCAGCCTTGCAAAATATGATGACTTTAGCTGCATTGATTTTTAGATTAACAAACCATGGCAGTTAAGTTTGCAAACATGCAGGTCCTCAGTAGCAGACTTCTGTCATACTGATGAAGGAATGAAGTCTGGACAAAGTATAAACTAGCATGGGTTAATTGTAATTATGATGGCTCCTGGTTAATCACTTCTGATTATAAAATTGTTCCCTTGTTTTTAAATTCCCCTATTGCAATGAGATGCCACCACCAGTGACACGTTCCCTTACCCGCCTCTTTCCACCTTTGCAGGAATCACTCTCTGTATGACTCTTCAGGGCTCTCACTTAACTTTTTTTCTCTGTTTCCAGCCGGGCAACCTAGGCAGCTTTTTAGGTTGCCAAATGATGGTTTAGGTGGTCATTTAAGACAGCTTGCAAATCTCCTGATCAAATTTGTGATGTATATGACCGACTTTAAAGTAAAACCTGGATTAATCCACCATATAGTTGTGAATGTTGCTTATTAAATAACTACAATACTGATACTCCATATTAAGAGCATTGATTTGCCGTTAAAATGAATTCTGTAATAACGTGTCAACATTAGCAGTGATAATCGAACACTGCGGTTTTAATATTTCACGTGTTCACAATTTAATTAATCCTTCTTTATGGACTAAAACAAATAATAACATTGGGAATTAAAAAACATTTGATTGCATTCCATTATCAAACATAGTCAATGTTTTCTCTGAAGACATTTCCAGCACAACGGGGTCAGGGGGGGGGGGGGTGGGGAATCAGGGGGGGGGGGGGGGGGGGGGGGGGGGGGGGGGGGGGGGGTGGGGGGTACTGGGTGGATAGATGGCGGTGGGGGGGGGGGGGGGAGGGGTTGAGAAGGCAATCGGTGCGGAATGGATGGATTAAGGCAGGTGAATTAGTACGTGTTGGTTGGAATATGTAAAATAGTGAGTGGAGAGCACGGGGGATGTCAGTGGTGTTGAATGGGGAGGATCAGTAGGGGATGAATGGGGGGATCAGTACAGGATGGATGGGGGGAGTCCGTACAGGATGAATGGGGGGGGTTCAGTACAGGATGGATGGGGGTGGATCAGTACAGGATGGATGGGTGGATCAGTACAGGATGGATGGGTGGATCAGTACAGGATGGATGGGTGGATCAGTACAGGATGGATGGGTGGATCAGTACAGGATGAATGGGGGTAGACAAAATCAGTACAGGATGAATAGGGGTAGACGAAAATGCTGGAGAAACTCAGCAGGTGAGGCAGCATCTATGGAGCGGAAATAGGCAACGTTCTGGTCAAGACCTTCTTCAGACTGTTTCCCCCCCCCATTCTTCTTGAATGGGGGGGGGGGGGGGGGATCAGTCAGTACAGGAGGACAGTACAGGATGGGGGGAATGGTCAGTGCAGGATGAATTGGGGGGGGGGGGAATCAGTACAGGATGAATGAGGGGAGGTCAGTACAGTGTGGATTGGAGGGTCTGTGCAGGATGAATGGGGGATCACTACAAGATGAATGGAGGGGATCAGTACATGATGAATGGGAGGTTCAGTAAAAGATGAATGGGGGATCAGTACAAGATGAATGGGAGGTTCAGTACAGGATGAATGAGGGTATCAGTATTAGATGAATGAGGGGATCAGTACAGGATGAATGGGGGATCAGTAAAACATGAATTGGGATCAGTACAGGGTGACTGAAGGGATCAGTATAGGATGAATGAGGGGTTCAGTACAGGATGGATGAGGGGATCAGTACAGGATGAATGGGAGATCAGTGAAAGATGAATGGGTAGATCACTACAGGATGGATGGAGGGATTGGTGCGGGAGGAGGAGGAGATGGAGCCGCTGTTACATTGTTTTGTTTTCTCGTTTATAAAATTGTTCACAGAGTACTATGTTTACATATTCTGTTGTGCTGCTGCAAGTAAGGATTTCATTGTTCTAACTGGGACATGAGAGAATAAAACACTCTTGACTTACGTCGCTAATGTGGGGGATAGAACTAGTTTACGGGTGATCGGTGGTTGGCGTGGACTCGGTGGGCCGAAGGACCTGTTTCCACGCTGTATCTTTAAATTAAACTAAAAACAATAAAACCAGAGGGAGTCTAAAGAAGGGTCTCTACGCGTAACATCACCCAATTTCTTCTATCCAGAGATGCTGGCTGCTCCATGGAGTTCCCCCGCACAATTAAAGTATGGAATAGTCTTCACCCGAACATAATTACCGAACCAGACACAACTAAATTTAAGGTAGCTCTTTTTTCCCCCCAAGAACCCTGTTTTGCTTAAGTCCAAGTCAAGTGTCAAGAGAGTTTTATTGTCATGTGTCCCAGATAGGAGAATGAAATTCTTGCTTGCTGCAGCACAATCAGAATATGTAAACATAATACAGAACAGGAGATAAAAGTTCAGTGTGTCTATATACCATAGACCATATATATACACAATAAATAAACAGATAAAGTGCAATAGGCTGTTATTGTTCAGTGTTTGATGGTGGACCCTCCACCACTTCCAGTTTAAATTCCATTTGGAATATTTTTGGAGGAACAGGAAACCAAGAAGCAAGAGTTACTCCAAGGAGTTACCGCAGCTCCAGGGAGTGATTCTGCATTGGTTTTCAGCGGTCTTGGCGAGTCGGCGACCGGACAGCAATGGCGGCCAGATCTCCCACAATGCAAAGGGAGTGAGAAAGTGCCCAGCGCCGACCAGTTGCCGTGGCAGTGCACATGTGCAGGATGGCTGATGATGTGCTGGCCGTGGTTGTGCGCATGTGCAGGGGGAGGACGTGTAGGCCGTTGCAGTGCGCATGTGCAAGGCGGCCGGCCGTGCCGGCGGATGAGGAGCGGCTGTAGAGCGGAGGCCTGGACACGGATGGCGGGCGGAGACGGAGAGTGACAGAGAGAGAGAGAGAGATAGAGAAGGAGTCCCGCTCAGAGTTGAACGGCAGGTAACCCGGGTGCTTGCCAAGCCGGACAAAATGACACGGCTTTTAGGTTGCCCGGTGGGACTTTAGGTGGCCATTAGTACCGGGGCAACCGTTAATTTTGAGCCCTACTCTTTGGCATGCTCATCTCTCCCCATCTCCTCGTACTTTCCCCTGCAAGGCATGACATCACATCTCTCTTGTCGGCATCCAGGGACCAAAACATCCCATGGTGAAACAAATCCACGTGCATCTCCCCCAATCTTGTCTACCATATTTTCTTGCTTCCAATGTGGCCTCCTCTACATCAGCGAGACCAAGTGCAGATGATGCGACCGATTTGCAGACGTTTCTGTCTGCAGTTATCTAAGCTCCCAAAAGTGTGCCATTTCCATAACTCTTCCCATTCCCCACACCGACCTGTCCATCCTCGGCCTACTCCACTGCCAGAGTAAGACCCAAGACAAACTAGAGGAATAACACCTCGTATTCTGCATGTGGTGCAAGTATTATATTTTCCAATTTTAAGTAAACCCTCCCCGCCAGTCTGTTTTCTAGCCGCCTGCCCGATATTCCCATTTTCACCCAGAGAGTTGTGAATCTGTGAAATTCTCTGCCTCAGAAGGCAGTGGAGGCCAATTTTCTGGATGCTTTCAAGAGAGAGTTAAAGCTCTTAAAGATAGTGGAGTCAGGGGATATGGTGAGAAGGCAGGAACGGTGTACTGATTGTGGATGATCATATTGAATGGCGGTGCTGGCTCAAAAGGCCGAATGGCCTACTCCTGCACCAATTGTCTATTGTTTTGGTTCATCTACCACATTGGTGGTTTCTGGAGCCTTAAACTTAAAATTACTGCTTTTCTGCTTTACACCATCAAGATCTCTTTTTTAAATCTGTTTGACAAATCTTTACCCTATACCTGTGCAAGCATTGCCTTATCTGCTTCAGCGTTGGTTTATTTTTGGATTTGGCAGTGCCATCTGTGTGTTTTCAGCTAAATGATCTCATTATGATAGTTGCATTGGCTAAACATTCTGTTTCTCTCTCATCCCAATAGTAACCAATTGTGTGTTTTTTTAAAAAATTCCATTAGATCCAACTGAATGTCTTACAAAATGGCAAAATAATATAAATAAACTAGTAGCTATTGTGTTGTCATAAGTGTCTCTTGTTCACCTCTTGTGCAGCTTTCTTTTAGAGGTGTATAAATCATGAGTGGGATAGATAAAGTCAATGCATATAGTTTTTACCCAGATTTGGAGAATCAATAACCAGAAGGCATAGGTTTAAGTTGAGAGACAAAAGATTTAATTGGAATCTGAAGGGCAACTTTACCACACAGATAGATAGATGGTGGTGGATACATAGAATTAGCTGCCATAGGAAGTGGTTGAGGCAGGTACCATAACTACATTTAAAACACATCTGGACAGCGGCATGGATAGGAAGGGTTTAGAGGCATATGTGTCTAATGGGATTACCGTAGATGGACACAAAATACTGTAGTAACTCAGCGGGACAGGCAGCATCTCTGGAGAGAAGGAATTGGTGATGTTTCGGGTCGAGACCCTTCTTCAGACCGTAGATGGACATCTTGATTGACATGGACGAGTACAGTGATATATGATTCTATGGCTCTGTATCTGGTCTTCCGAGGATGAACCTGTCAAATTAATAGTTGGGATTAATATCGATGTTGGATTTGGCACCTGTTGTGCGGCTGCGGGCACCTGCCACCGTGTGGGAACTCGGTTTCCGGCAATAACTGAATGATTGAGTTAAGCGTGTTAACCTTGGTTGGCATGTTTTTATTTATATACTAGACTAAGTGGGACCTGTTGGGTCCCAGCATCACACAGGAGGGCTGGTCATCCAACGCAATATTCCACCTCTCCACCAATTCTAATATTGGTGCCAGTTGGAGGGGGGGGGGGGGGCTTTCTGGAGTGCTAGTATGGGTGTTGTGGGCTGAAGGGACTGGTTTCCAGAGGGCTAGTATGCAAATTGTGCGCCAAATGGATTCTTGGGCTGGCGTCTCAGTCAATCAAGCCTGATGTGCTGGCAACTCACTCACTCACGGCTGGTGGACTGGTAGTTGACTCACGGTGGGCTGGTAGTTGACAATTCTATTTCAAGCAGGGTATAAGGCCACCAAATTCAAGTGCAGTTTCTTACCACTTCTATCAGGGTGCAAGGCCACCAATTTCAAGTGCAGTTTCATACCATTTGAAGTAGGGTGCAAAGCCACTAAAGACAGCGAGTCGTGACCTCTCCCTCCTCCATCTTGCAGAAACTGAGCCACACCCACATTTCCGGGTTTTATAACCCCTCCCCCCCTTCCCCCCCACCCCACCGGAAAAGGTGTGGCTTCCATGGAGTGATTGACAGGAGAGAGATTCTCAACATTTAAAAAAAAACTAATAACACTTTTATTTTTCATTGATGGGAAGAATTCTCTGCATCTGCTCAGCAGAGGGGGACTGAGTAAGATGGCCAAAAATCACAGCCGTAAGTGGTAGCGTTTTATTTAAAATCAATATACAGTGCAAACAGGAAGTGCATTTACAGTAGTACCTTTTAACTTCAAGCCAAAGCACCCAAGCCACCATTTGCAGTTAGTGCCTTTCAACTTCAAAGCTCCCAAGCCACCATCTGCAGTAAAAAGTGCCTTCCAACTTCAAGCCACACCCAAGCCATCATTTGCATTAAGTAGTGCCTTTCAACTTCAAGCCACACCCAAGCCATCATTTGCAGTAAGTAGTGCCTTTCAACTTCAAAGCTCCCAAGCCACCATTTGCAGTAAGTGGTGTCTTTCAACTTCAAGCCACACCCAAGCCACCATTTGCAGTTAGTGCCTTTCAACTTCAAAGCTCCCAAGCCACCATCTGCAGTAAAAAGTGCCTTCCAACTTCAAGCCACACCCAAGCCATCATTTGCATTAAGTAGTGCCTTTCAACTTCAAGCCACACCCAAGCCATCATTTGCAGTAAGTAGTGCCTTTCAACTTCAAAGCTCCCAAACCACCATTTGTAGTAAGTGGTGTCTTTCAACTTCAAGCCACACCCAAGCTACCATTTGCAGTAAGTAGTGCCTTTCAACTTCAAGCCAAAGCAACCAAGCCACCATTTGCAGTAAGTAGTGCTCTCCCTTCATGCCACCATTTGCAGTAAGTAATGCCTTTTAACTTCAAGCCAATGCACCCATGCCCCCCATTTACAGTAAGTAGTGCCTTTCAACTTCAAGCCACACCCAAGCCACCATTTGCAGTAAGTAGTGCCTTTCAACTTCATGCCACCATTTGCAGTAAGTGGTGTCTTTCAACTTCAAGCCACACCCAAGCCACCATTTGCAGTAAGTAGTGCCTTTCAACTTCATGCCACCATTTGCAGTAAGTAATGCCTTTCAACTTCAAGCCATTGCATCCAAGCCACCATTTGCAGTAAGTACTGTCTTTCAACTGGAAGCCAAAGCTCCCAAGCCACCATTTGCAGGAAGTGGTGCCTTTCAACTTCAAGCCAAAGCAACCAAGCTACCATTTGCAGTAATAGTGCCTTTCAACTTCAAGCCAAAGCTCCCAAGCCACCATTTGCAGTAAGTAGTGCTCTCAACTTCATGCCACCATTTGCAGTAAGTGGTATCTTTCACCTTCAAGCCACACCCAAGCCATCATTTGTAGTAAGTGGTGTCTTTCAACTTCAAGCCACACCCAAGCCACCATTTGCAGTAAGTAGTGCCTTTCAACTTCAAGCCAAAGCAACCAAGCCACAATTTGCAGTAATAGTGCCTTTCAACTTCATGCCACTATTTGCAATAAGTAATGCCTTTCAACTTCAAGCCACACCCACGCCCCCCATTTGCAGGAAGTAGTGCCTTTCAACTTCAAGCCAAAGCAACCAAGCCACAATTTGCAGTAATAGTGCCTTTCAACTTCATGCCACTATTTGCAGTAAGTAATGCTTTTCAACTTCAAGCCACACCCAAATGGAGGGGGACTTTCTGGAGAGCTAGTATGAACCATTTTAGAACAAATAGACTTTTTTTGCAAGCTTTGGAACCACATAGCTTTCAATAGACATTTTTTGCAAGCTTTAGAACCAATAGACAATTTTTTGCAAGCTTTAGAACCAATAGACACATACTGCAAGCATTTTAGAACCACTAAGGGCACTTACATTTGAGTAGACATGTGTTCAGTGTTATTCACAGCTCAGAGAAACGTGACCCTCTGCCTTCCTCCAGCTTGCAGACACTGATTGAGGCACACCACTTCCTGGTTTTATAGTCCCTCTCCCTGCCGCCAGCGGGGGCAGCAGAGAGAATGGGGAATTTTGTAAAAACATTAATATCTCTGTCATTTTTAATCGATGGGAAAAATCCTCGGCACACATGCGGCGGAGGGGGCTCGGAGCAAGGTGGCCAAAAATGACGGCCGTAGGTGGCGGCGTTCTCTCGGAAATCGCAGCACAGATCGCCAAAACCGGTCAAGAACAGAGTTTTAGTAATATAGATAGATATTGCCACTTGGCCACATTTCCAACTTATGAAACAAAAAAGTAGGTTGCATTGTAGTGAGTTGTCAGCAGCATCACGTCTGGCGATTTGACAAATATTTGAGATTTTTTATGAGTAATTTGGCATTATCTGACCTAATTCGACCTACTGCCTTTTGATGCAACATCTTATATGTGGTGAAGAAACAAAGTTAATATTTCAAATCAATTACCTTTTGTCAGCATTTTTCTGACAAAGGGTTTTTCACCTGAAACGTTAACTCTATTTTTCTTTCCAATGAGCCACTTAGTGTTTCCATCTTTTCTGGTTTATTCCAGATGTCTGCTTGGAAATGATCTCCCAGCACACGCCCAATATCTTGTAGGTGGGATACAGCAACTTTACAATAACATTTCCCACTTCAACCTATCACTTTTCGTTTGTTAATTTTATTTTGTTTAATTTACCGTTTGGTACTGTGATAAAAAATTCCTTTAAATTTCACAATTTTACTATTTTAGCATGTTAATTTGAGAGAACAAATTGTTAAAGATCTTTGTAAAATCTGCGCTGAACTGAGTATTGCACTATCTTACTGTATGTACACCGTTTACTCTGAGCTTTATGTGAACAAGAATTTCAGTTCACCCTTGTGTATATAACAATAAATAAATAAAATCTAATCTATTAGAGGCATTATCTATTGCATAAGATGACGAAGAAATGACGAAGAAATAGACACAAAATGCTGGAATAACTCAGCCAGACAGGCAACATTTCTGGAGCGAAGGAATGAGTGACGTTGCCCATTCCTTCCCTCCAGAGATGCTGCCTGTCCCGTTGAATTACTCCAGCAAATTTGTGTCTATCTAATGTAATCCAGCATCTGCAGTTCCTTCCTACACAAGAACTAATGGGATCCTGTTTTAGATATTTATGAAATATCCCAGGACTCTGAATTGAAGAACTGTAGGGGAGTTATCCCCAGTGACTAGGCCAATATTTATTCCTAACTTTTATAATTGGTCAAATATAAGGAGTTACGGGCAGTACCCTAAACACCATTGATGTAGGGAAGGATCTTGGGCTTTCTGAAAGTAGAAACACAAATAGATAGAATGTTAAAGAAGGCATATGCTGTGCCTGCCTTCATTGGTCATAGCATTGAGGTTTCATTTTGGAGTCTTGTGGGCAGTTCTGGTTGCCTCATTACAGGCAGGATGCAAGGGCTTTGGAGAGGGTGAAGAAGAGATTTACCTTGGATTGGAGGAACAGCACCTCGCATACGATTTGGGTAACTACAACTCTCCATTGAATTCTCAAATTTCTAGTTATGCCCCTACCCTTTCTCTTCCTTATTTCTGCAGTATTTTTCCTCATCATGACCCATTCTACAGAGGTACGCCAGTCATGGGTCTAAACAAGGAACTGCAGTTGATGGTTTACAAAAAAAGAACACCAAAGTACTTTAGTAACGCAGCGGGCCGGGCAGCATCTCTGGAGAACATGGTCTGAAGAAGGGTCCCGACCCGAAACGTCACCTATCCATCATGTCTGACCCGCTGTGTTATTCCAGCACTTCAGATCTGCAAACAATCTGGCATTTGATTGCTAACTTCATTTACATATGACTCCTAAAAAGACACAAAGTGCTGGAGTAACTCAGCGGATCAGGCAGCATCAGGAATTTATGTTGAATATTAGATTCAACTAGAGCCTTCATGACAAATTTTCATATTCTGTTTCAGCTGATTCAAATACAAATCCCCAGGAGATGAAAGAACTTAATCCCAAATCTTTGCTTCATCACAGCCCATATCTCCTAAACAGGTTGGCATAGTTCCTGAGGACAGATACATAATCTTTTCATCAATTGGCACCATACTCTGATCTTAAAGTTTTTCCAGGTTACAATGGCACCTGGGGCTCAGCTGCTGTAACAACTGCTTCCACGTTAGGAATAAGCCCAACTCCATTAAATATATGAAATCAGGCTATTGTTTCCGTGCAGGAATATCCCAGAGTTGCTGCCTTTCAGCTGCAACATTAAGCAATGTCCCATCCTATGTTTTGGGAGAATGCAACAGCTCACTAACAGATTATCTGGCATTGAGTATAGATTATGTAGCAGATTGGATTGTACAAATTGGCTACTGTGGACCTTGCATTAATAATAATAAAGCACTCCATTGAATGTGAAGCACAGTTGAATGTCCTGTCATGGTGAATGACAATACTAGCCTGTCTTACGCTTCCCACATTACATGCACATGATATTTCAATGTTCAGTTTTTGCCGTGAATTTATGAGGAAGCAACATTTTTTGAAATTGTGTTAATGAGCTGGACATTAAGTAGAGAAAGATATTCTTATTTCCAGCTTGGATTATGATTCATTGATTTTAACCTGCAATTCTTTTACACACGAGCCTGTGTGGCCTGTTTCAGCTCTTATCCCCATTTCACTGACAAAACTTGAATGAATCTGCACCAGAAATCACTTTTGTAGATTATCTTTTCTGTGATTTGAAGTTCCTGACCTATTCAATATTTGTTAACCTTTATTATTGATAATGTTTAGGGAATGGCAAAAATTGGTGCAGTTCAGAACATACCAAGAATTCAACAGATTTTGGGGTGGGCAAAAACTGAAACCAATTGTTCTGTGCCTGACAGGAAAGAAGATAGTAAATACAAGTGCTTAACAAATCCTCTACAAATTAAAACAGTTCCTCTCACTTTTAGATTTTTAATTTAATATAAACCGATCTGTGAATGTAAGTTATCTCTCTCTGAAAAGAGATTGCTGTATACTCATTATGCCCACTTGATGCTATTAACAAAAACGTACCTTTCATTTTCCATTGTGAGATGCGTTAGCAAGTGCAGTTCTTTGGAAATGTCGCCAATCCCACTGTTCAGCCTTGGAGTGTTGTTGTGGAGGGGAGAAAACTGATTCCCGTCTCTGTTTAGTATTAGCTTGGTTGTACCTTTTTCTACTCATTGCTATCTGTTCATTGTCAGATACTAGATTGGCGTTGGCATGCTGCTTCTGTGTCTGTGCAGCATGAAGTTGGCAGCATTGTGTTGACATTTCCCTGTAACAATTTCACCATGATTTTTGTTTAAGTATGATCCTTTCCTTTCTGTAAGATCTGCAGTGCTTCTGGCCAGGTTTGTTTTACTGTTGCCTATGTAGAATTTCAAAAAGAATGCCTTTTTTTGTGTTGCTCTTTCTCCTTTAGACTTTGGAAACACTTAGTGCCATTGCAGATGTTGCCCTTTATAACTCGAATTGTATCTGAAGTGAGTATTTTGATGTGTATAAGTACTGAAAGTTTTAGGGATCAATTTAGGTAGTGAATCAATGCACATAAAGTAGGTTTAACAAATGTTGCTTCAAGTGCAATTTTAAAAAAATAGTTACACTTCTGTACTTGCTTGGCACTATCATGGATCTTTAGTTTAGTTTAGATTAGAGATACAGCGCGGAATCAGTCCCTTCGACCCACCGAATCCGCACCGACCAACTATCATGCCGTACAGTAGCACTATCCTGCACACACTAGGGACAATTTACAATTTTACCAAGCCAGTTACCCTGCCAACTTGCACTTCTTTGGAGTGTGGGAGGAAAGCGGAACACCCGGGAAAAAACCACGTGGTCAAAGGGAGAATGCTCAAACTCCGTACAGACAGCAGCCGTAGTCACGATCGAACCCGGGTCTCTGGTGCAGCGAGGCAGCAACTCTACCGCTGTGCCATTGTGCTGCACCGGCAAACTCACACCTTGGTCATTCTCTCTTCTCCCCTCTCCCTTTAGGTTGAAGATACAAAAGCTTGAAAGCATATATCACCAGATTGAAACGTAACTTCCTTGTGTTATCAATCTCTTGTATACTAAGGGAGTACTCTTGATCTTTCCATCTATCTCGTTGCAGCCTTTGCAGTATTTTTAAAATCTGCACTTTAGCTGTAGCTGTCACGTTATATTTTACACTATATTTTCTCTTTGGTACCATGTGTTGTACTATAATTGAATCATGTCTTGTATGATCTGCCTGAATAGCATGCAAAATAACGTTTTTCACTATCTCAGTACACATGCGAATAATCAACCAATATCAATCCTAATGCCAATTAGATACACAATTGGCTCAGTGGAAGAACTCGGTGAAAGATTGTTCAGACTAGAGGCATGTGTCAAGAGTCAAGTCAAGAGTGCTTTATCGGCATATATTCCAAAACAACCATTAAATTCTTATATGTAGGAAGGATCTGCAGATCCTGGTTTAAACCGATGATAGCCATAAAAAGCTGGAGTAACTTAGTGGGTCAGGCATCATATCTGGAGAAAAGGAAGAGGTAACCTTTCGGGTCAAGACCCTTCTAAAGACTCAAGTCTGAAAAAGGGTCTCGACCCAAAACATCACATATTCCTTTTCTCCAGAGATGCTGCCTGACCCGCTGAGTAACTACAGCTTTTTGTGTCCATCTACAATTAAATTCTTACTTGTAGCAGCACAACAGATCTGTTGCCAGACTGGGGCAGCGTCCCAGTTTGTTATCTATATCAATGATTGGTTGACAAAATTATTAAAGTGGTCAGAAAGTATACAGATGACACCAAAATCGGAGGGTAGGAGTTTGAAGGATAACATTGTAGAGAACTATGAAATCATGAGGGGGTGTAGATAAGATGGATGGTCTCAATCCTTTTCCCAGGTTAGGAGAGCCTAAAACATGAGGCAGATATTTAAGGTAAGAGATTCTAAAGTGATGTGAAAGGCAACATTTTCACAGAGGGTGGTAGGTATATGGAATAAGCTACCAGAGTTGTAGAGGGGGGGGGCACAATTACAAAATTTAAAATACATTTAGACAGGTCAAGATATGTCCCAAAAGAGAAGAATGAAATACTTACTAGCAGCAGCACAACTGATGGTAAAGATAGTATTCTGTAAACCCCATTATAAAGAATTTAAAAAGTTCAGTTTATTAAACAAAAAACAATAATAGTGCAAAGACGAAACCAGTGCCTCCAAGTCTATGTAGTTCAGAGCAATATCGATGTATCCAGATACATGGATAGAAAAGGGTTTGAAGGGATATGGGCCAAACCCAAGCAAATAGGACAGGTCAGATTGAGATTGCAGTCGATATGGACGAGTTGGGCCGTAGAGCCTGTTTCTATGCTGTATTACTCTGACTGCATTTAAAATGCATGGCTAAGGAACATTAGTATGCTTTACAAATAGTCTTTTGGCCTTCATAAGAAATTGAAAAAGAAAGGTTGGTGTAGTTTTAATTGCTTTCAAAAATGTGTTCCAATCTATGATTGTCTACATAATTCATCCTGTAGGAAAGGTTCCTCTTTTAGTGTTGTGACAAAACTGTCTGGTACTTTTATTGAACCCTGTCTCTTTTTTAACTTCAGGTATCGTATGTCATTCGGGATGAAGTAGAGAAGTATAATCGTAATGGAGTTAATGCGCTTCAGCTAGATCCCACGCTAAATCGACTATTTACAGCCGGCCGGGATTCAATAATCAGGATATGGAGTGTCAACCAGCACAAGGTGAGAGGCTTGGTCCCACATCACTTTTGTCTGCCCACACATTAGGTCTGTTACAATCTGCATCCATGATTCAGAATCTGCACTGGGACGATATTGGAAGTCATTCCAGCGCGTTATGCAAAATGTTTACCAAAATTTTCTACAGTAAAATGTAAATCCCTTAATGATTTTTCCATGAATCAATTTGAAATGGTAAGATCTCAATCTTTTGTAACCTGCATTAATTTGACCCATGTCCTCAGATCTTTGGGTTCAACAACTATCTGGAAAGTTTTGTCTGCAGCGTTGAAGGTTGAGAGGACACTTGATAGAAGTCCCTGCTGATTTCTTCCAGGGTAAGGGGGGAGAATGAGGGCGAGGGCAGTTTATTGTTCTGGATGTCAGAAGTGGGAGGTCAGGGAGTCTGATAGCCTTCCAGACGTCCACATCTGCGACAGGTGCTGAGATGGGGCTCCTAAGGGACCGTATTAGGATCCTGGAGCAGCAGCTCGATGACCTCTCTCTGGTCAGGGAGAATGAGGAGGTCATAGAGAGGAGTTATTGAGAGGTGGTCACTCCAAGACCATGGGAGGCAGACCAGTGGGTTACTGTTAGGAAGGGCAAGGGGCAGAGGCAGGGACTAGAGAGTACTCCGGTGGCTGTACCAAATAAGTACTCATGTTTGAGTACGGTAAATAAGTACTCATGTTTGAGTACGGTTGGGGGGGACAGCCTACCTGGGGGTAGTGACAGCGGCCGGGCCTCCGGCACAGAGACCGACCCTGTTGCTCAGAAGGGTAGGGAAAAGAAGAGGAGGGCAATAGTAATAGGGGACTCTATAGTTAGGGGGTCAGACAGGCGATTCTGTGGACGCAGTCAGGAGACCCGGATGGTAGTTTACCTCCCTGGTGCCAGGGTCGGATGTGTCTGAACGCATCCAAGATATCCTGATATCGGAGGGAGAGGAGCTTGAGGTCGTGGTGCATATAGGTACCAATGACATAGGTAGAAAAAGAGAAGAAGTTCTGAAAGGAGAATTTAGGGAGTTGGGAGGAGAGTTAATGAGAAGGACCAAAAAAGTAACAATCTCAGAATTACTGCCTGTTCCATGCGACAGTGAGAGTAGGAATGGAGCGAGGTGGAGGATAAATGCGTGGCTGAAAGACTGGTGCAGTGGGCAGGGATTCAAATTTTTGGATCATTGGGACTTCTTTTGGGGAAGGCGTGACCTGTACAGAAAGGACGGGTTGCACTTGAACCCGAGGGGGACCAATATCCTGGCGGGGAGATTTGCAAAGGCTACTGGGGAGACTTTAAACTAGAACGGTTGGGGGGAGGGACTCAAATAGAGAAAGCTAGTAGACAGTGTGTGAGGCAGGAGGCAGAGAAGGGAAGCACTCCGACCCAAAATGTAGGGAAGAAAGAAGAAAAAGATAATAAACAGAGAATAAGAGGTGGTGGGTTTCTTAAATGTGTATATTTTAATGCTAGGAGCATTGTAAGAAAGGTGGATGAGCTTAGAGTCTGGATTGCCACCTGGAAGTATGATGTTGTGGCGATCAGTGAAACATGGTTGCAGGAGGGCTGTGATTGGAAACTAAATATTCCAGGATTTCGATGCTTCAGGTGTGATAGAATTGGAGGGGCAAGAAATGGAGGTTTTGCATTGCTTGCCAGAGAAGATATTACAGCAGTGCTTTGGCAGGATAGATTAGAGGGCTCGTCTAGGGAGGCTATTTGGGTGGAACTGAGAAATGGAAAGATGTAGCAACACTTATAGGGGTGTATTATAGACCGCCTAATGGGGAGCGAGAATTGGAAGAGCAAATATGTAAGGCGATAGCAGATATTAGTAGTAAGCACAAGGTAGCGATTGTGGGAGATTTCAATTTTCCACACATAGACTGGGAAACACATTCTGTAAATGGGCTGGATGGTTTGGAGTTTGTAAAATGTGTGCAGAATAGTTTTTTGCAGCAATACATAGAGGTACCTACTAGAGAAGGGGCAGTGCTGGACCTCCTGTTAGGAAATGAGACAGGTCGGGTGGCGGAGGTATGCGTTGGGGAGCACTTCGGGTCCAGTGATCACAATACCATTAGTTTCAATATAATTATGGAGAGGGTCAGAACTGGACCTAGGGTTGAGATTTTTAATTGGAGAAAGGCTAACTTTGAGGTGCGAAAGGATTTAAAAGGAGTGAATTGGGACACTTTGTTTTATGGGAAGGATGTAGAAGAGAAATGGAGGACATTTAGAGAACTTTTAAGAGTACAGAATCTTTATGTCCCTGTTCGGTTGATGTGAGGTTATCCACTTTGGTGGCAAGAACAGGAAGGCAGATTATTATCTGAATGGTGTCATATTAGGAGAAGGGAAGGTGCAATGAGACCTGTGCTTGTACATCAGTTTCTGGAAGTAAGCATGCAGGTACAGCAGGCAGTGAAGTAAGCTAATGGCATGTTGGCTTTCAGTGTGAGAGGATTTGAGTTTAGGAGCAAGGAGGTCCTACTGCAGTTTTATTGTGTGCAATTTTGGTCTCCTAAAAAGAGAGAGATCTACAATAATTATAGGCAGCATGGAGTAAATGAAGTGCTTGAGAAGTATAAAGAATGTAAAAAGAATCATAAGAAAGAAATTAGAAAACTAAAAGAAGATATGAGGTTGCTTTGGCAAGTAAGGTGAAAGTAAATCCAAAGGGTTTCTACAGCTATATTAATAGCAAAAGGATAACGAGGGATAAAATTGGTCCATTAGAGAGTCAGAGTGGACAGCTATCTGCAGAGCCAAAAGAGATGGAGGAGATATTGAACAATTTCCTTTCTTCGGTATTCACCAAGGAGAAGGATATTGAATTATGTAAGGTAAGGGAAACAAGTAGAGTAGCTATGGAAACTATGAGGATCAAAGAAGAGGAAGTACTGACACTTTTGAAAAATATAAAAGCGGATAAGTCTCCAGGTCCTGACAGGATATTCCCTAAGACATTGAGGGAAGTTAGTGTAGAAATAGCAGGGGCTATGACAGAAATATTTCAAATGTCATTAGAAACGGGAATGGTGCTGGAGGATTAGTGTACTGCGCATGTTGTTCCATTGTTTAAAAAGGGTAAGAGTAAACCTAGCAACTATAGACCTGTTAGTTTGACGTCAGTGGTGGGCAAATTAATGGAAAGGATACTTAGAGATAATATATATAAGCATCTGGATAAACAGGGTCTGATTAGGAACAGTCAACATGGATTTGTGCCTGGTAGGTCTTGTTTGACTAATCTTCTAGAAGTTTTTGAAGAGGTTACTAGGGAAATTGATGAGGGTAAAGTGGTGGATGTTGTCTATATGGACCAGTAAGGCCTTTGACAAGGTTCCACATGGACGGTTGGTTAAGAAGGTTCAATTGTTGGGTATTAATAGTGGAGTAACAAGATGGATTCAACAGTGGCTGAATGGGAGATACCAGAGAATAATGGTGGATAACTGTTTGTCAAGTTGGAGGCCGGTGACTAGTGGGGTGCCTTGGGGATCTGTGTTGGGTCCACTGTTGTTTGTCATATACATCAATGATCTGGATGAAGGTGTGATAAATTAGATTATGAAGTATGCAGATAATAGTAAGATAGGTGGTGTTGTGGATAATGAAGTAGATTTTCAAAGTCTACAGAGAGATTTAGGCATTTTGGAAGAGTGGGCTGAAAGATGGCAGATGGAGTTTAATGCTGATAAGTGTGAGGTGCTACATCTTGGCAGGACAAATCATGGTAAATGGTAGTGAATTGAGGAATGCAGTTGAACAGAAGGATCTATAAATAACTGTGCATAGTTCCCTGAAGGTGGAATCTCATATAGATAGGGTGGGAAAGAAAGCTTTTGGTGTGCTGGCCTTTATAAATCAGAGCATTGAGTATAGAAGTTGGGATGTAATGTTAAAATTGTACATGGCATTGGTGAGGCCAATTCTGGAGTATGGTGTACAATTTTGGTCGCCAAATTATAGGAAAGACTAGACTAAGTGGATGACCAGCATCACACAGGAGGGCTGGTCATCCAACGCAATATTCCACCAGTCCACCAATTCTAATATTGGTGGCCAGTTGGGGGGGGAGGGGGGGGGGGTGCTTTCTGGAGCGCTAGTATGGGTGTTGTGGGCTGAAGGGACTGGTTTCCAGAGGGCTAGTATGCAAATTATGCGCCAAATGGATTCTTGGGCTGGCGTCTCAGTCAATCAAGCCTGTTGTGCTGGCAACTCACTCACGGCTGGCAGGCTGGTAGTTGACTCACGGCTAATCCTTGAAATTCTATTTCAAGCAGGGTATAAGGCCACCAAATTCAAGTGCAGTTTCATACCATTTGAAGTAGGGCTCAAAGCTACTAAAGACAGCGGGTCGTGACCTCTCCCTCCTCCATCTTGCAGAGACTGAGCCACACCCACATTTACGGATTTTATAACCCCTCCCCCCCACCGGAAAAGGTGTGGCTTTCATGGAGTGATTGACAGGAGAGTAATTGACAGGAGAGAGATTCTCAACATTTTTTTTTAAACTAATAACACTTTTATTTTTCATTAATGGGAAGAATTCTCTGCATCTGCTCAGCGGAGGGGGACTGAGTAAGATGGCCAAAAATCACAGCCGTAAGTGGTAGCGCTTTATCTAAAATCAATATACAATGCAAACAGGAAGTAAGTGCATTTACAGTAGTGCCTTTTAACTTCAAGCCAAAGCACCCAAGCCACCATTTGCAGTAAGTAGTGCATTTCAACTTCATGCCACCATTTGCAGTAAGTGGTGCCTTTCAACTTCAAGCCAATGCACCCACGCCACCATTTGCAGTAAGTAGTGGCTTTCAACTTCAAACCACAGCCAAGCCACACCCGCCACCATTAGCAGTAATAGGTGCCTTTCAACTTCATGTCAAAGCAACCAAGCCACCATTAGCAGTAAATAGTGCCTTTCAACTTCAAGCCAATGCACCCAAGCCACCATTTGCAGTATGTTTAGTGCCTTTCAACTTCAAGCCAATGCACCCAAGCCACCATTTGCAATAAGTAGTGCCTTTCAACTTCAAGCCAAAGCAACCAAGCCATCATTTGCAGTTAGTGCCTTTCAACTTCAAGCCAATGCACCCAAGCCACCATTTGCAGTAAGCAGTGCCTTTTCTACTTCAAGCCAAAGCTCCCAAGCCACCATTTGCAGTAAGTAGTGCCTTTCAACTTCAAGCCAAAGCACCCAAGCCACCATTTGCAGTAAGCAGTGCCTTTTCAACTTCAAGCCAAAGCACCAAGCCACCATTTGCAGTAAGTAGTGCCTTGCAACTTCAAGCCAAAGCACCCAAGCTACAATTTGCAGTAAGTAGTGCCTTTCAACTTCAAGCCACAGCCGCCACCATTTGCAGTAAGTAGTGCCTTTCAACTTCAAGCCAAAGCAACCGTCACCATTCGCAGTAATAGTGCCTTTCAACTTCGTCAAAGCTCCCAAGCCACCATTTGCAGTAAGTGGTGCCTTTCAACTTTTGCCACCATTTGCAGTAAGTAATGCCTTTCAACTTCAAGCCATTGCACCCAAGCCACCATTTGCAGTAAGTAGTGCCTTTCAACTTCAAGCCACACCCAAGCCACCATTTGCAGTACGTAGTGCCTTTCAACTTCATGCCACCATTTGCAGTAAGTAATGCCTTTCAACTTCAAGCCATTGCACCCAAGCCACCATTTGCAGTAAGTAGTGCCTTTCAACTTCAAGCCACACCCAAGCCACCATTTGCAGTACGTAGTGCCTTTCAACTTCATTCCACCATTTGCAGTAAGTAATGCCTTTCAACTTCAAGCCATTGCACCCAAGCCACCATTTGCAGTAAGTACTGCCTTCCAACTGTAAGCCAAAGCACCCAAGCCACCATTTTCAGTAAGTAGTGCCTTTCAACTTCATGCCACCATTTGCAGTAAGTAGTGCCTGTCAACCTCAAGCCACAATTTGCAGTAAGTAGTGCCCTTCAACTTCAAGCCAAAGCAACCAAGTCACCATTTGCAGTAATATACTTTTTTTTTGCAAGCTTTAGAACCAATAGACACTTTTTGCAAGCTTTAGAACCAAATAGACAGCTTTTTTGCAAGCTTTAGAACCAATAGAGACACTTTTTGCAAGCTTTAGAACCAATAGACATTTTTTGCAAGCTTTAGAACCAATAGACATTTTTTTTGCAAGCTTTAGAACCAATAGACATTTTTTTTCAAGCTTTAGAACCAATAGACATTTTTTTTGCAAGCTTTAGAACCAATAGACATGTTTTGCAAGCTTTAGAACCAATAGACATTTTTCTGCAAGCTTTAGAACCAATAGACATTTTTTGCAAGCTTTAGAACCAATAGAGACATTTTTTGCAAGCTTTAGAACCAATAGACATTTTCTGAAAGCTTTAGAACCAATAGACATTTTTTGCAAGCTTTAGAACCAATAGACATTTTTTTTGTAAGCTTTAGAACCAATAGATACTTTTTTTTTGCAAGCTTTAGAACCAATAGACACATTCTGCAAGCATTTTAAACCACTAAGGGCACTTACATTTGAGTAGACATGTGTTCAGTGTTATTCATAGAAATGTGACTCTCTGCCTTCCTCCATCTTGAAGAGACTGTGTGGCACACCACTTCCTGGTTTTATAGTCCCTCCCCCCTGCCGCCAGCGGGGGCAGCAGAGAGAATGGGGAATTTTGTAAAAACATTAATATCTCTGTCATTTTTAATCGACGGGAAAAATCCTAGGCACACATGCAGTGGAGGGGGGCTCTGAGCAAGGTGGCCAAAAATGACGGCCTTAGGTGGCGGCGTTCTCTCGGAAATTGCAGCACAGATTGCCAAAACCGGTCAAGAACAGACTTTTAGTAATATATAGATAGATGTCAACAAAATAGAGAGAGTACAGAGGAGATTTACTAGAATGTTGCCTGGGTTTCAGTTACAGAGAAAGGTTGAACAAGATAGGTCTTTATTCTTTGGAGCGCAGAAGGTTAAGGGGGGACTTGATAGAGGTCTTTAAAATTATGAGAGGGATAGACAGATTTGACGTGGATAAGCTTTTTCCATTGAGAGTAGGGAAGATTCAAAAGAGGAAATGATTTGCGAATTTAGGGACAAAAGTTTAGGGGTAACATGAGGGGGAACTTCTTTACTCAGAGAGTGGTAGCTGTGTGGAATGAGCTTTCAGTGGAAGTGGTGGAGGCAGGTTCAATTTTATCATTTAAAAATAAATTGGATAGGTATATGGATGGGAAAGGATTGGAAGGTTATGGTCTGAGTGCAGGTGGATGGGACTAGGTGAGAGTAAGTGTTCGGTACGGACTAGAAGGGCCGAGATGGCCTGTTTCCGTGCTGTAATTGTTATATGGTTATTTTGGACAGAAATCCATTTGTTTTATATATGAGCAAATTTCTTGGTTTAGTGGGTCGGTACAGGTCATTCAACACACTGAATCCATGCCGATCATTGAACACTTTAGTCCCAATTCTATGTTATCCCACTTACTTATCCACTCCCTGCACGCTAGGGGCAATTTACACAGGCCAATTAAATTACAAACCCGGAGGAAACTTTCCCGATCACAGGGAGAGCGTGCAAACTCCACCCGAGGTCCGGAGCGATCCTGGGTCTCTGATGCCGTAAAGCAGCAGCTGTACCAGCTGCACCACCCATAACATATTGATGACTAATTGTCCAAAATTTCTGTAAAGCTACTTCAAAAAAGGCGTGGTGTTGCAGCAGGTAGCATTACTGCCTCAGCTCCATCAATCCATGTTCATCCGTTGCTGTCTGTATGGAGTTTGCATGTTCTACTCGATGCTCCTGGTGTGGGTTTTGGTGTTCTCCTATTTTTTGACCATTCAGTCCAATACAATAATACTTTATTAGCCAAGTATGTTTTGCAACATACGAGGAATTTTATTTTCCCAGTCACTCATACAAATAAAAAGCAACGGAACACACAAAATATACATTTTAACATAAACATCCACCACAATGACTCCTCCACATTCCTCACTGTGATGGAAGACGAAAAAAATAGTTCAATCTCTTCCTTTCTTTGTTCTCCAGCGGTCGGGGGCCTCAACCCCTCCGTTGACGGGACGATCTTGACTTCTGTAGCCGGGGGCGTTTGGCCTCTCCACGTCGGGGCGATCAAGCTCCCGCATCGGGGCGATGTCAGCTCCCCGCGCCAAGCAATTGGACCCCGGGTCAGGGGTCCAATTAAAGCCGGCGTGGCTTTAATGGCCGCGGGACAATCGCCAGCGATTGCCATCGCCAGCCGGGGGCTTTGACTTTGACTCTGACATCGGGGGGGGGAGAGTGCAGTGGAGAGATAAGTGTTTTTGGCCTTCCATCACAACGATGTGATGGATGTTTATGTAAATTATGTTGTGTCTTGGGTCTATTTGTTTGTAATGTATGGCTGCAGAAACGTCATTTCGTTTGGACCTCAAGGGGTCCAAATGACAAATAAATTGAATCTTGATCTTGAATCTTGATCTTGATCTTGGCTGGTCAAACCTGCGTCGTTGGAGCTCCCAACATCTACGGTCTCAACCCGAGACTGCGAGCTCTTGATCGTAAAGTCCGCAGGTTGGAGCAATACCAGGCAAGGGATCGGCTCTGATTTTAAGTTCACACCCCGCCATGGGGTTCAAAGTCAGTCCGAGGAGGCCTCCAGCTCTAGGATGTTAGGCCGCAGAGCGACCGGAGATACGATCCGGAAAACAATCGCATCTCCGGCAGTGTAAGAGATTTGAAGAAAAAAAAATCCCCGACCCCCTCCTCCTCTCCCCACCAAACCAGAGAACATTTACACAAACTTTTTAAATACATTAAAAAATCAAAAAAAGACAAATACAGACAGACTGTTGGCGGGGCAGCCAATCGTGCAGCGCCCCTGGTGGTATTTCGGTGATTTGAAGCATAGACTTAGCAATCGTTTTGTTTAACACACGCTCAGGCCGCCTTGGCCTACGTGACCTCCCGATTGCCAAACATTTTAACTTCCATTCCCAAACTGACCTTTCTGTCCAGGGCCTCCTCCATTGAGTGAGGCCACCAAAATTACAGGAACAGTACCTCATATTTCGCTTGGGCAGCTTACAACTCAGCGGTATGAACATGACTTTCTCTGATTTCAAGTAACTCCTGCATTACTTCCCCCCTTCCTCCACCCTAGTCGTCCTACCAGTTCCACTGTTTGCATGACTGACCCACTGAGTTACTCCAGCATTTTGGGGCAATCTCCTTGTGACCATCAGGACTGTGACCACCATACTGGTACCCTGGGCTCCTCCCAAAACAATTTGTTTAATTGACTACTGTTTAAAATTACCTCTCGCGTGGGTGAGATATGAGAAACAGAAGGAGGGATAAGCATGTCAGAGAGAATGGGATTAATAGCATTGTTCTGAGATCTGGTGTGAATATCAGGCTGCCTTCTCTGTCCTAACACTTTAGACTTTGTTTTTAGACTTTAGATGTACAGTGCGGAAACAGGCCTTCAGCCCAACCGAGTTTGTGCCGACAGCCGATCACACCATACATTAGCACTATCCTAGCAAATCTTACCTTACAATCTTACCAAAGCCAATTAACCTACAATCCCGCACGTCTGTGGAGTGTGGGAGGAAACTTGAGCACCTGGAGAAAACCCATAGGGAGAACATACAAACTCCGTACTGTAGTCAGGATCGAACCCAGGTATCTGGCACTGCTGCTGTATTTTTTATTTCTATATTGCACTATTACTACGGACTGACACTAAACTGCATTTCGTTGTACCCATACTTGTATCTGTGCAATGACAATAAAGTTGAATTGAATTGAATTGCTGCAATCTGCCACCATAAAGAAAATAGGAATGAAAAACATATTTTTGAAATGTCCATCGTTCCCAAATGATTGCAGATTTTAAAAACCAAATTATTTAATTGCATTGATTTCGGTTAATTTGATGTAATCCATCTGGAATTAAATCCAGACTCTGTGAGACTGCCTCATCTTCAGTGCCTTCATTCTGGGACTGATAGGATCCATCTCCAGAATTGTAACAATCTTCCACGTGGTTCTAATGATATCTGTTTTTCTCTTTCAGCAAGATCCTTACATTGCCTCTATGGAACACCACACTGACTGGGTAAATGATGTTGTATTGTGCTGCAATGGAAAGACCTGTGAGTAGTTTAGCTTTACTATTTTGAATCAGTTTTATATTAACATATTGAATGTTTAACAGTAAGCATCCTCTTGTTTCTTCAAGATCCTATCACACCATTTAATCATGAGCCCAATGTCCTATGCTCTTATGGCTTGGAGTTTCTTCCCTGAAGCCTAGAAAGCTGAGGAGAGACCTTATAGAGAATTATAAAATCATGAGGGGTATAGATAAGGCGAATAGCCGCAGTATTTTCCCCAGGGTAGGGGAGTCCAAAATCAGAGGGCATAGGACAACGGTGAGAGGGGAAATATTTAAAAGGAATAGCCTTTTCACACAGAGGGTTGTACATGGAACGAGCTGCCAGAAGAAGCAGTACAATTAGGACATTTAAAATACACTTGGACAGTTACATGGATAGGAAAGTTTAGTGGTATGGGCCAAGCGCAGGCAAGTGGGGCGAATGTGGTTGAGCAACTTGGTTGGATTGAATGAGTAGGGTCGACAGGCCTGTTCCCATGTTGTATAGCTCTATGAGTCGGTGTCAATGTGGGATGGAAGGTATATTGGAAGATGATGGCCTTCACATGCAGCAGATGCTACTCTTTTCTCTTGGCAAATATATGTGCATGGGAGATGCTCTCAAAGAGACCAGTAAATGCTCAGTGATGATTCTTGATGTCCCGATAGTGTCACCAGATGACACAGGCCCTTTGTTGGCCAGCTTGCTGATTCTCGTTCATATAGTTCAGTTTAGTTTATTGTCACGAGGTACAGTGAAAAGCTTTTGTTGCGTGCTAATTAATCAGCAGAAAGACTATACATGAATACAATCGAGCCATCCACAGTGTACAATACATGATAAAAAGGGGGTGGGAGATTGCAACCTTCACGTGGTCCGCCCTGTTTCGACGTATGCAATCAATCTGGCGTGCACAATCAAATAAGATCAAATTCCTACAACTTTAGGCTGTGCACACCATACGCAAGATGAAGACGATGATAAAGGGACTAACGTTTAGTGCAAGATAAAGTCCAGTAAAGTCCGATTAAAGATAGTCCGAGGGTCACCAGTGAGATTGATAGTAGCTCAGGACTGCTCTCTCGTTGGGATGGTTCAGTTGTCTGATAACCGCTGGGAAGAAACTGTCCCTGCATCTGGAGGTGTGCGTTTTCACATGTTTTTACTTCTTGCCTAATGGGAGAGACTCTTCCTTGATTTTGCTGGTGGCCCTGCAGTAGTTGGGCTTTGTATGTAAGATCCTTGTAAGTGATGATTCTAAGTTGTTTGCAAACTTTAGCTTTTAAAATTGCCTCTTTTTTTCCTAGTAATATCAGCTTCATCTGACACTACAGTGAAAGTGTGGAATGCTCACAAAGGATTTTGTATGTCTACTTTGCGAACTCACAAGGTAGATTTTATTTGGCAAAACTACAAGTTGCTGAGTTGGGGGGGAAGTTCATTTAAATGTGTTTCATGGGTGACAACAGTTATACTTTTATACACACGTATGCAATACATATTTAAATATTTTTACTCCAATATCAAAAGCAGTTCCTAATTTGGTCTTGAGATGATCCATTGGTTAATGCAATTATTGCAAACCTCTTTCTCATGCTCCATGTTATACATATGCTCTGGTGTATATAATACATCTTTCATGTTTTTATAATGAACATATTTTTTCTTTGTTTTGAGGATATAGAAAAATATAGCTTATCTACTTAAAGCTGCAATGTTTAATTTGTATTGATTCAACGCATGTTCTGATTATATCCCTTGCTTCTGATTATATTGAGCTTCACTCAATATTGAGATATTTACTTTGTATTGAACCACTCACTGCAATAAAAGAAGTCACATGTGCAGAGCTGCCAGGTAGTACGGATTTTCCGTATTTTGTACGGAAATGCGATTAGCTTACGGATGTGCGGTTTCGCGTAGTTAAATACGGATTTTAAATATGGAGTTCAGTTCAGTCTGAAGAAGGGTCTCGACCAGAAACGTCACCCATTCCTTCTCTCCAGAGTCGCTGCCTGTCCCGCTCCAGGTTTAAACAGAGCGCTGTCCGTTTAACACGTGGGAATTAAAACGAAGAGCTGTCGGCTACAGCGCTTTGGGTTCTAAAAATAGCGCTATCAGCTGGAGCGCTATGGACTTTAAACATTGCGCTATGGGCTTTACACATAGCGCTATGACCAGACTGTTTGGGAAAATTCTCATATAACAATGAGTCTTTGGAATTCTCTTTCTCAGTGGTAGTTGAGTTTGATTATTTTTCAGGCAGTGGAGAATTCTGGATAAGCCTAGTGGTGAAAGGTTACCAGTGGGATTACAGTTACAATGGGATTGGCCCTGATTTTACAGAATGGTGGGTGGGTTCAAGGGGGAGAGAGGGAGGGGTGGAGAGAGGGAGAGAGGGAGGGGTGGAGAGAGGGAGAAGGAGGAAGGGAGAGAGGGAATAAGAGACGGAGGGAGAAAAAAAGGAAGGAGAGAGGGAGGGAGAGAGAGGGTGGGTGGGTGGAAGGGAAAGGAGGAGGGAGAGAGGGAGTGAAAGGGGGAGGGAGAGGAGAGGGAGGGAGGACGAGGGATGGAGAAAGGGAGGGAGGGAGAGAGAGGGAGCAAGGGTGGTAGAGGGAGGCTTCCAAAATGGCTTCTACATCATCACCTGGTGCTAAAAGCAGGAAGCAACCGTTCAAACAGCGGTATACAAAGAGATGGCAATTAATGAATACACTGTCGAGTAAGGTGCGTAGAAGACATGTCAATTGGTAGCAAAGTTATGCATTCTTGTACACTTACATGGGTATGACTGCACATAAAAAACATTTTTTTCAGCAAAATGGCACCGCGTAAAAATACTGATTTCCTCAGCAAAATACTGATTTTCAGGTACTGTACTAGAATACTGAAATGCTCTGACAAAACTTGGCAGCTCTGCACGTGTGGTTAAATGAGAAGGTGCATCACAGGAAATTCAATTTAAATTAATTCTCTATAAACAGCATTTTTGTGAATTCTATGTCCAGTCTATGGATTCAAATAGCAAGTCAGCAGTTGAGTGTATAATCCAGACTGTGGTGTTACACAAAGAAAATGGTGATTTGTTTTGAATGCTTTTTGAAAGAGGTATTAAACTGTGCTCTTTCTGATGCTTCTGGTAGATCTGGTGTATGTTTAGACTTTACATTAGACTTTAGAGATACAGCACGGAAACAGGCACTTCGGCCCACCGAGTCCACACCAACCAGCGATCACCCAATAACAGAACTGGTGTGAAAAGGTGACCAGTGGTCGGTGTGGATTCATTGGTTTGAAGACCTATTTCCCTGCTATATCTCTAAACTAAACTAAAACTAAATGTTCTCTCTGGAATATTCACAAAACAATTTTTGTGTTGAATCGCATCAGGGGAGGTTAGCAAAATAATGTGTCATATATTATAGACCAAGAGAATATTGCATAGCAATGAATTATGTGTACCAAGGAGAGCACGGTGGCGCAGCGGTAGAGTTGCTGCCTTACAGAGCCAGACACCCGGGTTTGATCCTGACTACGGGTGCTGTCTGTACGGAGTTTGTACGTTCTCCCTGTGACCACGTGCGTTTTTTCCGGGTGCTCCAGTTTCCTTCCACATTCCAAAGAAGTACTGGTTTTGTAGGTTAATTGGCTTTGGAAACATTGAAGTGTGTAGGATAGTGCTGGTATATGGGGTGATCGCTGGTCAGCATGGACTCAGCGGGCGGAAGGGCCTGATTCCGTTCTGTATCTCCAATCTCAACTAACCTAAGCAAAAGAAATCTGCTAGGCTTCCTCATGAATGTCCAGTAACCATCTCTAGAAAGTTGATCATATGGAGGTCTGAAGACATTGCCTCGTTCAGTTGTGACACTGGATGTTTACTGTCACAGGATGGACCAGAGTTCACTGAGTGAATGTGAAATGATAATGCAATGTGAGTGACTGGTATTAGGGAGGAAACTGGACCCAAACCAAAAACAATTAACGCTTCTTTTGTGTGTAGGATTATGTGAAGGCATTGGCGTATGCAAAAGATAAAGAGTTGGTGGCTTCAGCAGGGCTGGACAGACAGATTTTCCTCTGGGATGTAAATACTCTTACAGCACTGACTGCCTCAAACAACACAGTAACAAGTAAGTCTTCATGGTGAACAATAGGGTAAAGTACACATGGAGCATGAAATAAGCTTTATCAAAGTGTATGTAAATATGAGGAGGATTTATAAAGGTGCTAAGTTGGTGATGCTGACAAAGGTACACTTTATTGTGTCTTTGTCAGCATCAGCTGCATTGACTGTACTTATTCACACTGGAAATATAATGGGACTAAGTGAGTAAATCACTTCAGAAGCCACATGGTGTGAAATCAGAATTCAATATATTAGAGTGGCTAGGGTTGAATCTGAATGAATAGAGATGGCCTGACTACCAAACTTTGGGCAGGTGGTTGAAGTATCAACAGGGGAGCATTTAGGGGACAGTGTAAGTGTGGCGCATAGTTCTGTAAAGTTTCACGGTAGTTAAGGAAAAGGATAACGTTCGCAGTCAAGTTAAGGTCATCAATTGGGAGAAGGCTCATTTAAATAGCACATGAAAGGAAAACGTAGATTGGGAGCTTATGGTCATCGATCAAATGTCAACTGACATGGGAGTCTTCTGAAAGAAAGTTAATTCAAAGTTAACATTCTGGTAAGGGTGAAAGGCTAAGATGGAAAGATTGGGGATCCATAGATAGCAAAGGAATTTTGAAGGTTTGGGGTGGCACAGTGGCGCAGCGGTAGAGCTGCTGTCTTACAACGTCAGAGTTCGATCCTGACTATGGGAGCTGTCCGCACGGAGTTTGTACGTTCTCCCTAAGACCACGTGGGTGCTCCAGTTTCATCCCACCGATCAAAGACGTACAGGTTTGTAGATTAATTGGCTTCTGTAAATAATCCCTAGTGTGTAGGATAGAAGTAGTGTGCGGGTGATCTCTGGTCGGCGTGCACTTGGTGGGCTGAAGGGCCCGTTTCCACGCTGTGTCTCTAAACTAAAACAGAAGGGAAACATGGCAGTTATAGATTGAGGAATCCCTCGAGGAATATTGAGTGTATTGGAGAGAATTTATGAATTAAATTAGGAGGACAAAAGGGTTAATAAAATATCCTTGGCATGTAAGATTACAGAGAATCCCAAGACATTCTATAAATTGAGCAGGTGTTGGAGTGTATCGAGGAAAAGAGTGTATCCCCATAGGAACCGAGGGGGTAATCCATGTGGAACAACACGATGTGGATGGAGTCCTAAGTGACAACTTTTCATATGTATTCACCAAAGAAAAGGACATGGAAGATAGTGAGTGAGGGAGAGGTATTGGATAATCTGGAGTATTTTAGTATTAAGAAGGTGTTAGATGCCACGGGATGCTGAGAGAAAATTTGAGTAAGCATAGATAATCATAATGGCATATTATTAGGTAAAATATCTTGTTATATATACTCAATTTTTCATTTCTATATAAGGCTTTCAAGGAACTCAAAACTTTATGGTTAAGTATGAAAGAAAGACACTTTTGCAGCCTTTCACATAAATGTTTGAATTGGGTTCACCCATCATTTTGGAAATTAGTAATTTTGAAATGGCCAACCAGTTTATTAAAAGGTTCCTGCTGCTGCTCTTTCCACCCAATAGTTTATGAAACCAAATATTGTCCAAGCATATTAACCAAGAAATAAAATGCTTGCATGGGTAAACGGGTGAATAATCTTTTCTCTAACAGCGTCATCGCTGAGCGGGAACAAAGACTCAATTTATAGCCTTGCCATGAACCAGATGGGAACAGTAATTGTTTCTGGATCGACTGAAAAGGTAAGTGACAGTGATAGCTATTCCAGATTGGTTCAAGTAATTGAGAAGAGAAAACCTTTGTTATGCAGGTGATCTACTATCAGATGTTTTAGGTGACTTTTAACATCATAAACTAGCAAGTAGATCCTGAGCATGTTATATTATGGCTCATGAAAGATGGACAAGGGTGATGTACTGCAGTGTTTAAGAGTATTACAGTAGTTTGTAACGCCAACAGAAAATTAGACATGTTTAGACAATAGACAATAGTGCGGGAGTAAGCCATTTGGCTCTTCGAGCCAGCACCGCCATTCAATGTGATCATGGCTGATCATCCCCAATCAGTACCCCGTTCCTGCCTTCTCCCCATATCCCCTGACTCCGCTATTTTAAGAACCCTGTTTAGCTCTCTCTTGAAAGCATCCAGAGAACCTGCCTCCACCGCCCTCTGAGGCAGAGAATTCCACAGACTCACTACTCTCTGTGAGAAAAAGTGTTTCCTCGTCTCCGTTCTAAATGGCTTACTCCTTATTCTTAAACTGTGGCCCCTGGTTCTAGACTCCCCCAACATCGGGAACATGTTTCCTGCCTCTAGCGTGTCCAAGCCCTTAACAATCTTATATGTTTCAATGAGATATCCTCTCATTCATCTAAACTCCAGAATGTACAAGCCCAGTCGCTCCATTCTCTCAGCATATGACAGTCACGCCATCCTGGGAATTAAACTTGTAAATCTACGCTGCACTCCCTCAATAGCAAGAATGTCCTTCCTCAAATTAGGGGACCAAAACTGCACACAATACTCCAGGTGTGGTCTCACTAGGGTTCTGTACAACTGCAGAAGGACCTCTTTGCTCCTATATTCGATTTCCCTTGTTATAAAGGCCAACATGCCATTCGCTTTCTACACTGCCTGCTGTACCTGCATGCTTACTTTCAAAGGCTGATGTACAAGGACCCCCAGATCCCGTTGTACTTCCCCTTTTCCCAACTTGACGGCATTTAGATAGTAATCTGCCTTCCTGTTTTTGCTACCAAAGTGGACAACCTTACATTTATCCGCATTAAACTTCATCTGCCATGCATCTGCCCACACCTCCAACCTGTCCAAGTCACCCTGCATTCTCATAGCATCATCCTCACAGTTCACACTGCCACCCAGCTTTGTATCATCTTTGTGTTTAGAGGGATATGGGGTAAACGCAGGTAGGTGGGACTAGTGTAGATGGGACATGTTGCTCGGTGTGGACAAGTTGGGCCGAGGGGTCGGTTTCCATGTTGTATGACTCTATGACTGTTATAGCTGGATGTAATAATATTTTTTTCATATATGTGAGTCTAAAACAGTAATTCACACACTGTAATTTCAAGTTTTAATGCAATATTTGAATGTTAGACTGGTGGTTTTGTAGACTGCAGATGAATTGTTTGACAAATGAACAAGATCAGGTTTTTCAGATTTATTTAACCTACCATTTTGATTCTAAGCATCTTCTACCTTTTTGACAACTTTAATTTAAGTGAATACTTACGTTTATGACATTAAACAGGAATTGGAAAAATATATGAGAAAGAAGATCTTAATTATTTAACAGTAGGTTGCCTTTAATCCCAAAATACCTAAACTAATTTTGAAGTGTTGGTTTCTGATGTCCTTCACAGGTTCTGAGAGTGTGGGATCCCAGGACGTGTGCAAAACTGATGAAACTTAAAGGACACACAGATAATGTCAAAGCGTTACTATTGAACAGAGATGGCACACAGGTAGTTTCCACTTTTGTTTTGGTTTTGCAATTCATTTTTCATTTATCAACTTTGCTCCCTTTCAAGTCCGAAGTTTGTTTATTTAAGATCTCCTTCAAAACGTTCAGCAGAATGATGTTGGCTGAGACAACAATAGAAATACAACTTCTGCCTGTTCTCTTGTTTTTGGCTATCTTGCTTTTCTCTCATCCTCTCTCGCCTCTTTTTTTATTCTGTTTCTCCTTCTTCTTTCAAGCTCATTTTATTGCTCAAAATACAAAATGCCTAGAGGGAATTCCCTCACATCTATATTCATTCCTCTGGTTTACATTTCGCTCTTCTTCTATTCCTATCTCACACTTGTTCATCTTGTCATCTCTGGCCTTTATCCATCATCCGCCAATACAACAACCCCCCCACCACCCCCCACTACAATCAGTCTGAAGAAGGATCCTGACCCAAAATGTCATCTATCCCATTTTTCCAGAGACTCAGCTGCCTGACCTACTGAGTTACTTCAGGACGATGTTTGGTTCAGGATTCCAGCATACAATTCTTTGTGTCTTCATTTTCTCACAAACTGGCTTTCTCCCATGCAGCTTGCTGGCTTCTTTTCCCCCTTTTCCCCTTTCTTTAGAGCCATACAGCATGGAAACAGGCCCTTCAGCTCAGTTTGCTCATGCCAACCAAAGTGCCCCATCTACACTAGTCCCACCTTCCCATGTTTGGCCCATGTCCCTTTAAGCCTTTCCTATCCATGTACCTGTCCATTTAATATTTTAGTATTATCCAAGAGTTACAATTGAGTTGCTTTATTGTTGAATCTCAATTATGTAATACAAAATGAGCTTGATTGTCAGAACTTCAGAGTTAGTGGATATTTTATTCCACCAACGCATCTATTTAATGGCTGATGCCAACAAAAGACCCAATGTTTCAATATTATCAAGTTAAATCACAGTGATAGAAATAAATTGTGGTTAGGGCAGGATACTGATGAAGATATCTTGGCATTGGAGGAAGTGCAGTTTGGAAACAACAGTATGGAACATGCTCCAAAGGTTAAATTATGCAGTGGGTAGTTTTTATTACATGACATTTAGATGGAAATTTGGTTTGTTTTTGAGATATTAAGGAAATGGTTGTTGTGGAGAAATTATTTCCATGGTTCGGGAACCTCGAACTGGAAGCATTGTCATTAAATCTGAGCCAGGCTTTGAGTGAGAAGTTGAGAAGTAGATCCACAAACATCCTGGTAGAAATTTGGAGATAGAACAAACTGCAGCCGCTGGAATCTTGAGTAAACCACAAAGAACAGGAGTAACTCCGTGGGTCAGGCCGGATCTGTGGAGGGAATGGATAGGTGACGTTTTGGATCTTCAGACTGATTGTAGTTGGGGGGGGAGGGAGGAGAGGAGAGAAAGCTGGCAAAGAGACGTGGGGGGACAGACTAAAGCCTGGCAAGTGGATACAGGGGTGGGGGGTGGTGGTGATTGACTGATGAGTGGAGTCATTGAAAAGGCTAGAGATGAAAAGAAGACAAAAAGATATCAGATAAGGAGAGAAGAATAGTGAAATGTAAGGCGGGTAAGTGAAGAAGCGCAGGTTTACGGCATAGATAAGGCGGAGGATACAGTTGCAAAAGCCATGACAATTGAACCACTTTGCTTGACAATTAAAGAGCCATTGATATAAGAAAAATATGAGTCTCTCTTCAACTGATGGCAATTGATGTAAGCTCGCATTTAAGTATAAAATTGATAACCTTTCTACGATCTACAAGGTGGCGGTAAGGACCATGTCTAAATGCGTGCAGCTCCATCAGCTCTAATTAAGCTTGACACCATTCAGGAATGGTTGATTGCTACACTCTGTCCCACTCTAAAATATGTATTCCCTGTGCCACAGTCTTTGTAGTGTGAATCCATCTTTAAAACACACTGCAGTTAGTTACCTAAACTATTCTGACATCATCAAGACCAAGGAACTGATTGTGGACTTTGGAAGAGGAAGAACGAGGATCTACAAACCTGTATTCATCGACAAGACGGTAGTGGAGAGAGTCAAAAGCCTCAAATTCCAAAACTTGTCCTGGACTCAGCATATTAGAGTCAGTACATTGATGCAATCATAAAGAAAGGCCATCAACGCCACTAGTCCTTTGAAGATTCTGATTCAACTCAAATGGTCGTTGTCGTCTTTATCCGAAAAGTGTTCATGGTTAAGAAGTTTCTCATCAGTAAAGTTGGTGCAGTTAATATTTTCTCCCATTTCTTTTCCGTTAGTGTTTGTCTGGTAGTTCTGATGGAACGATCCGCCTGTGGTCTTTGGGTCAACAGAGATGTATAGCGACGTATCGTGTTCACGACGAAGGAGTTTGGGCATTGCAGGTCAATGAAGCCTTTACGCACGTCTACTCAGGAGGACGAGACCGAAAAATATACTGCACGGACCTGCGGAATCCCGACATTAGAGTTCTAATCTGTGAGGAGAAAGCACCGGTTCTAAAGGTACTTGAGTATAAAATGTGTATGAGTTGTTCATCATTGCATTAAAGATAGATGAACAGCATAGAAAATAACAACAAAAAGACAAAGCGCTGGAGTAGATTAAGTACCTTGTGTAGAAGTATCCTGACCAAAATGTCGCCCATCCATGTTTTCCAGTGATGCTGCCTGTGAGAGAGTTTGATTAACAGATGAGATAAAGAGAAACAAAATGCTAGAGTAATTCAACCGGTCATGCAGCATCTCGAGATCATGGATAGGTGACATTTCGGATGGGAAATCTCAAAACATCATCCACCTATCCATGGTCTCCAGAGATGTTGCCTTACTCCAGCACTTTGCGTCTTTTTTTTGGAAACCAGAATCTGCAGTTCCTTGTATCTCCGTGAAAATAACAATCTGGCTGCTGATAGTAGATTTAAAAAAAAAAAAATGTAAATTGATGAAATGCAAATCAGGTGAATTTGTGTCGGTTTAAAATAGCTCTTGAATCCATTTCAGTGTTATGCCATCAGCTTTGTTTGCGTAGCGTCTGATGTCCTGAAATATAAAACCTTGCATCGTGGGAGACCTAAACATTTGATGAATTCTTGATATCTTTAACAATACCATTTCTTGTCCTCAAGCCATATGACATGTAACAGGAGATAACTTAAGTTGAGGATTTAAAATTTCTTCGTGGTTTTAATTTCAATATGAATACGTAATGTATCAGCTCTGCAAAACTTTGATGGATTTTATTGCACTGCAGGGATTTAGTAAACATGTGCCTCCTTTATTAATTTATTTGTTTTACTTTGCAGATGGAGCTAGATAGATCAGCTGACCCAGCCCCAGCTATTTGGGTATCCACTACAAAATCATCTGTGAATAAATGGGTAAATATGTCAATGTTTATACAGGCTCTAGTGTACGTATTGCTGGTGCCCAATCTCTTTGTCAGTCAAACACACATTTCGCTGAAAACCTACACTTAGTCCGCCTTGGCCTACACGATCTCAGTTGCCATACATTTTAAGAGGGAGTTAGATGTGGCCCTTGTGGCCAAGGGGATCAGAGGGTATGGAGAGAAGGCAGGTACGGGATACTGAGTTGATGATCAGCCATGATCATATTGAATGGCGGTGCAGGCTCGAAGGGCCGACATGGCCTACTCCTGCACCTAATTTCTATGTTAACTCCCCTTCACATTTCCATACTGATCTTTCTGTCCTGGGCCTCCTCCACTATCTGAGTGAAGCCATATGCAAATTGGAGGAACAGCGACAGGCTCCGTACAGACAGCACCCGGAATCAGGATCGAACCCGGGTCTCTTGCACTGTAAGGCAGCAACGTAATAAAACTGCACCACTGTGCCTGCCGTCCATGTATTGTGGAAACACATATCTTCATTATTTCACAGTCCCTTATTCCAACTTATGAGCTAGTTGATAAACTGATGATTTAATCTATTTCTCATTCCTTGAAGCGCAGGAGGATGAGGGGTGATCTTATAGAGGTGTACACAATCATGGGAGGAATAGATCAGGTAGATGCACAGAGTCTGTTGCCCAGAGTAGGAGAATTGAGAACCAGAGGACATAGGTTTAAGGTGAGGGGGAAAAGATTTAATAGGAACCTGACGGATAACCTTTACACACAAAGGGTTGTGGGTGTATGGAACAAGCTGCCGGAGGAAGTAGTTCAGGCAGGTACTATCGCAACGTTCAAGAAACATTTAGACAGGTAATGAATAGGACAGCTATAGAGGGATATGGGACAAACCCAGGCATGTGGGACGCGTAGATGAGACACGTTGGTCAGTGTGGGCAAGTTGGTTTGTATTTTGTGCAATTAAAGTTTAAATGAACTGTTAAAGTCAATTTCCCCTTTCGAGTCCCTTTTTCCCATTTGAGTCCTTCCCATTTTATTGAAAAAGGTACATCAGGAGCAGTTAAACAAGCTGCAGGAAGATGAAATGCCACTGTAGTGGAAAATTATGCTGATTTCCACTTTTACTTTCTGCCCATTTTATAAATGTTTTTAGTTGCCACAACTTAACTTATCTGGCAGTTTTGAAAAGGAGGATGAAATTTGCACTTGCCTCAATATGCTGTGTGATTTTAATAATTTTAATGGGTGCATAGATTCAAATTGTCTAAAAAGTCCAAATGGAACAATGTAAGGAAGAACTAAAGATAGACACAAAGTGCTGGAGTAACTCAGCATGTCAGGCAGCATGTATGGAGAAAAAGGATGGGTGATGTTACGGGTCGGGACCCTTCTTCAGACTGAAAGTAGGAGGTGGTGGGGGGTGGGGGGTAGGTGAAGAACTGGAGGCGAGAAAATACCAGGACAAATCGGGGCCAGTCACGAATGATCTCAGGCAGGGCAGTGCCTGATAGGTCCATTGGTGCCTCGGGAAGATATGATCTCAAGAGAAACAATGTGGAGAACTGTGGAACTGGTAAAACTACTAGGGTGAAGGAAGGGGACAAGGAGGGATTGGTGAGGAGAGGGGAGTGTAATATAAAGATACTTAAAATTAGAGAATTTGATGTTCATACTGCTGGGTTGTAAGTTACCCAGGCATAATATGAGGTGCTGTTCGTCCAATATGTGTGTGGCCTCACTCTGGTAATGGAGGAGGCCCAGGACAGAACGGTCAGCGTGGGAATGGGAAGATGAAATGATTGGCAATGGGGAGATCCCGTAGGTCTAGTCGGTCCAAATAACTTGTCAGATTCAAGAGGAAGTGATAAAAAGCATGCTGAAACTAATACTTGTGGAATACAGTTCCTACGGTTTTAATCTTTTTGGGATCATTGAAACTTGTGGGAGAGGGTGGGGGTAGTATTTGGCTCATTGTGTCTATCCTTGCTCTTTGAAAAAGCAGTCATTGCTGTGGGTGTATCTGAAATCCTGTTCATTCCTTGCCCATAACTGCCTTCAATTATTTGTGGAATCAGCTTTCACTATTTTTTAAGGAGAGTATTCCAGATTTGACAACCTATTTCTCCCTTTCCCCGCTAAAAAGCTTTTTATGAATAATGTTAAACTTTTGGAAATTGACTCACCTACTAGAAAGTATAGGTTTCATATATTTACTCTATCCAAACGCTCCAGCGTCTTAAAGTCACCTCTGACCCTGTTAGTTCCAGGAACATTGCTAACTGTTCCTGTTTCTCCATGTAGCTGATTATCTTTATCCCTACTCTTCCATCATCTTTGCCTAAATGTGATACCCGACATTATGCAATATGCTCTGAATGAGCATTTATACCACCTCACTCTATCCTGCGCTTCTATTCATAAACTTTGTGTCTTTTTAATCACTATTTGTTTTATACAAATGATATAGGGTGCCTGATTATTGGTCAAATTTATTTCCAACAATTTGTTTCATGTATGCAGTATAGACACTTTATACAGAATAGGCACTGTATGCAGTATACTGTATACAATATAAGCACTATACTGTATACACTATAGGTACTATATACAGTATACAATATAGGCACTGTATGCTGCATGCAGTATAGACAACATACAATATGGTGTATACAGTTTAGGCACTATGCAGAATAGGCAATCCCACCCCAGATTTATGGAAGCTAAGTGGATTTATGTTTTACGTGATGAGTTGCTGCCGCAGCCTGGTGACCTGCAATACAATAAAGAGCAGCCGGTGCAAGTTTATTTAAAAGATTAACATTTTGTGACTAATTCTCTCAGGGCCTAGGAGGTCTGCAGTTTCTCTTCTTTCTCCTCCAACAATCTCCTTAAACCTCCTGCTGAAATTAGCAACTACAACTAATTGACAGATTACCAGCTTATTTTTATTTTACTACAGTGAGGCTAATGGAAGGCACTTGTTTTTCCACCGCATCACCCACCCCCTAAAAAGTACTTGTATTGAGTGAATATGTTGATATTTCACACTGTCTAGTTTTATAATTAAACTTGCAGACTTGAACATGGCCTTTCCATGTGCTCTGCTTGATGGAAGTGGCACTTTCGATGGGCATGGTGAAGAAAACGGTCATCATTTCATGGAACCGTGGGCTGAGAATGCTGGGGAATGTTATTTGAACACGTGCCTATGCTTGTTCTGGAACAGCTATTCAATTATTTTTACCCCTCCAAATACAAATTGAGAGTGGGAGCAGGTCATTCGGCTGTCTGAGCCAGCTCCGCCGTTTAATCAGATCATGCCTAATCTGGTTGTAGCCCTATCTCTGCATTTCTGCTTTCCATGGTAACCTTTCACACTAGTTTGCTGTTTTATACAATAGTAAAACTGTAAAAGCATCAGGATATGGAAAACTATTTGAACATGGGACAGTACAAGAACAGGCCCTTCAGCCCACAATGTCCGTGTCTGCACATGATACATATCTCTCCCATCCCTGCCTGGCCATGTGTCTATCCAAAAGCTTAATAAATACCACTATCGTATATCTCCTATGCCACTCTTGACAACTCATTCCAGGTATCCTCAAGCCTCTGTGCAAAGAAAAACTTGACCCGCACATCTACTTTAAAAATGTCCCCTTTCAACTCTTATTTTCTTTCCTGAGCTTTGATAATAAAATGCTTGAGTAGGGTGCTTATGAGTTAACCAAAGTTTTCATAATTTGTTTTGCAGTCCATGAAGGGGATTCACAATTTCAGGGCATCTGGAGATTATGACAATGACTGCAGTGCCCCCTTAATTCCACTTTGCACACAGCCAGAACAAGTCATCAAAGGTAAGTGTCATTAACCATTTTGTGTGTTTCTTTGAAGGGACATAGAAACATAGAAACATAGAAATTAGGTGCAGGAGTAGGCCATTCGGCCCTTCGAGCCTGCACCACCATTCAATATGATCATGGCTGATCATCCAACTCAGTATCCCGTACCCGCCTTCTCTCCATACCCCCTGATCCCCTTAGCCACAAGGGCCACATCTAACTCCCTCTTAAATATAGCCAATGAACTGGCCTCAACTACCCTCTGTGGCAGAGAGTTCCAGAGATTCACCACTCTCTGTGTGAAAAAAGTTCTTCTCATCTCGGTTTTTAAAGGATTTTCCCCTTTATCCTTAAGCTGTGACCCCTTGTCCTGGACTTCCCCAACATCGGGGAACAATCTTCCTGCAGATTCAAGATACATGGTGTGTGGGACTATTTGTAAAAGGATGCAGGTCAGATCAATATTCTGCAGTAAATCTCAGCTCTTCATTCTGAGTTGGTCCTTTGAAGCATTGCTCAGAGTTTGGTTGGGTAAAGCCTGTGGACTCTATAGACTATAGGGGTTCAGCGCGGAAACAGGCCCTTCGGCCCACCGGGTTTGCACTGACCAGGGATCACCCCATACACTAGCACTATCCTACACACTAGGGACAATTGACATAAAAAGTTGCAATCTTTACTGAAGCCAATTTTGCTACAAACCTGTATGTCTTTGGAGTGTGGGAGGAACCCGGAGAACCCAGAGAAAACTGACGCAGTCACGGAGAAGGTACAAAATCCGTACAGATAACACCCCTAGTCAGGAGCGAGCCCGGGTCTCTGGCACTGTGAGGCACCAACTCTACCACTGCCCCACCGTTCTGCTCGATAGACCAACCTTGTTTTCAGCAACCCAGCTGGACAGGCAGCATCTGTGGAAGGAAATAGACAGACAATGTTTTGGCTTGGCTGATCACCCTATCAGTCCCAATCTGAAATGTCATCTGTCATCCCCTCCACCTAACCTGCTGAGTTCCTGCGGCACTTAGATTTTAGCTCAAGATTTCAGCAACTGCAGTGTCTCCAACTCTATTGTCATTGAGTTACCCAAAGGCTGCCAAGATAGTTTCCAACTCCTTGTGCTTTTGCTATCAATAGGTTTAATAAAAATAAACTTCTCAGGCAGTCAAGTATCAAAAGATGCAGATTTAAAATGATTGACATAAAATCCAGAGAAAGGATTGAGCAATTATAATCTATAATACATTGCCTAATTACATGGTGGATGCATATATTCAATTGTGACTTTCAGGATGGAATTGAATAAATAGTGGGGAGGGGGAAGTCACGGGATGAAGGGAAAAGAACAGAATAGGACTAGTCAGATTTTTCTACAAAGAATTATGAAGCTATACAACATAGAAACAAACCCTTCTGACCATGCCGACCAAATTGCCCCTTCAAATCTTTCTTATACATATACATATCCAAGTGTAGTTTAAATATCGGAATTATACCTGCCTCTTCTACATCCTCTTGCAGCTCGTTCCATATACACACCACTCTCTGTGTGAAATAGTTGCCCCTCAGGTCCCATTCAAATCTTTCCCCTTTCACTTTAAACCTACACCCTCTAATGTTAGACTCCTCTACCCTATGGATGGAGTATGGCTATTTCTGTTACCTTTTGTTTATTTCCCGTGAGTACGAAAGGACCTGTTACAATAATGGAGTTACATAATGATCCATAAGGTTAAATCTAGAGTTGCTGCCACATGGTGTATGACATGGGGCAATTTGTGATCCAAGTATTTGTGGTGGCTGGCATCTGCCTTTTGGGACTCCATTTACAGGCTGTCTCCCTCTGGGTTGATGTCCACACTGTGGTTCAGTTTATCACACTATTTATGCATGATTTGATGCCTTATCGCCAGAGAACAATTACATTGTTGTGCATTTATTGAAAGGGTGCGCATTAAATATCTGATAACAGCACTACAACTTTGATTCTTAGTTTCAGTTTAGTTTAGAGATACAGCAAGGAAACACACCCTTTGGCCCACTGACTCCATGCCGACCAGCAACTCTGTGCACTAGCACTATCCTACAGATTAGGGTTAATTTACAATCTTTAACGAAGCCTTTGGAATGTGGTAGGAAACAGGAGCATGGATGTAGAGATGTTTCCACTAGTGGAAGAGTCTAGGACCAGAGACCATAGAATAAAAGGATGTACCTTTAGAAAGGAGGAGGAATTTCTTTAGTCAGAGGATGGTGAATCTGTAGATGTCATTGCCATAGATCGATGTGGAAGCCAAGACATTGAGTATTTTAAAGGTGCAAATTGCCAGATACTTGATTAGTAAGGGTGTCAGGGTTATGGGGAAAAGGCAGGAGAATGGCCATGAATGAATGGCGGTGTCAACGTGATGGGCCGATTGGCCTAATTCTTCTCCTATAACTTATGACAACATCGACCATTTCTTTCACCCTCACGTGCTGCTCGACTCATTGAGATGCTCTAGCAGATTGTTTGTGGCTTCAGATACCATCATCTGTAGTCTCATGTGTCTCAATCTCACATTTATTATACTGCATCTGTCTACTCCCTTGCCTGTTCCAATCAAACTTGAGCTTCTCTGCATCTTCCTCAAGGAATCTCTCACCCACTATGTGTCATTAGCTAAATCAGAGGCATTACATGCAATTCCTTCCTCCAAATCATTATATTATGTCATACGGCATGGAAACAGGCCCTTCGGCCCAACTTGCCCATGCCAACCAAGATGACCCATCTACATTGCCCGCATTTGGCCCATATCCTTCTAAACCTTATATCCATGTACCTGTCCAGATGAAAAATCCAAATAAGCTATATCCACGAATACTTGCTAATTCTGCCAATTAAGACCTCAAACCTGGTGTCGTTTTATCAACTACAACATAGTCATGGAGACATACAGCATGGAAACAGGCCTATCGGCCCAACTTGCCCACACTGTCCAACATGTCCCATCTACACTCGTCCCACCTGCCTGCGTATGTGCCATATCCCTACAAACCTATCCTATCCATGTACCTGTCTAAATGTTTCTGAAACACTGCAAAGGTATTTGCCTGAGCTACCTCTTCCAGCAGCTCATTCCATAAAGCCACCCCCCTTTGTGTAAAAAAGTCAGGCCTCAGGTTCCTTGTAAATCCCCCCTTCCCCCCCCAATCGTATGTCCTCTGGTTCTTGATTCCCCTACAAGAGACGCTCTCCGTTTACCCGATCTATTCCTCTCATGATTTTGACACATCTATAAAATGACCCCTGATCCACCTGCGCACCAGGATCCTAACCTTTCACAAACTCATGGTGATGTGGTCCAATCCTGCCACTCTTCCCCAAATGTGGTTTTTTGTAATGGACTCTATCATTTTTCTCCATCACCAATCAGGCTTAGCTATCTATATATCTTAAGGAAGCTAATGCTTGCAATGAAACTTCTCCAAAACAATTGTTTAACTGGTATTATGTGATCCACTGTCACGGTAGCGATGGAAGAAATACGTATACAGGTGCACAACCTTTTATCCAAAAGCCTTGGGACCAGACACTTTTCGTAATTCGGAATTTTTCGGCTTTCGGAATGGAAGATTTTTAGCGTAGAACGGCTGGCTCAGTGGTAGAGTGCTCGGCTCATATCTGCAAGGTCACGAGTTTGCGCCTCGATCCCGGCAGTTACTCGATCGCGAGTTTGAGTCTTCAATGTAGTTTTTTCTTGCAGAATAGGAGAGAATAGGGAGGGTTAGGCTGGGATCATTCTCTGTGAGATGATCTTAGTGCGGGAGACAAGTGTAGGAGAGGTGTACTGACTGAGAGGTGTGTCGGCAGAACTTTGGAAGTGATTGCCCACCATTCTCAAAAGCCGCTGTGTCTCCCTGTCCCTCCAACTCCAGAGGAATCCCCACCCCGATGGGCCGCTACGGCGACAAGTGGCAGTTCGCCCACAGCCTGAGCTGCGCCACCCCAAGAACAAGACGTACCTTGCACACCATCAGCTTCTGCCCCTACGGGGAGCGTGTTCCTCTGGAGTTGGAGCGGGGCTGAGCTGGAGTTGCTGATCTGGGATCTCCGTGCTTGCAGTGGGCCTGGGGGTCGGTATCCCGATGAGGGGGCGCAGCGCGGGCTGTGGGCGAACTGCCACTTGTCGCCGTAGCGGCCCATCGGGGAGCGGCTTCTGGTGGTCCTGACGTCTCTCAGCTCCTGTCCAGGGGGGTGGCCGGAGACGTCAGGACCAACAGGAACCCGCTCCCCGATGGGCCGCTACAGCGACAAGTGGCAGTTTGCCCACAGCCCGAGCTGCGCCCCCTCATCCGTAACCTGGGTCCCTCTGGAGTTGGAGCCGGGCTGGGCTAGAGTTGCTGCTGGCTGTGAGTCTATGGGATCTCCGTGCTTGCAGTCGGTGTCCCGTTGCTCCGGCCACCCCCCTGGACAGGAGCTGAGACTGGGAACTGTACTGCCCTTGCCCCCTCCCTCTGCAACTGCAAACAACCCCACTCTCCTCCGTCTTCGTGGACCGACCGGAGGTTCCGCTGTCACCTCTGCGGGCCGCCCTCGGTGAACGCCTTCAAGGACCGAAAAAATGTCTGCTATTCGGAGCTTTTCGTTATTTGGAATTTGTTGTCTGTACGGAGTTTGTACGTTCTCCCTGTGACCGTGTAGGATTTCTCTGGATGATCCGGTTTCCTCTCATACTCCAAAGACATACCGGTTTGTAAGTTTATTGGCTTTGTAAAATTGTAAATTGTCCCAAGAGTGTAGGATTGTGTTAGTGTACGGGGTGGTCGCTGGTTGGCGCGAACTCCGTGGGACGAGGGGTCTGTTTCAGTGCTGTATCTCAAAAGTCTAAAGTGTCGGTTTCACTTCACTTTCCAAATCAATAAAACAAAACCACATTCCTATTGTTAAACATTAGAAGCCATCAATGTACATATTGTTAGAATGTCTTTTGTTTCTCGAGACTTGAACAAAGGCGATCCTACCTTCAGACAAAACTTTTAAAGTGGAGCAGGCAGCCCGAGGAAGTCTGCACTGCTGCCAACCATCAGACCATTATGGTGCCACAAGGACTGGCCTCACTTGGTGCCAGCTCTCTGTAAACTGCTCGGTGTTCTCTATGTCGGCGTTGACAAAACAGCCTGCTTGAAATGTATCCTGAGGAGCCTCTAGCTGCCTCTGAAGGCTGGCTCTGGCTTGTCAATTGCTTCTGTCCGACAATTAGAACATAGAACAGTGCAGCACAGTGGCAAAAGAAAATGACACAAAGTGCTGGGGTGACTCAGTGGGTGAGGCAGCATCTCTGGAGAACATGGATAGCTGATGTTTCGGGTTAGGACCCTTCTTCAGACTGCGGCACATCTGGTAGAGCTGCTGCCTTACACCAGAGACCCGGGTTCCATCCTGACCTCGAGTGCTGACTGTGTGGAGTTTGCACATTCTTTCTGTGACCGTATTGGTGTGGGTATATTCTGGGTTCACCGGTTTCCTCCCACATCCCAAAGACGTACAGGATTGGAGGTTAATTGGCCTCTAAATTTCCCCTAGGGATGTGAAAGTGTGATAACATAAAAAATAGTGTGAACAGGGGATAGATGGTCGGCATGGAGCCTACTGTATCTCTAAATTTTTTAAAATAAAAGAACATGCGCATCGGCCCAAGATGTCCATGCCTAACATGATGCCAGTTCCCTGCTGCCTGCATGTGATCTTATACATCAGCGAGACCAAAAACAGACTGGGCAATCGTTTCGCAGAACACCTTCGCTCAGCCCGCCTGAACCTACAGTGCCTTCCATAATGATTGGGACAAAGACCCATCATTTATTTATGTGCCTCTGTACTCCGCAATTTGAGATTTGTAATAGAAAGAATCACATGTGGTTAAAGTGTACATTGTCAGATTTTAATAAAGGGTATTTTTATACATTTTGGTTTCACCATGTAGAAATTACAGCAGGGTTTATACATAGTCCCCCATTATGGTGCATTTCAGGGCACCATAATGTTTGGGACACAGCAATATAATGTAAACGAAAGTAGTCATGTATACTATTTTGTTGCATATCCTTTGCAGCAATGACTGCTTGAAGTCTGCGATTCATGGACATCACCAGTTGCTGGGAGTCTTCTCTGGTGATGCTCTGCCAGGCCTGTATTGCAGCCATCTTCAGCTTATGCTTGTTTTGGGGGCTAGTCCCCTTCAGTTTTCTCTTCAGCATATAAAAGGCATGCTCAATTGGGTTCAGATTGGATGATTGACGGCCACTCACGAATTGAACATTTTTTAGCTTTCAAAAACTCCTTTGTTGCTTCATCAGTATGTTTGGGATCATTGTCCTGCTGTAGAATGAACCTCTGGCCAATGAGTTTTGAGGCATTTGTTTGAACTTGAGCAGATAGGATGTGTCTATACACTTCAGAATTCATTATGCTACTACCATCAGTTGTATGATTAATGAAGATAAGTGAGCCAGTACCTTCAGCAGCCATACATGCCCAGGCCATAACACCCCCACCACCGTGTTTCACAGATGAGATGGTATGCTTTGGATCTTCGGCAGTTCCTTCTCTCCTCCATACTTTGCTTTTGCCATCTCTCTGATATAAGTTAATCTTCATCTCATCTGTCCACAAGACCTTTTTCCAGAACTGTGATTGCTCTTATAAGTATTTATTGGCAAACTGTAACCTGGCCATCCTATTTTTGTGGCTAACCAGTGGTTTGCATCTTGCAGTGTAGCCTCTGTATTTCTGTTCATGAAAGTCGTCTGCACACAGTGACCCTACAAGTCCGTGCCGAACAAATTTTATTTCCACATCTGACTCCTGAAGAGTGTTTCTGATCTGTCGGACAGGTGTTTGGGGATTTTTCTTTATTGTAGAGAGAATTCTTCTGGCATCAGCTGTGGAGGTGTTCCTTGGCCTGCCAGTCCCTTTACGATTAGTAAGTTCACCAGTGCTCTCTCTCGTCTTAATGATGTTCCAAACAGTTGATTTTGGTAAGCCTAAGGTTTGGCTGATGCCTCTAACAGTTTTATTCTTGTTTCTCAGTCTCATAATTTGACTTTCATTGGCACTACTTTAGTCCTCATGTTGATAAACAGCAATAAAAGTTTCCAAGGGTGATGGAAAGATTAGAGGAAAGACTAGGTGCTGAGAGCTCTCTTATACCTGTACTAAGGAGGCAATTAAATACACCTGAGCAATTACAAACACCTGTGAAGCCATGTGTCCCAAATTATGGTGCCCTAAAATGGGGGGACTATATATAAACACAGCTGTAATTTCTACATGGTGAAACCAAAATGTATAAAAATGGCCTTTATTAAAATCTGACAATGTGCACTTTAACCACATGTGATTTTTTTCTATTACAAATCTCAAATTGTGGAGTACAGAGGCAAATAAATAAATGATGGGTCTTTGTCCCAAACATTATGGAGGTCACTGTACCTGATCTCCCAATTGCTGGACACTTTAATTCTCCTCCCCATTCCTACACAGACCTTTCTGTCCTAGGTCTCATCCATTGGCAGAGTGAGGCTAAAGGCAAATTGAAGGAACAGCATCTCATATTTTGCTTGGGCTGTTTACAGCCCAGTGATATGAATATTGATTTCTCTCACTTCAGGTAGCCCCGGCAATCCCTCTCTCTCTATCCCACCCCCACCCAAGTCCCACTAGCTTCTCATTTTCACCCTACAAACAGCTAACAATGGCCTGTTTGCTCTATCATCGTTACTTTTTTGCATATATTTCGTTCATTGTTCTTTATCTCTCCACATCACCGTCTATATCTCTTGTTTCCCTTATCTCTAACCAATCTGAAGAAGGGTCGCAACCCGAAACGTCACACTTCTCTCCAGAGATGCTGCCTGGCCCGCTGAGTTACTCCAGCTTTATGTCTTTCTGCATGTAATCCTTACCGCCCATTCCCTGTATGTGTCTGTCTAAAAGCCTCTTCAACACTATCATATCTACTTCCACCATCACCCTTGACAACGGGTTCCAGGCACCGGCCACTCAGCAAATTGAGTACCAGGTTGGCCAGTGAAAACATTAGCCTCCTACTCCTCGACTCAAACCCTTCAGTGGCTTGTGTAAAATAATACGTGCTGGCCTAACTCACTACTCTTTGAACTGGACGATTCATAGATTACTTCATACCCCCATAAGCCATTCCCAATTTTCCCAATCTTACATTCTTATGAAGAAAATACTGACAAAAGTTTGGACATTTTGATAGTTAATTGCATTGTTTTAAGGATAAAAAGCTGAGAAATCAATAAAAATGTGGGTTGTCTGTTTTACTTTGCTTCCTCGGTGAGGGCAGTCTCTGTACACAGAAACCGTTTCCTGTAAACCAGAACATTCATCCTTATGGGTATCATGGGATGACCGCATGCCTGAGGTGCATTCAGCCATGGCATATCGCCCTGGAACTTGCCAGCTCACCATTTTCTGCTGTAGAGGAAAGACTGGAATTCCAGATATAGAAAATATGTGCAGGAGTAGGCCTTTCGGCCCTTTGAACCAGCACCACCATTCAATATGATCTTGGTTGATCATCCAGAATCTCCATATCCCTTGATTCCGTTGGCCCTAAGAGTTATATCTAACTCTCTCTTGAATGCATCCAGTCAATTGGCCTCCACTGACTTTTGTGGCAGAGAATTCCAGATTCACAACTCTCTGGCTGAAAAAGTTTTTCCTCATCTCTGTCCTAAATGGCCTACCCCTTATTCTTAAACTGTGATCCCTGGTTCTGAACCCCCCAACATCGGGAACATTTTTCCTGCATCTAGCCAGTCTAATCCTTTAAGAATTGTATATGTTTCTACAAGATCCCCTCACATCCTTCCAAATTCCAATGAATAATATCTAATTGTCAGGGTTATCTGTTAGTTTGATCTAACACAGAGGCAATGATGTATATATTGTCTATCAGCTGAAAGGCCATCAGTGTCTTGGCCAGCTAATTTATTTCATTATTAACTTGTAATCTCCATGTAGATTTCTTTTGAAAGGAGAGCTATGTCATCTGCAAAGTCAAGATCATCTAGCTGCTCCCACATTGTCCACTGAATTCCATTTATTTTTCCCTTCAGTTGTTTCCATCATGATCCAGTCAATTGCCAGGAGGAACAGGAATGGTGACAATAGATATCCCTGCTTGATGCCCGTCCTGACACTAAAGCTCTGAGAGACCTGGCCTGCATGCACCACTTTGCATGAGGTTCCATTATACGAGTTCTTGATTTAGTTTATGACCTTGGTGGGAATTCCATAGTGGTCCATTAGGCGCCATAGTGTTGTCCTGCCTTAGCTCTCAAACGCTTTCTCAAAGTCGAAGAAGTTGATGTACAGGGCTGTGTTCCATTCAATAGACTGCTCAATGATGATGCGTAATGAGCTATGTGGTCTGTGCAAATTGCTATGTGATCTGTGCATGAGCGATCCTTCCTGAATCCTGCTTGCTGGTCCCGTAGCCTCTTGTTTACAGCTTCCTGAAGACGGTTGAGTATGACCCGGTTGGAAAATTTTACTGGATACAGAAAGTAGGGTGATCCCTCGGTAGTTGTCACATTTTCTGAGGTCACCTTTTTTTGGCAGTTTCACGATGTATCCCTCCTCTGCCCATTCTGTGGGTGTCTTTTCCTCGTCCCAAATTCCCCCAAAAAAGCCATAGAGCATGTCTGTTGGAGTCTTTGTCTATTTTCAGGGCTTCAGGTGGAATATTGTCAGGGTCAGCAGCCTTGCCAGTTTTCTGTAGCTCGATTGCAGCCTTTATTTCTGTTGGTCTGTCACACTTAATTTGTAGTGATATCCTGGCTTTGGGAATGTGTGTCTGTGCAGCCTGTGTCATCAGATCATGTCACAAAAAATAAAATTGACCACATCTGCATCTGTAAAAAGTTCAGAAGATCCATGGAAGATGTCAGAGTAAGAAGAGGAGCAGACACAGCCTCAGACCACCACCTCCTGGTAGGGAAGGTGGCCTGTTTAAGACTTCTTCAAAATGTTCTACCCATCTGTCGAGCTGCGCCTCCTGGGTTGAAAGCAGTTGACCGTTCTTGTCTGTAATTGGTTTATTACTATGCAGATATGTCCCGGACAATTTTCTTGTGATGGTGTATAACTCCCGCATGTTCCTTTGAGTCACCGCAATGTCTGCCTCTTTGGCTAGCCTCTCCACCTGTGTTCTCTTGTCCCTCCTGATGTTCTTTCGCACTTCTTTGTGGCATCTGGTGTACTCCTTTTGGGCTAAAGCCTTTTCAGCTCTTGTTCTTGAGTTGCTCACTTTCTCCTTTAACTTTCTCCTCTGTTGGATTGTGTTGAGGGTTTCTGGTGTTATCCACTCTTTCTGTTTTTGGGTCCTTCTCCCTAGGGCCTCCTTACAAGTTGAGCTCCTCCGCTGCAGCTCTGTGTTTTCCCTTGAGAGGGTATCCTTGAACTTCTTCACCATTTGAGTACTACTGAGGTATTCAATGTTGTACTTAGCTCTTTGGCTTTTGGCCTGGTGGTGTCTCTTCAGCCTTAGCTTGAATTTCCCTACCAGGAGGTGGTGGTCTGAGGCTGTGTCTCCTCCTCTTCTTGCTCTGACATCTTCCATGGACCTTCTGAACTTTTTACAGATGCAGATGTGGTCAATTTAATTTTTTGTGACATGATCTGATGACACCCAAATTGTTTTGTAGATTGTTTTATGAGGGAATACACTTCCCCCGATCACTAGGTTATTGTTAACACAGGACCCAGCAAACATCTCGCCATTTTCATTCATTTTCCCCACTACATGCTTTCCCATTACTGCCTCATATCCACACCAGTGAGGATTAATTGGCCTCAACTAATCCTATTATTTAACTACTGGTGGTCCCTCACACTCCTCTACCAGATTTGTTTAAGAGGAATAAGTGAGTTTGGTATTTTAACTGCGCATGCACAGGTCATAGGTCACTCGAGATAAACATTCTCGGCAGCTGAGCTGCTGCGTGCTTATAGACCTGCGTTTCATTCATAGTCAGGATCGAACCCGGGTATCCGCCGCTGCAAGCGCTGTTGAATTGCTACTGGAGTTAGCGACACTATTTCTCTTTTCTCCACTGGTCCATGCAGAAATCTCAGTAGTGACAATCTAATGTGCACAAACTGCATGTGACAAAAACGTGCGAGAGAGGGACACTTTCTCAGCATTAATAACGGAGTGACCTAATGTAGAACAAGTGCGATCGGCGTGGACTTGGTGGGCCGAAGGGCCTGTTTCTGTGCTGTGTCCCTAAACCAAATTAATCTAACTAGGTAAAGGTAAGTCATCGGAGGACGCCGGGAGGGTGGACATGGGAACAGGTGGGGTTGAAGGGAGTGTAGTGGCCATTTGTGGCCTACAGGAAGGAAGGAAAGTTGTCTGGGACCAAATTCTGGGAGCAAAGAGAACTAAGGGGCTTAGGTGAGAGGGGAAAATTTTAATTAGAACCTGAGGTTCAACGTTTTTCACACGGTGGGTGGTGGGGAAGTTACTTAGGCAGGTATAATAGCAACATTTGGAAGACATTTGGACATGTGCATGGATAGGAACCCTCTCTCTCTCCACCCCCCGCCTCCTCCCCCCTCGCTCTCGCACCACCTCTCTCTTTCTCTCTGCCTCCTATTCCCCACTGTCCCAACAGATGAATCACAGTCCGGTCCTCCTCAGCCTGGGTGTATGGGTTCCATTCTCACTCGGGCCGCCCTCCCGGGTTGCAGAGGTTTATTATACAAGGGTGAACCACGCACCCCTCTCCTGCTTAACCCCAGGAAGCAGATTTGTGAGCAGAGTCTCAATACCATCCCTGTCCGGGGGAGGCCGGAGATGTCCGGGGAGACCCTGGACTGATGGGACACCGGCCCGGAGCAGTGGCGTACAGCCAGCGCGGAGAAGAAACACTAACTCCAGCTCAACCCTGCTCCAACTCCTGAGGAACCCGTTCCTCGCCTTATCCAGTGGCTGTTGGTTAAACCCCCGTCGGTGCCGGAGAAAGCCGAGCACCAGTCATCAACTGGAATATACACAAAATGCTGCAGTAACTCAACAGGTCAGGCAACATCTCTGTGAAAAAGGGTCTAGACCCAAAATCTCACCTATTCCTTTTCCCCAAAGATGCTGCCCGTCCCACCGAGTTACTCCAGCACGTTGTGTTTACCTTCGGGGTAAAGCAGCATCTGCAGCTCCTTCCTCCAGGGTAATTAACGGGGTATCGATTACCCTATCAAATAGAGAGAGAGAGAGCGTTTTTATACAGCCAGTGAGCGCTTCATTCGCTTTTTCTTTATCACAAATGACCTTTGACAAATCCAATCATTCCTTACGTTTTTCGGAATACCGAACTCGCTTATTATAATAAAACATTTCTCTATCCTCCAGGGGGCGCAAGTATCATCCAGTGCCATATATTGAATGATAAGAGGCACATTGTAACCAAAGATACCAACAACATTGTGGCATTCTGGGATGTCCTGAAGGTAAGCACACATTCACCATTCGCATCTATTGTTTAAAATCTACTACCCTAAACATGGGAACTGATGATAAATAAACTTCCCTTCTTGCCCATCATTATCAAAGTACTAAACGTGGTGAGGCTACATTCTGAGTATTGTGTTCAGTTTGGGCCGCCCTGCTATAGGAGGGATATTGTTATGGTGGAAAGAGCACAGAGAGGATTTATGAGCATATTGACAGGACTTGAGGGCCTGAGCTATACAGGGAGAGTTTAAAAACTAGTAACTACAGCTGCTGGTTTACAAAAGAAGACAGAGTGCTGGAGTAACGCAAGACCCTTCCAACAGCCTGAAGGAGGGTCACCTTTCCATGTTCTCCAGAGATGCTGCCTGACCTGCTGAGTTACTCCAGCACTTTGTGTCTTCTTTTGTGTGGACATTTTTTTTTAAACCAGCCATCTGCTGTTCGTTGTTTCTACACTTTGACTGCTGCTCCACTTCGAAACCTCGTCAAGGCATGTCTATTTTGAAGTTCTCCTCCTCTCTCTGACGGTGTGAGACTCTCTTTCTCTCTCACTGCTTCCCCTCCGATTCGTGCTTCGGCCTGAAGAAGTTTCTTGCAATTCCTTGTTTCTTGATTTTGATAGGCACTACTTGATTTGCCTTGATAAAAACTATATCACAGATAGTTTAGGATCCTTTGACTACTCATGCTTTTTCAAACATTCACTTGGATGTGAATTGCTACGGTTTTTTGCTGTACTGGGTGAAAGATTTTTAGAAGTAAATAGCTGCTTGAAGGAGTGTTAATTGGCCTGTTGAAGGAGGGTAATGAGAAAAGTTAATTGAATATAAATTAAAACCTTTTCGCAAAATCATTTAAGTTTAGGTGAAAACTTTTGGCTTCACACCGTTAAAAACTTTTGGCTTCACACCATCCAAACTCGTTAAGGTAGTTAAAATTAAACGATGAGACTGCTTTTGCAATTCAAGAGATCTTTTAAATTTAGACTTTACAGATACAGCGTTAAAATAGACCCTTCGGCCCACCGAGTACGTACTGATCAGCGATCACCCCATATCACCTCTATCCTACACACTAGGGACAATTTACAGAAGTCAATTGATCTACAAACTTGCAGGTCTTTAGGATATGGGAGGACACTGGAGAATCCGGACTAAACCCATACAGTCACAGGGAGAACATACAAACTCTGTACATACAACATCCATTGTCAGGATCAAACCTGGGTCTCTGGCACTGTGAGGTAGCAGCTCTAACACTGCGTTACTGTGCCGCCCTTAAACTTATCAATTATCAATCCTGCCAAACCTAGTGAGTTGAATTCAAGTTAAATTCTTACAGACAATTCTTGGTATAGTTTAGTTTATTATTGTCACAAGTGCCGAGGTAGAGTGAAAAACTCTACTGCTGCACCACTGTGCTGCCCAAAATTGCTTTTGCAATTTGAGCACAGGAGGACAATAGACAATAGGTGCAGGAGTAGGCCGTTCGGCCCTTCGAGCCAGCACCACCATTCAATGTGATCGTGGCTGATCATCCCCAATCAGTACCCCATTCCTGCCTTCTCCCCATATCCCCTGACTCCGCTATCTTTAAGAGCTATATCTAGCTCTCTCTTGAAAGCATCCAGAGAACCGGCCTCTACCGCCCTCTGAGAGAGAATTCCACACTCACAACTCTCTGTGTGAAAAAGTGTTGTGAGTCTGTTGAATACTCTGGTTTCAGGAAGGCAGGTTTATGTATGTTCTAATTCAAGAGAATCTTTCAAATTGATGAGGGCCAGGATGGCAAATGTTGTCGATGTGGACTTTAGCAAGGCCTTTGATGAAGTCCTACATAGTAGGCTGATCCGGACATCGTACTATCCAGGATGAGTTTGCCACCTGGATACAAAATCAGTTGTGGTATATGGAACAAGCTGTCAGAGGAGCCAGTAGAGGACAGTACAATTACATTTAAAAAACATTTGGACTGTAACATGGATAGGAATGGTGCAGAAGGATATTGGCCAAATGCAGGCAAATCGGATTAACTTAGTTAGGAATCATGGAAATGTTTGGCCAATGGGTCTGTTTCTGTGCGGTATAACTTCATCTTTAATGGGTTATGCATTCCCTGACAGGCTTGTAAGGTTGAAGATCTTGGAAAAGTAGAATTTGAAGAAGAAATCAAGAAAAGATTTAAAATGGTTTATGTGCCAAACTGGTTTTCAGTGGACTTAAAAACTGGGGTAAGTTTGCTTTTGTTTTTGTTTTAGCTGTGACTACATTGTCCTATTTTCTGAGCACGATGATGCACCACCGGCAAGGTTGCCCTTGTGACAGTGGTGGGTGTAATCAATGGGTAGATGCAATCATGATAGTGTTGGGGAGAGCTGCCCACGGTTAGACCCAGTGGTGGTGAGGTAGTGTCCAATAATGTTGAAGTGAATTTTGCAAGTAAACATCAACACCAACTTTTTTGAAATGTAATTTTGAATTCAGAGATACAGTGCGGAAACAGGCGCTTCGGCCCACCGAGTCCGCACCAGCCAGCAATCCCCGCACACTGATGCCAATTAACCTACAAACCTGTACGTCTTTGGAGTGCGGGAGGAAACAGGAGCATCCTGAGGAAACCCATGCAGGTCACAGGGAGAATGTATAGAGGTAGCACCCGTAGTCAGGATTGAACCCGCGACTCTGGCACTGTAAGGTAGCAACTCTACCACTGTGCCACCATGCTGCCCAATGCTCTGAAATATTTGTGAAATGATCTTGGAAAATAAGTAGCTCAAATTAACATATTAAATATACTTTTGTCAAAATTATTATGTCAAACTGAATATCCCCAAAGAAATGGAGGATATATTTTCTCAGACTTGCTTGATGTTCTGTATTATCCTCAGTGCCGTGGTGTTTTGTGACCTTTAGGGCACTGTCATATACTGTGCCAGTGGCCAATTACGCGGGTCTTGTCACCTATCTCACGCCCTGTCTGGGGCAGTTATGGTCAATATTTCCAAAAATGCTCTCCCACTAACACTTCCAACTACTTGCCTGCCTCACCCTCAATGTGCCAGCATAGTCTTTGGTTGATTGCAGAACATGAAGAGCTGCAAAGATAGGTCTGTCCCTGTAGTTCTCTAGGAATTGTTGTACATTGAAGATTACATCCATAGAAGATTATGTGGATGAACAGAGTCCACACTGTGATTTGGGAAGCAGCTCTTCCCTCACCTGCCATAGACAGTGGAGGATCGCCCTTGTGATGAGTTCCCTGTGGCACACACCAGGGAATGACCGCTGTTGATCCCACAGTCTCCTTTCTTGAAGGGGTATCCTTAGATTATCCTCTCCTTCTAAGATGTGTGAAATGTGGCTGTGACTTTGTGACTGAACATAGTCCCGCTGAGTTCTAGGAATTAAATGGCAATACCATCTGCTCCTGAGGCTCCTTAGTTTTGAATTGGGATATAGCTTTCTTGAGTAGTTGCCCAATATAGGCTGCTATGGGATGGTGTCAAGTTACTCACCTCAAGCACAAAGTCTGTTTGAAGAGGTCTTTCCAGTGTTCCTTCCAGTGAGTTCTGACTGCTTCTCTGTCCATTATTTCGGGCAGCACCTCTTATTGAAGACAAACGTCAACGACAGCATTTTCATCAGCCTCAATGTGCCAACAGCCTTTGGTCGATTACAGAACATAAAGATCAAAATTACAATATTTAGGATGGTTTTTCAGAACCTCAAGGTCATACATCAGGATCACACATAAGGCTTGTGTAAGCAGCAAAGGAGCACACAAACTCTCAATTAAGCCACTAAGCCGTCCCGTCAGCCCATGTGCAGAGGAATCCCCAGTTCCCATATTGGCATAACTAACCATCCCAGAACCAACAAACTCAATGGAAGTCCTCCAGAGATGCTGCAGAGATGTTCCAGCATTTTTTGTCCTCTTTTGTAAACCACCATCTGCAGTTCATTGCAGTTGGCTTGGAAGCCAGTTCATTAATCTGTACTGGTCAAGTTGCAGAGGTGGGGAGGTTATGTGCAATCTATTTCTGTTGTTCTAGGCCATTCTTCCACATCTTCTCAATCAGCTCTGTAGTGGCAGTACAGACCTGCTGCAAAAGGAAGACACAAACAATCTCCCGGAAATACTAGGAGACCGAGGATCTAGTGGGATGGAGGAACTGAAGGGAATCCACATTAGTCAGAAAATGGTGTTGGGTAAACTGTTGGGACTGAAGGCTTGTAAATCCCAGGGCCTGATGATCTGCATCCCAGAGTACTCGAGGTGGCCCTAGAAATTGCGGATGTATTGGTGATCATTTTCCAAGGTTCTCTCGACTCTGGATCAGTTGCTGTGGACTAGAGGGTAGCCAATGTAACTCCACTTTTTAAGAAAGGAGGGAGAGAGAAAATGGGGAATTATAGTCCACTTAGCCTTACGTCGGTAATAGGGAAGATGCTGGAGTCGATTATTAAAGATGTTATAGCAGCGCATTTGGAAAGCAGTGACGGGATGGATTTATGAAGGGGAAATCAAGCTTGACTAATCTTTTGGAATTTTTTGAGGATGTAACAAGGAGAATGGATAAGGGAGAGCCAGTGGATGTGGTGGACTTTCAAAAGGTCTTTGATATGGTCCCACACAAGAGATTAGTGTGCAAAATTAGAGCACATGGTATTGAGGTTAGGGTATTGATAGAGAACTGATTGGCAGACAGAAGCAAAGAGTAGGAATTAATGGGTCCTTTTCAGAATGGCAGGCAGTGACTAGTGTGGTGCCGCAAGGCTCGGTGCTGGGACCCTAGCTGTTTACAATATATATTAACAATTTAGACGAGGGAATTAAATGTAACATCTCTAAGTTTGCGGATGACACAAAGCTGGATGGCAGTGTGAGCTCCAAGAAGGATGCTATGAGGCTGCAGGGTGACTTGGATAGGTTGGGTGAGTGGGCAGTTTGGCAGATCCAATATAATGTGCATAAATGTGAGGTTATCCACTTTGGTGGCAAGAACAGGAAGGCAGATTATTATCTGAATGGTACCAGATTAGGAGAAGGGGAGGTGCAACGGGACCTCGGTGTGCTTGTACATCTGTCACTGAAAGTAAGCATGCAGGTACAGCAGGCAGTGAAGAAAGCTAATGGCAGGTTGGCCTTCATTGCGAGAGGATTTGAGTTTAGGAGCAAGGAGGTCCTACTGCAGTTGTACAGGGCCATGGTGAGACCGCAGCTGGAGTATTGTGTGCAATTTTGGTCTCTTAATTTGAAGAAGGACATTATTGCTATTGAGGGAGTGCAGCGTAGGTTCACCAGGTTAATTCCTGGGCTGCTGGTACTGACAGATGATGAAAGAATGGGTCGACGGGTTTGTATTCGCTGGAATTTAGAAGGATGAGATGAAAACTTTTTTTCCCAATGTTGGGGGAGTCCAGAACCAGGGGTCACAGTTTAAGAATAAAGGGTAGGCCATTTAGGACTGAGAGGAGGAAAAACTTTTTAAGCCAGAGAGTTGTGAATCTGTGGGAATTCTCTGCCAGAAGGCAGTGGAGGTCATTTCACTGGATGTGTCCAAGAGAGAGTTAGATTTAGCTCTTAGGCCAAAGGGAATCAATGGATAAGGGGAAAAAGGCGGAACGCGGTACTGATTTTGGATGATCAGCCATGATCATATTGAATGGCAGTGCTGGCTCAAAGGGCCGAATGACCTACTCCTGCACCTATTTTCTATGTGTCTTATGTTTTTTATGTATCAATGTTTAATTGGTAGAGATTTTTTAAATTTTAAATGTTCTAGACTGAAGGAATCAAATAATTGTAAAACTGGACAGGCTTTAAAATAATGGTATAGCTGGAATGTCTTGGACAGTTGTAGACTGGTGTCTTTCACGACAGTAGAGTAATTTTATCCATTGAGCTGTTCATGTTAAGTTAAAAGCTGTAGGTGGTTAATTTTAAACAATGGTAGCCAGAATGGAGACTCAAAGGTAGTCTGCTTAAAAAGGGCACCAGTGGAAGCTTAGTTAGTTTGTAACTGAAACCATGAACATTTTTCATTTAATTCACTTTGGCAGAATATTGGCTTTGAAGGATTCTGTTAGTTTTTTGACTTGAAGTTTTTCCTGCCTGTCCCTTTGTGCCACTCTTGAGCTTCTTAACTGTGATAAATCTCTGTAGCTAATCCTCAATTTAATCTTTTGTCGCTTGTTCTCTTTGAAAATATTTGCTCTATTTTTCCTGGAGAGCTTATTGGTTTCACTTTCCGAAGTACATAGTTGCTCTTGTAAGCTTTTTTTCCAGTCAATTGTTCTGAATAAAAGGACTTTTAAGTATGTCTGATGCCCTATCATCTAAAAAGTGGCTTCCATCTAAATAAAATCTGTCTGGTTAGCAGCCTACAAATTCCTGGATTGTAGTGGTCCAAGAACTCTTAAGTAAGTTTCTAGATAACTGAGTTCCCTAGTGGCTAAATGTTCGCCATAACGTCAGCTGTACATTTTACTTCATTAGGTTTTGTAGCGGTGACGTTCTGAGGCAAATATGTGATTAGAAAGTCTAAGAAACTATTGGCTCAGGAACAATTATGTAATTAACTCCCTCCAGCATGTTATACAGAACAGAAATGTAAAACAAAATTGAAAGCAGATTCAGATTTCTATTTTTTTTCATGCAAACGTTGTTATAGTTTGCTGTTTAAAAGCCATCTTTCTCAGTAAAAGACACAAAGTACCGCAGTAACTCAGCGGGTCAAGTAGCATCCATGGACAACAGGGATAGGTGATGTTTTTGTTCGGGTCTGCAGAAGAATCGCAACCTATCCATGTTCTCCAGGAATACTACCTGACCCGCTGAGGTACTCCAGCACTTTGTGTGTTTTTTCGTAAACCGGCATCTGGAAATTCTTGTTTATACCTTTCTCAGTGATTCCTGTCCCATCTGTGTTCTTGATTTTGATCCTGTCCAATATTCTCTTATTTTCATCCCTACCACCTTCATTCATTTAATAGCCATTTGTACCGAAACCAGAACACTGATCACAGAAATGCCCTTCTCATTGGCATCAAAATTCAGTGTTTCTATCATCCTAAAGGATTGAAACTGTTACTTACTTTCTTAAGATTTGGAGCATTTTATTTAAACATTATACTAAATTCCGTGTTACACCTCTGCTTGTGACACTTTTGCCACTCCCTGAGGCAGACTCTGCTTACAAAGGGCCACTGTGATCACATCTGACACACACCCACCAATTGACTCGCCTCCAGTCCAACCTCAGAGCAGCCTTTCAACTTGATTTTTAATTTACTTTTATTCATTCATAGAGATGTTGTTAATGCGGCCACCATTTATTGCCCATGCTTTATTGCCCCCGAACTGAGGAAGCATTTAATATTCAACTTTAAGAGTTTGCAATAGCTTGCATGTTGCATATTTACTCTGAACGAACCATCATCAAGCTTAGAGAAAATTGAAACTTTATTGCAAGCAGCTAACAACTTTGTGATATTTGCTTTGTTCTTATCTATAAGATTAAAACATAGGCAGGTAGGAGGGTCCTGAATTTCTAAAGATCGAATTATGACGTTCTTGACTACTCAATGATATTTGTTTAACATTTACATTGCTGCTGCAGTCGCTTGCTTTTGGCCCGTGTTTACTATGAGTCCTCTGCTTACAGACCTGTTATGCAGCTGCAAGGAAGAGTATTAGTTTTGTATAGAGATGCAGCACGGAAGCAGGCACTTCGGCCCACCAAGTCCACGCCAACCAGCGATCCCCATACACTAGCACTATCCTACACACCATGGATAATTTACAATTTTTGCCTGCCAAATTAAATGTGTACGTCTTGGGAGTGTGGGAGGAAACCAAAGCACCCGTGGAAAAACCAGGCGGTCACAGGGAGAACGTACAAACTCCATACAGACAGCACTCGTAGTCAGGACGGAACCCGGGTCTCTGGCGCTCGAAGGCAGCAACTCTACCGCTGCACCACCATGCTGCCATTTCTGTGATGTGTGTTCTGTTTTCGGTACAAATGACTATTGAACACTCTTGTCCCTTTGTTGGGACTTTGTTCAGCGTGTATATTGTTATCCAGCATTTTCTAAGTCCTTGGATACTGATAACTCCAAGATTAGTTGCCGTTTAAGTTTTTTGTGAAGCAGGGTGCAGTGGATTACTGAGAAATCCTATAAGCAGAATGCATTATTAAGAAAAATGCCTAGACACATGATAACGAGCAAGATTAAGCTTTTGTTATCAGAGCTGTTGTGATAAAACCTTTTAAAGCTGCAGATTTTTCCATCTGCCCAGTTAGCAGTGTCTAAATTTATGTTTGTGTTCTGTTTCTTTCTGGTAGATGTTGACAATTACTTTAGATGAGAATGACTGCTTTGCGGCTTGGGTGTCAGCAAAGGATGCTGGATTTAGCAGTCCAGATGGATCCGACCCAAAACGTAAGTAGCTGAGGGGTAGGCTGAACTTGGAGTATTCTACAGTAACGTTTTATCTACAGGCTTTGACAGAAGTTTTACAATAATTATTTCAGGAATGATTGGGTTAACATATGATGAGCGTTTGACAGCACTGAGTTTAGAAGGATGAGGGGGACCTCATTGAAACTTTCTAAATAGTGAAAGGCCTGGATGGAGTAGACGTGGAGAGGATGTTTCAACGAGCCTGGGACCAGAGGCCATAGCCTTAGTATTAAAGGACGTATAATTAGAAAGGAGATGATAAATATCTTTAGTAAGAGGGTGGTGATGTGGAGGCCACGTCAGTGGATATTTTTAAGGCAAAGATTGACAGATTCTTGATTTGTAAGAGCATCAGATTATGGGAAGGAGGCAGGACAATGACGTTGAGTGGGAAAGATAGATCAGCCATGATTGAATGGCGGAATAGGTTTGATGGGCCGAATGGCCTAATTATGCTCCTATAATTTATGAAGTGTTGGTTCTCGGTTACTTGGAGTGGTAAGATGATTTGTAGCATTGCAAGGGTACAAGTGTAACTTTAGGATTGGTATATTCATTCCAATAGAGTAAAATGGAAGATGCTCCTTTTGATTCTTTACATAAAAGATTATTTGGTCTAAACAGAACATGTCATTAGCCCAGGGTATTGATTCAGCCCAGTTGCTGATTTACACTGGCATTAGATTGAGGTTCTTTTCCCACAATATTTTCAATGATTCCATTCTCCTTTTCATTTTAATGTCAACATCTTACACAAACGAAAATGCATACTAGGTAATATTCTGGAGATAGTAAGCAAAAGGGACAGCACAGTGGCACAGTAGGTAGAGCTGTTGCCTTACAGTGCCCGAGACCCAGGTTCAATCCTGACTTGGGTGCTGTCTGTGTGGAGTTCTCCCTGTAATCACGTGGGTTTTCACCGGATGCTCTGGTTTCCTCGCACAATCCAAAGATGTACAGGTTTGTAGGTTAATTGACTTCGGTAAAGATTGTATATTGTCCCTAGTGTATAGGATAGTGCTAGTGTACAGGGATCGCTGGTCGATGTGGACTCGGTGGGCCGAAGGACCTGTTTTCTCACTGTATCTCTAAAGTAAACTAACATTTATTGTGGATGTCATGTTGAATGTTACCATATGTCTGTGGTTGGCCCTTCTTCAGGCTCAATATAGTAAGAAGTCTGGTTTACAAAAAAGAATGAAATGCCTCACTCGGCGAGTCTCTCCAGCACTTCATATATTTTTTTGTAATCCAGATCTGTAGTTCCTTATGTCTACAAAGGACTTTTACTGCTGAACTATTCTATCAATAAATTTAGGCTTTGTTAAAGATTGTTTTTGTGAAAGCATATTGCAAACCGATCATCATGTCATTCTTTATAGGGAGTAAAATAGTTGTAAAATAACAAATCCTAACGAGCCAGACACTGACATAAAAAGAACATTTCACTGTTTGGTCAGCTCTTTTATTAGCTGATTTCAAAGGGAAAAATATTTATTTTATGTGAAGATAAAATATATTTAAATGTCATCGCACGGAAAGAAAAGCGTTTAAAGGAAGACTGAAATTTTATATTTTTGTTCCTTTCAAAGGGTATAAATGCAATGCTCAAAAGATGTTCTGGCAATTTTCTTTTATGTGCAAGTAGTCCTTTATGACCTATTCAGTAGCTTATTTAAAATCTGGAATTCTGCCAGTCTCCTGCTTAAATGTGAACTCCAAATTTCTATTCTGCCAGTTGCTTTATTTGCTTCTGGTTATTTAATGATAACTGCTCTATTCCTTCCCCATTATTTTAGGCAGCAGTATCACTTGGTCTGTTCATCTTCACTTTCATGTGTAAATTTATCGGCACGTCATAGGTGGCCCTAAGGTTGAGAAAAAATGCAAAAAGGTGGACATCAATCGTCAGGAGGTTACCTATACCTATACACCAGGGGCAATTTACAGTGGCCAATTCACCTACAAACCCTGTCTTTTGGAATGTGGGAGGAAGCCGGAGCACCCATAGAAAAAACATGCAAACTTAACACAGACAGCACCCCTGAGGTCAAGATCAAACCTGGGTCTCTGGCACCGTGAGGCAGCAGCTCAACTAGCAGTACCATTATGCCATCCTGTGCGGTAGAATAGGTGCTGATCTGAGGGAGCTGGCATGAACATGTAAAAGGATGCATCGTTGTGAATGCAGTTGAAATGCTTTTATGCTTAATATTACAGGAGGCAATTTTACCTACCTGTTCCGTGCCACCTCTCAGTCTTATTACCACTGCACCCCTGCAACCTATCCACCCTTTTCTCTTGCCATTTACTTCCCAACTGTTATCAGGCAACTGAACCATCCTATCAACAACTAGAAAGTGATCCTGAACTATTCTCTACCTCTAGCTGGAGACCCTTGGACTATTACATATAGTCATTCCGCTGACTGGTTCATGACAATAAACTAAACTAAACTCCCCCATTAGATTATCAACTCTCCCGCGATTTTGTTGCTGTAAGCCTGCGGCAACAGGTTGTATTGAGGAGTTTATTATTCTGGAAAACAGAGGAATGTCCATTTCTGTTATCACTTATAAAAAAACTATACAAAGGTACAAAAGGTACAAAGAACATTTATTATCACATACACCAATTGGTGTAGTGAAATTTGACTTGCCATGCAGCACACAAATAAAGATAAGACTCAACATTAAAGAATTTAACAATAAAGATAAAAACATCCCCCCATAATGGTTCCCACTGTAAAGTCTGGTACTTTATACATCAAATCATTTTATCCGATTCTAAATATTGCACCACATGATTTAATTCCGGTTCTGAAAATTATTGTAGTCTTTCATTGTTTCTCTCACATCCCCTTGTCCACCCATAGTCGGGCCTATTGAGGCCTCTGCAGTCGACGCTACGGCGGCCTGATGTTTCAGGCCCTCTCGCCGGGTGATGGTGCTCCGGCGTCGGGAGAACCCTCTCAGCGACTTGGGACACCTGGAACGGCCGCTTCCTTACTGGAGACCGCGGCTTCCAAAGCCAACAGGCCGCGCTGGATGGAGCTCCACCACTGGCGATCTCGCCGAGAGATCCCAGGCTCCCGATGTTAAAGTTCAGCACCTCCGCCCGCGGCTGGCCGCTCCACAGACCCGCAGCTCCGCGATGTTCACCTGCGGTCTCAGCAAGGCATCGCCCGCTCCGCTCCGCGATTGCGCTCCGAGATATTTGAAAAGACAGACAGCTGCAGCTGGGCAGCCATACCCAACTGGACGGCACCCCGGTTTGATGATTTATGATTATTAGCAGCCTTTCAAATACATTGAACTGGAGATATTTCTGTTCCCCTTCCCCTTTGATTCTTTGATTCTTTGCCATTTACCTAAAATGAGCAGCCAACTTCAGGAGCACAAACTTGTTATGCAGATGGAAGGAATTGTAATGTATACCCAATACAAAGAACTAATGCCTGAATGTTGATCTCATAGTAGCGATCAAAGATCATAGAGCGGAGCAAGATGGTTTACTCCGCGATATAGCCGTAGTAGGTGTTGGGTAATCTTCAGCGCCATTCCCGTAACCGGCTTCCGTCATGGCGTCAAACTAATTCAGGGAGATTCTGTTATATCAGGCTGAGAGACTAAAGGTAGACAAAAGTGCTGGAGAAACTCAGCGGGTGCAGTAGCATCTATGGAGCGAAGGAAATAGGCAACGTTTCGGGCCAAAACCCTTCTTCAAACTGATGTAGGGTGGGGAGAAGAAAGGAGAAAGGAAGAGGAGGAGCCGAGGGCTGAGGGAGAACTGAAAAGGGGAGGATGGGAGGAGACAGCAAGGGCTACCGGAAATTGGAGGTCAATGTTTATGCCGCTAGGGTGCAGACTGCCCAAGCGGAATATGAGGTGTTGTTCCTCCAATTTTTTGGTGGTGCTCACTCTGGCCATGGAGGAGGCCCAGGACAGAGAGGTCGGATTCGGAATGGGATGGGGAGTTGAAGTGCTGAGCCACAGGGAGATCAGGTTGGTTAATGCGGACCGAACAGAGGTGTTGGGCGAAACGATCGCCAAGCCTACGCTTGGTCTCACCGATGTAAATCATCTGACATCTAGAGCAGCGGATGCAATAGATGAGGTTGGAGGAGATGCAGGTGAACCTCTGTCACACCTGGAATGACTGCTTGGGTCTTTGAATGGAGTCGAGGGGGGAGGTAAAGTGACAAGTGTAGCATCTCTTGCGGTTGCAAGGGAAAGTGCCCGGGGAGGGGGTGGTGCGGGAGGGAAGGGAAGAATTGACCAGGGAGTTACGGAGGGAGCGGTCTTTGCGGAAAGCAGACGGGGGGAGATGGGAAGATATGGCGAGTGGTGGGGTCACGTTGGAGGTGAAAATGACGGAGGACTATTTGTTGTATGTGAGGGCTAGTGGGGTGAAAGGTGAGGACTAGGGGGACTCAGCCCTTATTACGAGTGAGGGAGAGAGAGCCGTGTTACGGGGTATTGAAGAGACCCTGGTGAGAGCCTCATCTATAGTAGGGGAGGGGAATCCCCGTTCCCTGAAGAATGAGGGCATTTCCGATGCCATGGTGTGGAACACCTCATCCTAAGAGCAGATGCGGCGTAGACGGAGGAATTGGGAGTAGGGGATGGATCTTCTGCCTACGTGTCCACGCCATCCATCGATCGAATCAATCACCAACCATTTAATTGCTGGACATTAAAATAACCAATCTGATCTCCTAACTTCTATGTTGACACAAAACAAAATTTCCTCCATCATTGCTTCCTGCCCGTGACAATGTTTTGCAGAATTTTCTGTCTTTATATTAACCTTTCCAGCTTTAGTAGTATTTTGTTTAAAATCCTTAACCTTTTATTTGTGGGCTTGATTCCAACTCCCACATTACATAGGACTTAAGTTCATCCTGCTTACTTTGTTGGCTTTGAGCAAACCTTATTTGGACAAAGACCATAGTTAGTTTGAAGGCTTTCCATCTAATTGAATTGTACATTCTTCATCTCACTATAACCCTTCGGACCTGATTAGCTGCAGCTCGCAATTCTATTGTGTAAGATGGAGCTGTGAGACTTTGTTCTGAAATTGAACTGAATTCCCTCCAAGTAACCTTTAGAAAATAAACAATGGCAAAATAGTAATTAGCTTTTTTGTTGCTGGCAGACTATGTCTGTGACGTTTAGTGTACAAAGACAGAAATTGTTGCTACAAATTAAAAATAGCAACTGCTTGGTATAAGTAAATGTCAAGCAGTCATGCTGGCAAATAGTTCATTTGTCTTGTTTGCTAACATTCATCATTAACATTAACAAAAATATTTCCTAAAAGCAAAGTATTGGTTCAATGGTACAGTACTTGATTGTCACATATACTTAGGTACAGTGACATTCCTTTTTTCATACAGTTCAGTAAAATCTTACTCTACATAGGCACATAAGTAGAAGAGTGTATTTTGTTGATTCACATGCTTGATCAATGGTGTTTTATCATTAATATTTTATTATTATTAATGTTTAGTGTTTTCGGAGTCATTCGTAACTGTCACTGTATGTCATGTTGTTACTTGTGGGCAGAGCACCAAGGCAAATTACTTGTATGTGAATACTTGGCCAATAAACTTCCTTACTTACTTAAAGATAGTAGATTACACCGAGGACACTACAGAAGAGTTGCCACGTTTCCGGTGCCGTTTTGCACTCATTTAATTTACATTGTTTGTAGGCATGGTTGACTATTTGGGTCCTGTTAGTTATGATGGCACTTCTTCCAAGGGTCTAAATATTGAATTTTTTGGTGACATTTTAACAATTAAAGATATTGCATGAGAGAATGGTTCTGTGCTTACTTTGTTTATGACACAGGGGTGTGGGGGTGATGGGGGGTGGTGGGCATGATGGTCACAGTTAAAAGCTCTAGAACAGGGGTCAGCAACCTACGGTCCTCGGGCCGAATGCAGCCCGTAATCTGAAATCATCCGTCCGGCAGGCGGATTTTCTTTCCCGTAATCATCCGGCCCGCCGAGCGCCCCGAGCAGCGACCGCACGCCCCGAGCGGCAGCCCTCCTATCAGTGGCTGGGCGCCCCGAGCAGCAGCCGGGCAGCCGAGCTCTGGCTGTACTGCATCCTGCGCAAAGCCGCGCACCGTCTGTGAACACGTTTAAGAAGGAACTGCAGATGCTGGAAAAATCGAAGGTAGACATAAATGCTGGAGTAACTCTGCGGATGAGACATGCAAAGATTGCATGAGGCTACCTCACCCGCTGAGTTTCTCCAGCAATTTTATCTACCTTCCGGGGCGGCATGGGGGCAAGATCCGTGTGTACACACGTGATAGATGTGGCCCGCCATCCGCTCACAGACATGCGTCGTGGCCCCTATGCAGAACAAGGTTGCCGACCCCTGCTCTAGAACCTATGTGGAGTATTGTGTGCAATTTTGGTCACCCCATTACATGAGGATGTGGAGGCTTTGGAAAGCATGCAGTAGCGGTTTACCAGAATGATGCCTGGATTAGGGGTTATTAGTTACAGGGAGAGGTTGGACAGATGGATTATTTTCTTTGGAACGCCGGAGCTTGCAGGGAGACTTTATAGAATCATATAAAATTACAGGAGGCATAGATAGAGTAGACAGTCAGAATCTTTTTCCCAGGATGGAAAAATCAAATGCTAGAGAGCATAGCTTTAAGGTGAGAGGGGCAATGTATAAAGAAGATTTTTTACAGTGTGTGGTGGGTGCCTGGAACATGCTCAGAGGGTGGTGATGGAGGTAGATGTGATAGTGGCATTTAGGAAACTTTTGGATAGGCAAATGGATATGCAGAGAATGGCGTGATATGGGCTGTGTGCAAGTAAATAAGTGATGGTCTTGACATCATGTTCAGTACAGACATTGTGGGCCGAAGGGCCTTTTCCATGTCTACCACCAGGTCACCCCCTCGTTGTGACTATCCCTCAAGGTCGAGGATGATGGCCTACATTCTGTTGTTTTTATGGGCTCTCAGTTGGCTTATGAGTCCAATCCTGGCTTGGAAAGTTCTTCGGCTTTCAGGACAGGTAATTGCAGATGGCAGATCGGGCTTTGGTTGTTGCTGCCCCTCTTTCCGTTTTCTTCTCTTTTCTTCTAATTCTGCGCATCCCTTGGCTTCAAAGGTCGCTGTTTCTTCTTGGATGATGGTTTGCCAAAGTTTCCTGTCCTTGGAATTGATTTCCCAATTGTCTGTCGATTTCACATTTCTTCATGCTGGCTTTTAAGGCGTCTTTGAATCTCTTCTTTTGTCTGCCTCTTTTACATTTGCCTTCTTTAAGCTGGGAGTGGAAGGTTAGCTTTGGTAGACGCTTGTATGGCTCGTTCGAACAACATGGCCGACCCATCTTAGTTGGTTCTTGATGACGAAGGGTTCGATGCTAAACCTTGTTCAGGCTCCATGTTCTCCAGAGATGCTGCCACACCTGTTGAGTTTACTCCAGCACTTATATCTTTTTTCTTGTAAACGTGCATCTACAGTTTCTTGTTTCTACAAAGGAAATGCTTAATTTGATGCTTAAACTGCATCCAACTGTATTTATAAGAAATTCTGAAAGGTAGCACAGTGGTACTACAGATGCAGCTGCTGCCTCACCGGGCCAGAGACCCTGGTTCGATCTTGGCCCCGGACGCTCTCTGTGTGGGGTTGGCATGTCCTCCCTGAGTCCAAGTGGGTTTCTTTTCGGTGCTCCGGTTTCCTCCCACATCCCAAAGACTTGCGGGTTTGTAAGTTAATTGGCCTTCCATTAATTGCCCCTAGTGCGTAGAGAGTGGATGAGTAAGAAGGATAACATAGAGCTAGTGTGAACAGGTGGTCATACTGATGGTCGGCATAGACTCGGTGGGCTGAAGGGCCTATTTCCAGGTTGTGTCTTTCAGGCAATCAATCAAACTCTTACCCTTTCCACTGGCATCAACCTGTGCAGCTGAGAGCCTGAATGGTTGGAGCTTGGATCCCTAAACATGAATTTTGCTCGAGGATTGGACCATCTCAACCCCAAAAGGGGGTTTACCATACTGACAAGTTTGGTAGTCCGCCTCTTCATGCTAAGCTACAGTTTGTCTACATCCTATATCCAGAAGCACCTGCACAAATGAAACTGAAGAAGGGTCTCGACCCGAAACGTCACCCATTTCTTCGCTTCAGAGATGCTGCCTGTCCTGCTGAGTTACTCCAGCATTTTGTATCTATCTTCTGTGTAAACCAGCATTTTTACTATGCGTTCCATCCTATGCAAACTTCTAGTTTCAGTATTTTCAGTCATGAAAGCACCCCAGTTTGTCATTTTTCCATCAGTGTTGTCTGAAGCCAGTTGACATTAACCAGCATTAATCCTAAATGGCCAGTTGCTAATTCAGAGAGAAGCAAACTAGACTCGTGGTGAGGATGAGTTCAGAAGTTCACTGGCAATACCAGTTTGTTTGAAAAAAATAATTGGTGCTCCTAGCAGAACACAAGAATTTAATTGTTTGACCTAGAAGTTAATTGCCAGGAATATTGTTTTCTCTTTGCCATTTTTTACAAATCATTTTAAAGAAAGGTTTCTCCTTTTTTTGCTTTCAAGTGTTAGCAGTGCGCTACAGAGAACTAATGAATAAGCGAAGGCAGGATTTGTAAACCTGCCAGAGATACTGCACAGCCAGTGGGAATTCTTTTGTTATTCCATCTTTTCAGGCAAGGTTGGTAATTATTGTCCGTTCTCAGTCGCCCCGAGGAACTGGTGATGGGCTGGCTCCTTCCAACCGATTTTTTAAATAGAATTTTAGTTTAGTTTACAGATACAACGCAGTAACCGGTCCTTAGGCCCACCTAGTGCGCTCTGACCAGTGATCACTCCTACACACTAGGGACAATTTACAATTTTACCCAAGCCAATTAATCTACAAACCACGTCTTTGGAGTGTGGGAAGAAACCGGAGCACCCAGAGCAAACCCACACGGTCACAGGGAGAACTTAGATACTCCATACAGATAGCACCCGCAGTCAGGATCGAACCCAGGTCTCTGACGCTGTAAGGCAGCAACTCTACCGCTGCCCCACTGTAGTGCTCCCTGATACCAACTGAGTGTCTCTCTATAGATGGTGCCTGACCAATATACAGCATTTTCTGATTCATTTTATATTTCCAGTACCAGAACTCTTTCATATGAATTTCAAACAAATTACTTTATTTATTTTTTTAAATTTTCCAACAAAAGCTGAGAGTGACTGCAATCTGGAAAATGGTAAACATTTAAAAAAAATCAAATATCAATACATTACACGTCACAGACAAAGGTGGGAGAATATTTTATTCAATAAGTTTGTAATTCGGATCATGTTACAGTAAGTAGTTATTGAAGCCAAATTATTAACGAGGGATTTAAGACAAAATGAATAATATGAGAAGAGTATGGGCATAGGATTAAGGTGAATCTTATCTGGAATGGGGCCAAATAAGATGCTCAAGCACTAAAACTACCTAATCTGTGCCAATAGTTTTAAAACATGTCAGTTCACTTTCACAGGATGTTGCATAACATTTCTCATCCTAACAAGTGCAAACAATTGTATGTAACTGGCCAGGACGCATCTGGCATATGGAGTTCATTTAAGGAAGGCTGTAGAGAGTGCAGTATAGATCCTGGGAATATGACTACAAAGCTTCTCTGCAGAAGTTAAGTTTTCATTGGAGTAAAATAATTTAAGGGGAGATTTGAGGGAACTCTGTACAATGTGATGAAATCAGTGAGTTCTGCATGGGTGCAGGAGGCAGCCCCGATGCAGTTGTCGATGTCGCAGAGAAAGCGTCGGTGAATGTTCAGTAGTAGACGAAGAAGTAGGGTCCGAATATGTTCTCCAGATATGTTGTCTGGCCCGCTGAATTACTCCAGCACTTTGTGTCTTTTTATGATAGGATAGGATAGCTGGAGATTATAGGATAGTTTGAGAGAACATGTTCCTTAGGACATTAGATCACAGATTCAACCTAATGAGCAAAGGACATAGAGGAGCAATTTTTTTTCGAATACAGATCATTTTTTGCATCCATAATTTCCCTGTAAGGTTACTGGGAGCGAAGATAATTAGGACTTTTGAAAGAAAAATAGGACACCCCAAGGGAAAATAATGTGCCAATCTATGAATAAAGATCAAGCGAATGGGAGTGAATTGATTACTTCATACGGAACTGGAATGGAGTAGGTAGGCTGAATGGCCTCCTACATTGGAACAGTTCCGATTCTAGCTCATCAAAACTTCCTTACGAACATAAGCACAGTCTGGCCGAGCTGCATAGCTGATTTCTCCCTTTTAAATTCAGTTTGCCGTGGCACACTAGATGCCAGGAGTTTGTTCTCAATGCGTTGTTTCTTTACAGAGCTGGACAATGTATTTCATCATCACTTCTTTGTAAATTATGTAAAATGGTTCCAAGAGAAAAGATAATTGTACTGCAGCAGGCATATCGCCTGTTGTCGAGATATGAAGATCATGTTCTTGTTTAATGTCAGTCAATAAAAAATAATCGTGCCGATTGTGTGTGACATCCAGGAATGTGAAACACTGGATGCGTTAGGCATTCATTGAATTGGATCGCCGGGAATTAATTGGAATGGAGGGAAATCAGCTTTTTACTCCATATATAACCTTGAATGAAGGAACATTGTTGTATTTCAGAGCTTCTAGGTATTATTGGTTTAAAAAAAGCAAAGGGTGCAACTACTAGAGCTGACGTCTTGGAAATTCAGTTACGCAGTTTCAATCCTGATCTCTGCTGTTGGCTGTTTGGAGTTTGCACATTCTCTCTGTGACCGCTTGGATTTCCTTTCGGTCCTTCTCTTTACTCCTGTATCCCAAACACTTACATGTTTAGGTTAATTGCCCAGTGCTTAGTTTATGGAATGATACAGCACACAAACAAAACAGGCCCTTCAGCCCATCAGGTCTGTGCTGAACATCAACCATCCATTTACACAAATATCCCTTTTTTAAATTCTCCCCACATTCTCATCAACTCTGCCCAGATTCTACCACTCACCTGCACTCTGGAGGCAAATTACAGTGGCCTATTGACCTATTGTCCTGCAGGATGTGGGGGGGAAACATCACGTAGTTAGAATCCAAGGTCAGGATTGAACCCGGGTCTCTAGAACTGTACGGCCGTGGTTCTACTGGCTGTGCCACTGTGAGTGGAGGGAATGCAGGGAGATTAAAAGGGGATTGATATCAGTGGGTGATTGTTGGTTGACGTGGACTTAGTAGGCCAAAGGGCCATTTTCACTTTTGTATGACTTGGATCCAATGGTCTGATTGAAGAAAAACAACGGTAGGCGGAATTTTTTTGTGTAAAAGTGCGAGGTAATCTAAGAAAAATTCTTAACATGGCAAGGCCAGGAATTATTTAGTTCAGTTTCGTTTAGAGATACAGTATGGAAACAGGCCCTTTGACCCACCGATACCACGCTGACTATTCATCACTCATTCACACTAGTTCTATGTTATCACACTATCAACTCCCTATACACAAGGAGCAATTTTACAGAGGCCATTTAACCTGCGAACTTAGGTAAGACCCATTGCAGAATTCCCAGATTCATACTGCATCCTAAAGGGCCTGTCCCACTTGAACGACATTTGGGCGACATTTAGGCGAAAGCCTAAAAAGAGGTTGCCGCGTCATGGTCGGGTCGTGACGCTTGGTGAGGCGTGGTGAGGCATGGTGACGCCGTAACGCCCGGTGCTTCCCTGTCGCCCCAGGATTTTGGAATGTTCACATTTGGGTGTCTCATCATGTCGTGCGCCCTGTCACACGCTGATGTATGCTGTCCTGTGGGTGAAGCCCAGTTAGGGTTAGGGTTGGGGTTAGGGACCAGAGTTGGTCTGTAAAATATTCCTCCTTCAATGCATGGATTTTAAACATTAATATATTAAAATTAATACAATAAAATCAATAGTGCAAATGAAAAGCTGTCTGAATCGTTCAGTTTTATTTATAGATGTATTAGTCCTCTTCCAGATGCAATCACCGTCTTTATAACTCACAGGGATGGATTCAGTCCACTTTCCCCTCTTCCCCCCTCCCGCCCCCATCCCTGCTTCTCCACTCCCCTTCTCCCCTCCCCTCTCCCCCCTCTTCCTCCCTTCTCCCCGATCTACTCTTCTCTCCCTCCTCCACTCCCCCCTCCCCTCACATCCCTCTCTCCCCTTTTCCCTCCCTTCTCCCATTCTCCAGTCCCCCCCCCACTTCCCCGACAACCCCCCCATTTTGTGGACCCAGCCTGTGTAGCTAGATCCCACTAATAGTACTGCACAAAGGCCACATCATCTGTTTTACTAACATTGACTATGGGATAAATGCAGACTTTGGGAACAACACCCCCCCAATGCAGGTTGGCCACTGGGCTCGCACCTGCATTCCGTGCTAGACGGCGAAAATCCAGCGCCATGACCGGGCGTCCACCAGGAGTTCGGTCTACCTCGCCGGCGTTTCGACCATCTCTACGTGGACATTGTGGGGCCTCTCCCGCCATCTCGGGGAATCACACACCTCCTCACGATGGTGGACCGCTTCACGCGGTGGCCGGAGGCCATACTCTTGGGCGACACCTCAACGGCTACGTGCGCTCGTGCGTTGTCCACGCACTGGATTGCTCGCTTTGGGGTGCCGGTGGACATCTCATCGGACCAGGGGCCACAGTTCACCTGTGAGCTGTGGTCGGCCATGGCTCATTTGTTGGGTATGTGGTTGCATCACACCACGGCCTATCACCCGCAGGCAAATGGCCTGGTGGAGAGGTTTCACCGGCAGCTGAAGGCGCGACTCTCTGGCCCGGACTGGATGGACGAACTGCCGTGGGTCTAGCTGGGCATCCGAACTGCTGCTAAGGAGGACTTGGCCTCATCCTCAGCGGAGCTTGTTTACGGGTCGCCACTCACGGTGCCCGGGGAATTTGTGCCGTCGGCGCCGAGGCAGCAGGGAACGCCCGCATCCACTCTACAGCGCCTTCGCGAGCGAGTTGGCAGGCTCGCGCCCGTCCCGACGTCCCGCCATGGGACATTCCACCCGCACGTGCCATCGGCCCTCCGGGACTGCCCCTATGTTTTCCTGAGCCGTGATGCCCACCGGATGCCACTCCAGAGGCCGTACGAGGGCCCGTTCCGGGAGCTGGAGCACGGACAGGCGACCTTTGTGTTGGACATGGGGGGCCGGCGGAGGCCGGTTGAAGCCGGCACATTTGGACATTGACCAGCCGGTGCTGGTTTCCCAGCCTCGGCCTCGAGGTCGTCCCCCTTCGTGGCTCCCTCCACCTGTCACTCCACCTGTCCTTCCACCTTCCGCCTGTCCCTCGACCTGTGCCTCTGTCAGCCCCTCGGTCGGCCGACGTACACCCGCCGGTGTGTTTCGTGCCTCCGGTTGGGGGGGGCGGGGGGTCCTGTGGCGGCTCCCAAGGGTCGGGCCATTCCCACTATTGAACCCCTCGGCACGGGAATGGATGAGTCCGGAGGCGACCCTTAGCTGGAGAGATAAAGGGCAGGGGTTTATATGCCATCTTTCTCTTGCAGACTCGTCTGGTCAGGAGAAGGACCGCTATTAAAATACCTCCCAAAACACCTGGCTCCTCGCCTTCATTTCGGGATTAACGTCGCACTACAGTATTAATTTTAATATATCAATGTTTAAAATCCATGCATTGAAGGAAGAATATTTTACACCCTCAACCCTACCTAGCGTCACCCACATGACAGCATACGTCAGTGTGTATGCTGTCGTGCAACTTGACGTTTTTACGGGCGTCAGTCACTGATGCTCCGCAGCCGCCCAAATGTCGCCCAAGTGGGACAGGCCCTTAAAGCTTTAAATTATAGGACAGTTTTCGTGAGTTGCAAAAAAAGACACAAAGTGCTGGAGTAACTCAGCAAGTCAGGCAGCATCTCTGGAAAAGATGGATAGGTAACATTTTGGGATCATTCTAAGGAAAAGATCCAACCAGAAACGTTGCCTATCCATGTTCTCCAGAGATGCTGCCTGACCCCTTGAATTACTCCAGCATTTTGTGTCTTTTTTTTGTAAATCAGTACCTGCAATTCCATGTATCCACATTTCGTGTTGCATTTCCTTGCATAATCTCATTTTATTCTAAATGATAGTATTCTCAAAACATAAATCTCAAGAAACATTTTCTGGATTCCCAACCCGGAGGGGAGAGGGGGGAAATTATATTAGAGTTAAGGGTCACCCGGGAATGAAATCAGGAAGCATTTTTATCCCTTGTGTTTTATTTTATTTTTCCAAAATCAACATAATTGAACTTTTCAAGGGTTGAATTTGAAAGGTACTGTCTGGATAAAGGCGTCAGGAAATGTTGATCAACGACTGTATAGAGCCATACAGAGTGGAAAAAGCCCCTTCAGCCCAACTTGTCTACACCGACCAACTTGTCCCATCTACACTAGTCGCACCTGCCTGCATGTGACCCATATCCTTCTAAACCTGCCCTATCCATGTACCTGTTTCTTAAACTTTGCGATACTACCTGCCTCAACTACCTTCTCCGGCAGTTCGTTCCATACACGCACCACCCTCTGTGTGGAAAAAGTTATCCCTCGGATTCCTATTAAATCTTTCCCCCCTCACCTTAAACCTATGTCCTCTGGGTCTTGATTCCCCTATTCTGGGCAAGAGATTTTATGCGTCTACCTGATCTATTCCTGTCACGATTTTGTACATCTCTATAAGATCACACCTCATCCTTCTGCGTCCCAAGTCCTAGCCTACTCAACCTCTCTCTACAGCTCACGCCCATCAGTGCTGGCAACATCTTCGTAAATCTTCTCTGCACCCTTTCTAGCTTGTCAATATCTGTCTATGAAGCTAAGATGCTCAGAGCCCACGGTCGAGTTGAATTACGGAAGTTCTAGGGTCAAAATGGCCTCTTCAAGATCACACGATTAGTTTCCTGTGTTTATTGGGTGGAAAGGTTTGCAATATCTGGAAGTGTACATATTCTAGATACCATTTAAGTTGACCAGCTTGGATTCCTTTAACTGGATTATGATTTCAAAAATCAAATTTATTGTCATAAACCTTTCTTTCATTGGCAATTTTCATTTTGATCAAACTGTTTCCATATCACAGTGAACCTTGGAGGACTGTTGCTTCAGGCTTTGTTGGAGTATTGGCCAAGGACACACATTGTTCCAATGGACGAAGAGGAGAATGAAATGAATATAGGTCAGTATTTCATATCAAAATTGGTCATGTTGGGTACAAATGACTAAAATCTAATCAATTGATATGTTCTCCAGAGGTGCTGCGTGACCCGCTGTGTCATTACAACATGTGCCTTTTTTGGAATATGAGCACCCATTGCCTGACCCTACTGTTGACAGTGATAAAGCCTTGGGTGCGAATCTGTCAATTTCTTTCCGTCAAGGGGAAGTAATTACTGGCATCTTCCTCTCAACACAGCTACATTGACAGCTCAGAATGCCGGCAAACTTGTTCTCTGCACTCATGATGTGATGATGCCTTTTGTTCAACAAGCCTGACTTGCCGTTTTGTTGCAAGTGCATCCAGTTTGATTTTGGAAAAACTTGTGCCAAGTAAGAATGTATAAGACAGGGGTAGTATCAAGATATTCTTATAAACTTCTGTCAATCCTTTGACTGGAGCCACTTTGAAAATTGAAACCTTGAAGTTAAAAGATAACATTTCAATTACAAGCAGAGTAATACTAAGAAAAAATAATTTTAATTTGTTAGGTTTGGGGAGGGGGGGAATATACAGTTAATGGCAGGAAACTTAACAGCATTGGTGTTTGGTGGGATTTGGGGATCCGAGTCAATAACTCTGAAAGCAGTTACACAAATTAATAAAATGGTAACAAAGGCATATGATCTGATTGCCTTCATTGGTCAGGGCATTGAGTATGAGAATCAGGAAGTCATATTGCATCTTTATAAACTTTGGTTGGGCTGCATTTGGAGTATTATGTGCAGTTCTGGTCACCACATTATAGGAAGGATGTGGAGGATTTGGGAAGTAGACAGAAGGGAATTACTAGGATACTGCCTGGATTAGAAGATATTAACTATAAGGTGGTTGGACAGACTTGGATCGTTTTCTCTGGAGCGTTAGGGGAGACCTAATAGAAATTTATAAAATTCTGAGAGGTATAGATGGGGTTTTAAGGATCAAAACCTTCTTCCCAGGGTGCAAATGCCAAATACTAGAGAGCAAGGCTACAAGGTCAGAGGGAGATGGTTTAAAGGAAGTGTGCGGGACAAGTTTTTTTTTTTGGGAGAGTGGTGAGTGACTGGAACATGCTGCCAGGAGTGGTGGTGGAAGCCGATACGAGAGTAGGGTTTAAGGGAGCTTTTAGATAGATACAGTGCCTTCCATAATATTTGGGACAAAGACCCATCATTTTTTTATTTGCCTCTGTACTCCACAATTTGAGATTTGTAATAGAAAAAATCACGTGGTTAAATCGCATTATCAACCATGATCATAAAGAATGGCGGTGCAGGCTCGAAGGGCCGAATGGCCTACTCCTGCACCTATTGTCTATGTTTCTATGTTAAAGTGCAGATTGTCAGATTTTAATAAAGGTCATTTTTATACATTTTGGTTTCACCATGTAGAAATTACAGCAGTGTTTATACATGGTTCCCCCATTTCAGGGCACCATAATGTTTGGGACACAGCAATGTCATATAAATGAAAGTAGTCATGTTTAGTATTTTGTTGCATATCCTTTGCATGCAATGACTGCTTGAAGTCTGCGATTCATGGACATCACCAGTTGCTGGGTGTCTTCCCTGGTGATGCTCTGCCAGGCCTGTATCGCAGCCATCTTTAGCTTATGCTTGTTTTGGAGGCTGGTCCCCTTCAGTTTTCTCTTCAGCATATAAAAGGCATGCTCAATTGGGTTCAGATCGGGTGATTGACGGCCACTCACGAATTGACCATTTTCTAGCTTTGAAAAACTCCTTTGTTGCTTCATCAGTATGTTTGGGATCATTGTCCTGCTGTAGAATGAACCTCTGGCCAATGAGTCTTGAGGCATTTGTTTGAACTTGAGCAGATAGGATGTGTCTATACACTTCAGAATTCATTATGCTACTACCATCAACAGTTGTATGATTAATGAAGATAAGTGAGCCACTGTCTTCAGCAGCCATACATGCCCGGGCCATAACACCACAGTGTTTCACAGATGAGATGGTATGCTTTGGATCTTGGGCAGTTCCTTCTCTCCTCCATACTTTGCTTTTGCCATCACTCTGAAGTTAATCTTCGTCTCATCTGTCCACAAGACCGTTCTCCAGAACTGTGATTGCTCTTTTAAGTATTTATTGGCAAACTATAACCTGGCCATCCTATTTTTGTGGCTAACCAGTCGTTTGCATCTTGCAGTGTAGCCTCTGTATTTCTGTTCATGATGTCTTCTGCAGACAGTGGTCATTGACAAATCCACACCTGACTCCTGAAGAGTGTTTCTGATCTGTCGGACAGGTGTTGGGGGATTTTTCTTTATTAAAGAGAGAATTCTTCTGTCATTAGCTGTGGAGATCTTCCTTGGCCTGCCAGTCCCTTTGCGATTAATTAGCTCACCAGTGCTTTCCAAAGGTGATGGAAAGACTGGAGGAAAGACAAGGTGCTGAGAGCTCTCTTATACCTGCATTAAGGAGGGAATTAAACACACCTGAGCAATCACAAACACATGTGAAGCCATGTGTCCCAAACATTATGGTGCTCTGAAATGGGAGGACTATGTATAAACACAGCTGTAATTTCTACATGGTGAAACCAAAATGTATAAAAATGGTCTTTATTAAAATCTGACAATGTGCACTTTAACCACATGTGATTTTTTTCTATTACAAATCTCAAATTATGGAGTAGAGAGGCAAATAAAGAAATGATGGGTCTTTGTCCCAAACATTATGGAGAGCACTGTATGTGAATTTGCAGGGACTAGAGGGATATGTTTCATGTGCAGGCAAAAGAGAATAGTTTAAATAGGCATTGTGTTTGGCTCAGATATGGTGGGCTGTAGGGCCTGTTCCCGCGATGTACTGTTCAATGTTTTATAACCGTGAACACAAGATATAACATTAATTGAGCTTGTGTTCACTGTTTTTGTTGGAAAATGTAGCTAGCCTTCCAATGCTTTATGTTCTAAGATCTGTAGAGAGATGTGATAATGAAAATGACATTGAAATTTGCCCATTTGTTTGCATTCCGATCATCAGAAGAAGCCGTCCTTCCTTGAAATATGATGATAATACTTTATTGTCACTAGTACCTAGGTACAGTGAAAATCTTTGTTTTTGCATACAAAGTACATAAATATAATCTACTGATGAGCATAATTTTGTTATATTCAAATAGTGTTGAAACTTTTTCAAGCGAATAGCCAACTTTTTAAAGATTGACCACCTTTGGGCAAAATTTGCGTTTTTTCCCCTTTTTTTAGCTAACGGTGAGCAAGAAAACAGAATTCAGAAAGGCAATGGTTATTTCCAGGTGCCACCACATACTCCGGTCATATTTGGCGAAGCAGGGGGTCGCACTCTCTTCAGGTATTGTATAATTTCCTAGTATTCTGGTCCTGTGGGCACATGCCAACTAATCTCCAGAGGCTTCCAAGTTTATCTGCTAAGCTATTATTGACTATCAATAACATGCATAGCATGTGTGGCTGATTACACAGCATCTTACGGCCATCTGGAGTTAGGCATTTTTGCACCAGTTCTTTACAGCAGAGTTGCCCTGGCAGAACCCAAATTAAAATCAGGCAGTAAGTAAGGGGTGCATGGTAGAGCCTTCAGTGATTGCTTCCTTTATGTAAGAGGTGCCTAATGGGCAGCACTTAAATCTCCTTGACATGGTTTCCCCTCAATCATAATGGACACACATCATAACGCATATCATAAGGCACAGGAGCAGAATTAGGCTATTCGGCCCATCAATCAGTCTGCTCTGCCATTTGATCCCGGCTGATCTTTAGACTTTAAAGATACAGCATTAAGACAGGCCCTTCAGCCCACCAAGTCATCGCCGACCAGCAATCACCCAGTACACTAACACTATCCTACTCACTAGGGATCATTTGCAATTTTATCAAAGCCAATTAACCTACAAACCTGTACGTCTTTGGAGAACGTACAAACTGTACAGACAGCACCCGTAGTCAAGATCAAACCCAGGGTCTCTGACGCTGTGAGACAGCAAATCTACTGCTGCGCCACTGTGCTACCCTCAATCCCATTCTTCTGCCTTCTCACTGTAACCTTTGACGCCCTTAATAATCAAGAACCTATCAATCTCCGTTTTAAAAATACCCAATGACTTGGCCTCCTCAGCCATCTGTGACAATGAATTCCACCGATTCACCAGCCTCTGACTAAAGATATTCCTCATCACCATTCTAAATGTAGGTCCTTTTATTCTGAGGCTGTGCCACTAATGGAAACATCCTTTCCGCAACCACTTTATCTAGGCCTTTCATTATTTGGAGGGTTTCAATGAGATTCCCCCAACTCCTCCCCCATCCTTCTAAACTCCAGCGAGTTGTATATTCTCATGTTTCCTTGTGTAATGAACAAAAACTTTTTTAGTAGATTGGACAACATGATTTCTTATTCTCTAATCCATTGTTATAACCACATTGCTAACGTTCCCTGTCCCATAGTAGCTGCCATTTGGGCATAGAAAGAACTAAAAATTAATGCATTCTTAATATATGCTTTACTTCAAATCATTCAGTGGTGCCTATCTGTGCAAACTTTTGACAATAAGCGAGTTTGGTATTCCGAAAAACGCAAGGAATCATGAGAATTGTCAAAGGTCACAAGCGATTAAAGCTCTCGGCAGCCGTGCAGCATGGACACAGACCTGCGCCTCATCCGCAGCCAGGATCGAACCCGGATCTCCGGTGCCGCAATCGCTGCCGAACCGCCACTGGACCATCCCCATCCCCTCCCGAGAGCCTCCCGGGGACGGCCAGAGACACGAGAATCAGACGGGAGCGGCGCCTCCAGGCCCATAACCAGCGCGGAGAAGCAGCGCTAAATCCAGCTCAACTCTGCCTGTCTCGCCTGGTTAACATACCAGCCCTGCCTGGACTGACGGGACACCAGCCCTGAGCTGTGGAGTTAGCGCTGCTTCTCCGCGCTGGCTGTAAGCCTGGGCCGTCGTTCCCATAAGTCCAGGCAGGGCTGGAAGGTTAACAGGCAGAGTAGAGCTGCATTTAGCGCTGTTTCTCCAGGCTGGCTGTGGGCCTGGGGGAGCCGCTCCCGTCTGACACCCGACGTCTCTGGCCGCCCCCGGACGGGTTGGGACGGGTTGGGGGGGGGGGGCGCTCGGGAGGGAACAGGGATGGAAAGTGGCGGTTCGACAGCGATTGCGTCACCGGAGACCCGGTATCGATTCTGGCTGCGGATGAGGCGCAGGTCTGTGTCCATGCCGCGGCACGGTTGCCGTGAGTGTTCTTCGCTTGTGACCTATGACCTGGGCATATGCAGTCGGAATACCGAACTCGCTTATTGTTGATCTATATATTCCTTCTGCCCCTTTCAGCTTTCTCACTATCCCTATTCTTAAATGAGCCAGCCAAAACAATAGGATTTTACAAAATTATTCCTTGCAGGCTTTTGTGTCGAGACGCAGGGGGTGAAACAGAATCCATGCTTCTGAATGAAACTGTGCCTCAGTGGGTTATCGATATCACCGTGGACGTAAGTGACTCAGCTGATCCAGTTCGCCCACCACCACAGAAATGTTTTTGTGCTTTGGAACAGAAAGTGACATTTACTTCAATGAGTCAATAACATTCTATTGTCACATGTACCTAGGTGAAACAATTACATTCTATTATTTTGCATACAATCCGGTAAAGCAGACCTCAACAAGGCAGTACACAAAGAGTTGCTACGTTTCTGGAGCCGACAAACTTACAAATGTTCATCAAACAAATTTATCTTCTCGCAGCGGCAAACCAGGTTTACCGCCAGATCCCCTTCGTTCTTGGCGCCCCCCCCCCCCGCCAGGACCCGACTACGTTCTCAGCAGCCCCCGCAGCCGGGTCCCCACTACATTCTTGGCGATCCCCGCCAGGTCCCCGCTTTGTTCTGCTGCTTAAGACTGTTTCATTGCAATGGTCTGTTTGGTTATACCTTACTAATTTAATCTTGAGAAGATAAACATGAGTTTTATTCCAAATTCAGCACCACCACACATTATCTGAAATTGGAATTAAAATTCTGACAGAAGATTACTTCAAACTTTTTTTTGATCTAGTCAATGAGTGCAGAGTCTTATGGCCAAGAACAAGCAAAATTCACGAGACTTGAATGCTTTGTTAAGCAAACTTTTTCACGAACATGAAAAGATGTTAAAATTTGCTTTTGTGTGAGATACCTGATTCTGCAGGCACCCCATTCCTCGATGTCTCTACTGTTTTTTAGTCCAGGCAATTGACTGAAAAGCAGTGTAGCCACACCAAATCTTGCCCTTGCTCACCAGATAATAACTAATCAGTTTTCCTTAATCAATCATTTGTGGCAAGGATCATAGAGTACTATAGCACTGAACCGGGCCCTTCTGCCCCCATGTTGACATTTTTGCCCATCTACGTTCTTAATGTGAGCAAATGAGTGCAAAGAATGCTAATTTAAATGCCCGTCTAAATGCCTTTTAAATGTCATAATTGATTCCACTATCTTCTCTGGCAGCCTGTTCAAGAAATCAATTCTAACATGATTAAGAGAAAAAAACCTACCCCTCAGATTCTGTTTATAACTCCTTCTTGAATCTATTTCTTCTTATATTTCATGCCACTATCAATGAAAAAAAAATCTATTTGCTTTTTGCCCTCTCTATGCCTCTTACGATGTTAATTGGCTATATTAGGTCACCCACTCCCTCAATTTTCCCTCCTGGTGAATCTCCTTTGGACTCCCTCCAGTATGGTCACATCCTTCCTTGACCTACTTTAGAGATACAGTGTGGAAACAGGCCCTTCAGCCCACCAAGTCCACGCCGACCAACGATCACCTGTACACAGGTTCTATGTTATAGGGGCAATTTACAGAAGCCAATTAACCTACAAACCTGCACGCCTTTGGAATGTGGGTGGAAACAGGGTCACCCGGAGAAAACCCATGTGGTCAGAGGGAGAACATACAAACTCCATACGGACAGCACTCGTATCGAACCCGGGTCTCTGGCGCCGTGAGTTGGCAACTCTGTACCAGCTGCGCCTCCGTGCCACCCATGTTTTGTAAGCAAGTGAAGCCAAGCCAGGGCTTTGTAAGATGTAGAGGGCAAATGTAATGGGAAGAGGCTGAAATGAATCTTCAGAATCTTTCATGTTAATCTTTGCACCTTAATTTCATGCTTTTAAACTAGTGTGCCACGGTAAATGATTTATAATGGCATACGTTTTAACCAGGACTAGTTACCGGCATCCGAAATTAGGTTATCATTTGCAAATAAGTTAAATAAGATTTTACTCTTTAACTTTTCCGAGCTCCTTGTTTCCCTGAGGCTGCCAGCACCCTGCTTCCTTAGAATTAATTCTTCTCAGAGAGAACACTGGCTTCCATGTGATTAGGCAAACGGAACTGATTGATTGAAAGACAGTATGGAAACAGGGCCCTCAGTTTACCGAGTCCACATTGACCACCTGTTTATCCCACTTTCTCATGCACTCTCTACACATTTACAGAGGCCAAATAACCTACGTACCGGCACGTCCTTGGGATGTGGGAGGAAACCCACGCGGTGACAGGGAGAACATGCAAACGCCGCACAAACCATACCCAAGGCCAGGATTGAAATCTGGACTCTGCCACTGTGAGGGAGCAGCTTTACCAGCTGTTTACAGTTCTACTCTTGTCATAGCCATGTAGCACGGAACCAGGCCCTTCAGCCAAACTTTCCCATGCAAACCATGTTGCCCCGTCTACATTCCTCCCGCCTGCCCGCATTTAACCCGTATCCCTCGAAACCTTTCCTATACATGTACCTGTCCTCTTAACATTTATCTTTCTTCTCCACACCCCACTTACTGTATTTAATTACTTTTTAAGAAAAACTTGTTTGGTGCACCAAACTTCTATTACTCATATCAAAAGATTTGTCCAAAATCTGGCGCTACAAATTTTTAATTTTAATTGTTAGCAATAAAAGAATGCCACTTGCATGCGCCATTAAATAACTGGTTAAATTACACCTCCAATTGGTTACTTGCTCTTTATTAGTGTGCTGGCTGTGGATATTTTGAACCTTTATATTTTTGCCTCCTTTTTCAGAAGAACATGCCGAAATTCAACAAAATCCCATTCTACCTCCAACCTCATTCTTCTTCGGGAGCAAAAACACTTAAGAAGTAAGTACCTCTACGGCTGGTAATTATTTCCCCACAGCAGATAATTTTACCTTGCTTTGGAGGTAAGAGCAACTCCCTCTTTAGTTCTTTTGTTTGTTGGGCCTCAAATGGATCAATGAGTCTGAGACTGTTGGATTCTCGCAATGAGCATTGTGTTTAGGACATCAAAGAGGTGCATTTTGTAACGTAATACAGTACCAATTGGAAATCTGGTGTTGTATAAATACCTGCTGAACTGGATCATATATTATTCTTTGCCTGTTTAATGTGACTATTATAGGTTGATTTGAGAAAAAGAATGAAGTTCGTCTTTCAATTTGTAGATGTGAACATCAAGCAACTTTTATTGCCCAACATTAGTTGCCTTGATAAGCTAGTTTAAGTTTTCTTTTTGGTGCTGACTTTGTAACCACGTGGCTTGCTAAAAATATTTCTGAGAGGATTATTAGCCACTTTTATAAAGTGAAATCTAAGTAAAATGCACATAGCTGAATGTTTTACCTGCTGATTATTTCTCCAACTGTATCAAGTAAACTTAAAACGTCTAATTCTGACTTCAGTGCTCAAGGGCAGTTTCCATGCACTCCTTCACTAGAACATTTCTTGCATGAATTTAATACTGATCCAAGGAACAAAATGTTCTTAGTATTCGGGTACTTTATGCTAAGCTCATGCGTAGGGGCTGTTCTTTGCCAAGTTCCTCCTAGAAAGACCAGCAGCAGGTTAGAAATACTATCACTTTTACTCTTGTACATTTGCATTTATAAAATTATGCAGTGCAATTTTCAGATTTGAAAACAGATCAGACGGGAATTATTAGAAGCTTTAAGATAAAATTGAACTATAAACCTTTTCATCAACTCGATGCTTTATTTCTCTTAGGCAATGAGAAACATTTGAGATGTAATTGAGACATTTAGGATTAAAAAACAAACCGCTGGAGGAATTCTGCAGGTCAGATAACTTACGTAGAGGGAAATGGACAGACAAGCATTTAATTTGGGACTGTCCATTTCCCTGCACAGACTGTATTTCTTTTAGGCAATGTGGAACTTTGATATTCCAGTGACATTAGGGAGCAAAAAAACAAACTGCTGGAGGAACATGGCAGGTCACAGAACCTCTATAGAGGGAGTTAGACAGTCAACATCTTGAGTAGAAAGGAACTGCAGATGCTGGTATACACCGAAGATAAACACAAAGTGCTGGAGTAACTCAGCAGGTCAGGCAGCATTTCTGGAGAAAAAAGGTGGGTGACGTTTTGGGACGGAACCCTTCTTCAGACTGAAAGTTGAGGGGAGGGAACTGGAGGTAAGAAAAGGCCAGAACAAAGCAAGACCGGCAACAGATGGCCATGGAAGGGTGGATCCCATAATGGCCCATTTTTGGCTGGGTTGAGATAACAACCTGACTGCTCAACTCCCACCTTGAGATCTAGCTATTCCTTTGGTTTATGTTTCATTCGCAAGAAGTAGAAGTTGGCTGGGGAAGAGGTAATAACGAAGGGATACAAGGATATGAACAGTGGAACTAGTAGGATGGCTAGGGTGAGGGTGAAAGTGGGGAGGGGGAGACAGTGCAAGGGTACTTGAAATTAGAGTCCCAAATCAATGTTTCATACTGCTTGAGATCTAACTATTCCTTTGTTTATGTTTCATTCATCCCTGCATTGAAGAACAGATTGGCTGGGATATCCTCTTTCATTTTGTAAGTTGCCCGAGTACAAAAGATGCTGTTCCTCCAATTAGCATTTGGTCGCACTCTGACAATGGTGAAGGGGAGTTAAAATGTTTGGCAACTGGGATATTGTGTAGGCCAAGGCGGACTGAGCATAAATGTTCAGCAAAGTGCTCGCCTAGTCTGCGTTCAACGTTCACCTATCCTATTTCACCAAAGATGCTGCCTGACCCACTGAGTTACTCCAGCACTTTCTTCAACAACATTTTGATTGGGGACTGTCCATTTCTTTCACAGATACTGCCTTGATTCTGTATTTATTTTAAGCAATGTGGAACTTTGACATGCTAGTGACTTTAGGGAGCAAAAAGCAAACTCCTGGCGAAACTTGGCAGGTCAGGCAGCTGGACAGACACTATTTTGATGGAGACTGTCTATTTCCCTCCACAGATACCGCCTGTCCCATCGAGTTCCTCCAGTGAGTTGTCTTAGCTCAAGGTTCCTGCAAGTGCAGCCTCCTGTTAGTGAATGTTTGTTTATTAACTGACTACATCTGCCCTAAATCCATTTTCTTTGCCACTGCAATGACCTGCAAAGATGCATAAATAAAAAGAAGGAATTTACTCTCCCATATCCCATCACGAACAATGGACCAACAATTTTGAAACTGGTGATGGACAGGTTTGAGATTCCTATGCTTAGACTTTAGAGATACAGCATGGAAACAGGCCCTTCGGCTCTCCCAGTCCACACCGACCAGCGATCACCTCCGTACACTAACAATATCCTAAGCACTAAGGATAATTTACTATTTTACCAAGGCCAATTAATTTACAAACCCGTACGTCTTTGGAGTGTGGGAGGAAACCGGGGCACCCGGAGAAAACGCACACAGTCACAGGGAGAATGTACAAACGCCACACAGACAGCACCTGTAGTCAGAATCGAACCCGGGTCCCTGGTAATGTAAACCCCTAATGTAAGTAAAATCTTGGGAATCCATGACTTTTACTCAGGAAATAGCTATTCATTGTCATGGACGAGGAGGAGCCAGGCTCATATTTTAAACGTGTAGGAAAGAACTGCAGATGCTGGTTTAAATTGAAGGTAGACACAAAATGCTGGAGCAATGCGAGTCTGAAACGTCGCCCATTCCTTCTCTCCAGAGATGCTGCCTGTCCCTCTGAGTTACTCCAGAATGTTATGTCTACCTCATATTTTAAACCATTGTTTATATCTCTTCTGATAGTTATAGAAATAATACCCCTGATAGGCACATTAGGACCTGAGCAAAAGTGTGATTGTGTAAGAAATAAGAATGAAATAAAGCACTTGCAGTATAGTGAGGTCTAGAAAGTAAAAGTATCTTAAACATTTTAAATATTATGAAGTGTTATTAGGTCAGAAACCTAAATTTTTAAACTTGCTTTCTCCTTTTAGGTGCCACTGTAAATCTAGCCTCGCACTTATTTTAAATTTCATTTCCTTTTGTAATTTCTCAATTTTTTTTACTGTTTTGAGCCCTCAAAATAGAAAAAGGTTTCCTAAATCAAAATCAAAATGATTTTTTTTGTTTTTAATTAGAGCAGTTTTCAGGGCTCCATTGATTATCTCTGCACTTCTAATCGTGTTGTAGGGATCGTTTGTCGGCCAGTGACATGCTGCAGGTTCGAAAAGTGATGGAACATGTTTATGAGAAGATCATCAACCTGGATAATGAATCGCAAACGACAAGCTCGTCAAACAATGAGAAACCCGGGGAGCAGGACAAGGAAGAAGACATTGCTGTGCTGGCCGAGGAGAAGATCGAACTTCTTTGTCAAGATCAGGTTAGCATAATGCCTGGTGCGAACATGTTGTTCTCTGCTCAAGATCATACCATGTTTCTGCGGGATGTCCTTGCCTCTTGATATTATGGATCATTTCTTGTCATGGATTCCTCCAGTTCATGCCTAATCTGAGTTTGAGTTTAGTTTATTGCCACGTGTTCAGTGGTACACAGTGAAAAGTTTTTGTTGGGTACTAACCAGTCAGCGGAGAGACAATACATGATTACAGTCAAGCCGTCCATAGTGTACAGATACACGATAAAGGGGATGACATGAATAATGTTTAGTACAAGTTAAAGTACAGTAAAGTCCAATCAAAGATAGTCCAAGGGTCTCCAATGAGATAGATAGTAGCTCAGGACATATCTCTAGTTGTTGACAGGATGGTTCAGTGCATGATAACAACTGGGAAGAAACTGTCCTTGAATCTGGAGGTGTGTGTTTTCACACTTTTTCCCGATGGGAGAGGGGAGAAGAGGGAGTGACCGGGGTGCGACTCATCCTTGATTACGCTGGTGGCCTTGCCGAGGCAGCGTGAGGTGGAGATGAACTCAGTGGCAGGGAAGTTGGTTTGTGTGATGGACTGGGTTGCGTCCACAATTCACCGCAATTTCTTGTCATCTTGGATGGAGCTGGTCCCATACCATGCTGTGATGCATGCTCATAAAATGCTTTCCACATCAAATGCATTCCACCTGACCTGACCACATAATAGAAACCTGACCACATAACAGTGACCACATCGTTAGATCAAAGCCCCAACTGTTTCCTTGGATGGAAGAAAGTGCTCAAGGGAAAGAAACCGTGATACTCAAAAGAATAGTTTCTCACCCTGATAACGGCTAATAATAATAATCTCATATTCTGCTTGGGTAACATGAACAAACGCAATGTAAACCAGCATCCACAGTTTATTTGTCCCAACCCTTATACACAACGCCCTTCCCAATGAAGGCAAGCATGCCATATGTTGCATTCTCTGCTCTGTCCTCCTGCATCACCACTTTCTTGGAACTATAAACCTGCTCCCCTAGGTGTCTCTGTTCTACAACACTCCTCAAGGCCCTAACATTCACTGCTCTGCTCTGGTTTGCATTACCAGGGTAAAACACGTCACTCAATACTTGGTGTTATTTGTGATTTCTACATTGGTCCTTACGACATTGCCACTTGACCCGTGCCATTGTAGAACAATCCTACCCCTTACCAGTTTTCCCTGCAAACCTATCCCACTGTCCTATCACATATTCTACCTACCCTGCCACTGGGAGAACATGCAAACTCCACACAGACAGCACTGGAGATTAGGAATGAACCCAGATTGCTGGAGCTGCAAGTTAGCAGCTCGGCTAGCCATGCCACAGTTAGTTAGTTAGCTAATTCATTAGATAGTTGGTTGGGCAGTTAGTTATACACACAATGCTGGAGTACCTCAGCAGGTCAGGTAGCATCTCTTAAGAAAAGGAACAGGTGACGTTTCGAGTTGAGAATCTTCGTCAGACTGTCAGGAAACGCCACACATTCCTTTTCTCCAGAGCTGCTGTCCGACTTGCTGAGTTACTCTATCTTCGGTGTAAACCAGCATCTGAAGTTCCTTGCCACACATAGGTAGACATAGTTTGCAGCACACAACACACCAGGAGATCCTTTTTCCCTGTGGCTATCAAACTGTACAACTCCTCCCCCCTCTGCTGTGGGGTAAACTGACTTCCCTTCCCCTCCGTCCCGTCCCCGTCCCCCTCAATCTTTGCACATCCCAAATCCTGGAATTTCCACTCGCCACTTGAAATTTGTGTTTCATGCATCTTGTGTTTTATGACTGTTGGTAGATCAATTTCCCTCCTGGGATCAATAAAGTTCTATTGTATTGTTAGTTAGTTACGTTTAGTGCCATGTGCACTGAGGTAAAGTGGTGTGTGCTATCCAGATCAGCACAAAGACTATACATGAGTACAAGTCCAGTAAAGTCTGATTAAAGATAGGCGTTTGTGCGCCACCACAGCAGCCATGTTCAGGGCGTTACGGACTGTTTAATCGACAACACCACTTACTCCAAATCCCATTGCAGGTACTCGATCCAAACATGGACCTGCGGACAGTGAAGCATTTCATCTGGAAAAGCGGAGGGGACCTGACGCTCCATTATCGGCAGAAGTCAACGTGATGTCCAAGCAAGGGAGCCGAGGGCTTGGTGGCTCGCACGAGCCAGCAGTTTCATGGCGAACTCTCCCTCCGCGCCCAATTTCACCATCTGTACTGGGCGAAACGAGTAGTAATGCTGCCCCCTTGCACCGCTCAATTTTAGACCCAGCCCGTCGATTAATCCCCTACAGACAGAAGTGCCAAATTATACAGGCACTTCCAACGTCATATAATTTAGGAAGAATGCAGAATGTAAATTTAAACGATCCCAATGCACTGTCTTAATTAGAACGGGCAGGCCAAAGGTTATAGTAGATATATAGTGCGGTGGTTAATACTCTGTGCAGGTTTAAATACATAGATAAATGCTCCAGATAATGGACATAACCACCTCTTCCAGTTCCTTTAACCCATTGTCTCAGATATGTCTGCATGGGCACCAGGCTAGGCTAGCTGTCGTAGTCGCCTTACTACATGTGATGTTACCTGTGTGAATTGTATTTCTCCATACATTCCAGGCATTTTTTTCGACGGCATCTAAATGTCAGCAGTCCTGATGGCTCCTTTATGAAGTAGAGTGGCTGATTGGAATCAAAAGGGAAAATGCAGAGAGCAGATTCATCGCTAGTGTTGGAACCAAGCTGCAAGCTAAATGTAAATTGTACCCCCGATCGAATGTTCTCAGTATTTATGTTTGTACGTTTTGTTCGGTATAATTAGCGGTGCTACATCTATCAGAGCTAATCTAGCAAGAGATGAGATCTTGTAGAAATAATTTAACTGGAAAGAGAACAAAAGTCCAGGTAGCAGGGCGTAAGCACATTTTCAAGGTTACGGGGGTCAAGTTCTTTGTTAGAATGATCGAAAGATGATTGGGATCACGGGGAAGTGACAATGAGTCCAGGCTAAAGGAAAGTTAAGTACAGTAAAAGGAACAGTAAAAGTACAGAAAAGTAAAAGCATGATTGGTTTTCCAGAGAACGAAATCCAATGGTCAGAAGGACCACCTATATCCAGACCCCATCTTGGGAGCAGTTTGTTGTAAATACTGTACTTTTTTATTCAGCTGACTGAATTTTTTTTAATTTTTTTTAAAATGGAAAGCTTTTGAGACTTTGTAGCTGATCGCAATTTTTTTTTGGATATTGTAGATCCAGAGTTGAAACATTAAGGCATAAATAAAATAATATTTAAATCATTGTAATGCTTTCAATCTAATTTAGTTGATTTTATTAGAGATGCATTGTGGAAACAGGCCCTTCGGCCCACCGAGTCTGCAACAACCAGCGATTCCTGTACACTAACACCATACTACACACACTAGGGAGAATGTACATTTACACCAAGCCAATTAGCCAACAAACCTGTACATCTTTGGAATGTGGGAGGAGACCAGAGCGTCCCAGAGAAAACTCACGCAGATCACGTTTAAACTCCATTCAGACAGCATCCGTAGTCAGGATCGAACCCTGGTCTTTGGCGCTCTAAGACAGTAACTCTACTGTGCACCACCGTGTCACCCTAGTAATAACTACAGATATACAGGACAGGGTATTCTTAAAGCTGGTGCATTTTAGTATGATATAGTGTTAGAGATACAGCGCAGAAACAGGCCCTTTTGGCCCACCTAGTCCATGCCAACCAGCGATCGCCCCATACACTAACACGATCCTAAAACTAGGGACAATTACATTTCTTTATCAAAGCCAAATAACTTACAAACCTGCACGTCTTTGGAGTGTGGGAGGAAACCGGAGCACCCGGAGAAAACCCACGGGGAGAACATACAAACTTCGTACACCTGTAGTCAGGATCAAACCCGGGTGTCTGGCACTGTAGGGTAGCAATGCTACTCTAGTTCATATTTTCAATTAAAATGTTAGGTGTTGGGTGCAGCTAATTAATCTAAATGAATGTAAAAGTAAGGAAAAATTAAGTTTTGTTTAGTTTAGAAGTACACCACAGAAATACATCATTCAGACCACCAAATTCACGCCAACCGTCGATCACCCATTCGCACTAGTTCTATGTTATCCCACTTTCTCATCCATTCCCTGCGCTTTAAGGGAAATTTGCAGAGGCCAATTAGCCTACAGATCCGCTTGTCTTTGTGATGTGGGAGGAAACCAGAACACCCGGAGGAAACCCACAGTCACAGGTTGAACATGCAAATGACACACAGACAGCACCCGAGGTCAGGATTGCACCCGGGTCTCTGGAAACGTGAGGCAACATCTCTACCTGTTGCGCCACTGTGCCACCCTTTCATGCGGTGGCAATATATGGCCATTTTTAAACATTGATCCATTTTATGTCCATTGGAATTTGCCGTTGTCTCCCTCTGCCCATTAATCTGTGTGCATCGGCTGTGTACATTATTATTTGTATGGAGAAACAGTGAAAAAGTTTGTTTGAAGGATTGGGTGACATTTTAGGTCGAGACCCCTCTACAGTCTGAAGACATCTCGACCCAAAACGTCCTGATATAGTAGTGGCCAGAGGATCTGGGGTGACGGAGGAACTGAAGGAAATCCACATTAGGCAGGAAATGGTGTTGGGCAGACTGATGGGACTGAAGGCTGATAAATCCTCAGGGCCCGATGGTCTGTATCCCAGGGTACTTAAGGAAGTGGCTCTAGAAATCATGGGTGCATTGGTGATAATTTTCCAATGTTCTATAGATGCAGGATCAGTTCCTGTGGATTGGTGGGTAGCTAATGTTATCCCACATTTTAAGAAAGGAGGGAGAGAGAAAACAGGGAATTATAGACCAGTTAGCCTGACATCGGTGGTGGGGAAGATGCTGGAGTCAATTATAAAAGATGAAATAGCGGCACATTTGGATGGCAGTAACAGGATCGGTCCGAGTCAGCATGGATTTACAAAGCGGAAATCATGCATGACTAATCTTCGGGAATTGTTTGAGGATGTAACTAGGATAATGGACAAGGAAGAGCCAGTGGATCTAGTGTACCTGGACTTTCAGAAAGCATTTGATAAGGTCCCACAAAGGAGATTAGTGGGCAAAATTAGGGCACACGATATTGGAGTTAGAGTGCTGACATGGATAGAAAATTGGTTGGCAGACAGGGAACAAAGAGTAGGGATTAACTGGTCCCTTTCAGAATGACTGGCAGTGGCTAGTGGGGTACCGCAAGGCTCGGTGCTGGGACCGCAGCTATTTACAATATACATCAATGATTTAGATAGATTCAAAGTCACATGAACAAATTTGCAGATGACACAAAGCTGGGTGGCAGTGTGAACTGTGAGGAGGATGCTATGAGAATGCAGGGTGACTTGGACACTTGGGTGAGTTGGCAGATGCATGGCAGATGCAGTTTAATGTGGATAAATGTGAGATCCACTTTGGTAGCAAAAACGGGAAGGCAGATTATTATCTAAATGGTAGACAAAAGTGCTGGAGAAACTCAGCGGATGCAGCAGCATCTATGGAGCGAAGGAAATAGGCAACGTTTCGGACCGAAACCCTTCTTCAGACCGATCTGAATGGTGTCAAGTTGGGAAAAGCTGAAGTACAATGGGATCTGGGGGTCCTTGTCCATCAGTCAATTAAAGTAATCATTCTTCAGGGAACGGGGGTTCCCCTCCTCCACCATAGATGAGGTTCGCACCAGGGTCTCTTCCATACCCCGCAACACTGCTCTCTCTCCCCATCCCTTCCACTCGCAACAAGGGCAGAGTTCCCCTAGTCCTCACCTTTCACCCCACTAGCCGTCACATACAACAAATAATCCTACGTCATTTTCGCCATCCTCCAACGTGACCCCACCACTCGCCACATCTTCCCATCTCCCCCCATGTCTGCCTTCCGCAAAGACCACTCCCTCCGCAATTCCCTTGTCAATTCTTCCCTTCCCTCCCGTACCACCCCCTCCCCGGGCACTTTCCGTTGCAACCGCAAGAAATGCAACACCTGTCCCTTTACATCCCCCCTCGACTCCATTCAAGGACCCAAGCAGTCGTTCCAGGTGCGACAGAGGTTCACCTGTATCTCCTCCAACCTCATCTACTGCATCCCCTGCTCTAGATGTCAGCTGATCTACATCGGTGAGACTAAGCGGAGGTTGGGCGATCGTTTCGCCGAACACCTCCGCTCGGTCCGCAAGAACCTACCTGACCTCCCGGTGGCTCAGCACTTCAACTCCCCCTCCCATTCCCAATCCGACCTCTCTGTCCTGGGTCTCCACCATTGCCAGAGTGAGCAACACCGGAAATTGGAGGAACAGCACCTCATATTCCGCTTGGGGAGCCTGCATCCAGCGGGCATGAACATTGAATTCTCCCAATTTTGTTAGCCCTTGCTGTCTCCTCCCCTTCCTTAGCCCTCGAGCTGTCTCCTCCCATCCCCCAGCCCTCGGGCTTCTCCTTTTTCCTTTCCTCTCCCCGCCACCCCCTATCAGTCTGAAGAAGGGTTTCGGCCCGAAACGTTACCTATTTCCTTCGCTCCATAGATGCTGCTGCACCCGCTGAGTTTCTCCAGCATTTTTGTGTACCTTTGATTTTCCAGCATCTGTAGTTCCTTCTTGAACAATGAAAGTAAGCAGTGTTTAAGAAGGAACTGCAGATGCTGGAGAATCGAAGGTACACAAAAAAGCTGGAGAAACTCAGAGGGTGCAGCAGCATCTATGGAGCGAAGGAAATAGGCAACGTTTCGAAACCTTGGGTGGGGCGTCTGAAGAAGGGTTTCGGCCCGAAACGTTGCCTATTTCCTTCGCTCCATAGATGCTGCTGCACCCGCTGAGTTTCTCCAGCTTTTTTGTGTACCAATGAAAGTAAGCATGCAGGTACAGCAGGCTGTGAAGAAAGCAAATGGCATGTTGCAGCGTAGGTTTACAAGGTTAATTCCCGGGATGGCGGGACTCTCATATGCTGAGAGAATGGAGCGGCTGGGCTTGTACACACTGGAGTTTAGAAGGATGAGAGGCATTCTTATTGAAACATATGTTTATTAAGGATTTGGACATGCTAGAGGCAGGAAACATGTTCCCGATGTTGGGGGTGTCCAGAACCTGGGGTCACAGTTTAAGAATAAGGGGTAAGCCATTTAGAATGGAGACGAGGAAACACTTCTTCACACAGAGAGTTGTGAGTCTGTGGAATTCTCTGCCTCAGAGGGCGGTGGAGGCCAGTTCTCTGGATACTTTGGAGAGCTAGATAGGGTTGTTAAAGATAGCGGAGTCAGGGGATATGGGGAGAAGGCAGAAACGGGGTACTGATTAGGCATGATCAGCCATGATCACATTGAATGGCGGTGCTGGCTCAAAGGGCCGAATGGCCTACTCCTGCACCTACTGTCACCCATTCCTTTTCTCCAGAGTTCCTGTCTGTACCGCTGAGTTACTCCAGCATTTTGTGTCTATCTTTGGTGTAAACCAGCATCTGCAGTTCCTTCCTACACAAAAAGTTTGTTTTGATGTGCTATACAGGCAACTTACATTATACATGAGTACATCAGGTAGTGCAAATGAGAAAATAAACAGAGTACAGAAAATAGTGTTACAGCTACAGAGAAAGTGCAGATTTTTTTTTAAATTGCAGGAGTTGCAACGAGGTCGCTTGGAAGACCAAGATATCATCTTGAGCACATGAGAAGTCTGTTCGAGAGTCTGGTGATAGTAGGACAGTGGGTATTCCCGAAACTGTTGTTATGTGCGTGCGTTCAAGCTTTTAGTACATGCTGCTGGGGGGGGGGGGGGGGGGGGGGGGGGGGGGGGGGGGGGGGAGAAGAGGGAATGACTATGGTGTGAGCGATCCTTGATTATATTGACTGCTTTCCCGAGGCAGCGTGAAGTATAGGTGGAGTCGATTGGAGTAGGTGAGGGGGAGACTAGTTTGTGCGATGGACTGGGCTGTGTTCACAACTCTGCAAAATTTTCAACCCCAAGTTACCATACCAAGATGTGATACAACTGGATAGAATACTTTGTATAGTGCATCTGTAGACATTTGTAAAAGCCTTTGAAGATGGTGAATTTTGTTCATCTAGTGAGGTTGGTGTGCTTCCCTGGATGGTGCTTCAATGTTCAGGCCAAATTGTTGGGGATATTTAAACCTGGGAACTTGAAAATCACAACATTGACATCTTCACATCAGCACCACTGATACAAACTGGGGTTTGTACACCTTGCTTTATGAAGTTCTTGTTTTGGATCCTTCCTGTACTCGGTCTCGTTATTGATTGAGATCTGTCCCACTATGGTGGTCGTCTGCAAACTTAGAGCAGAATTTGGCCGCATAGGTAGGGGGTGAGAGCATAGCGGTGTTGAGAATTATCATGAAGGGTTTTTATTCACCTATCCTTGCTGATTGCAGGTCATTAAATCAAGGACCCAGTTGCAGATGGTGGTGGATCCTAATGCCCCTGTCCCACTTAGGAAACCTGAACGGAAACCTCTGGAGACTTTGCGTCCCACCCAAGGTTTCCATGCGGTTCCCAGAGGTTTTTGTCAGTCTCCCTACCTGCTTCCACTACCTGCAACCTCCGGCAACCACCTGCAACCTCTGAGAACCGCACGGAAACCTTGGGTGGGGCGCAAAGTCGCCAGAGGTTTCCGTTCAGGTTTCCTAAGTGGGACAGGGGCATTAGTCTAGACTTTCACATAATAATTTGGTTGGAATTATGGTGTCAACGGCCAAAATATAGGAGTCTGACGTAGGTGTCCTTGTTATTATACCTGCAATGAGTAGAGTCGTACAGCATGGAAACAGGATGTTTAGCCCAACTCACCAGGATGCTCCATCTAAGCTAGACCCGTTTGCCTGTGTTTGACCCATATCCCTCTGAACCTTTCATATTCATGTACTTGTCCAAATGTCTTTATATGTTATTGTACCTGCGTCAACTAATTCCCCTGGCAGCTCATTCCATATGCAAACCATCCTGTGTGCGAAAAAGTTGCTCCTCAGGTTCCTATTAAATCTTTCCCCTTTCACCTTATAACTGTGCCCTCTAGTTCTTGATTCCCCAACCCTGGGTAAAAGACAGGTGCATTCACCATATCTATTCCCCTCATTACTTTGTACATCTCTATAAGATAACTCCTCAGTCTCTTGCGCTCCATGGAATAAAGTTCTAACCTGATCAGCCTTTCCCTGTTGCACAGGCGCTCGAGTCTTTAGACTTTAGAGATGCAGCATGGAAACAAACCCTTCAGCCGACCGAGTCCGAACTGATCAGCGATCACTCTACACTCTCCTGCACACTAGGGACAATTTATAATTTTACCATGGCCAATTAGCCTACAGATCTGTACGTCTTTGGAGTGTGGGAGAAAACCGGAGCCCTCAGGGAAAACCCATGCGGTCACACTGAGAAGGTTCAAACTCCGTACAAACAGCACCCGTAATCGGAATCGAACACGGGTCTCTAGCGCTGTAAGGCAGTAGCTCTACAGCGGTGACACTTTGCTGTCCCAAGATTGTCTTGGCAACATGATCGTAAATTTCTGCACTCTTCCCGTTCTTGACTGTTTTGTTTCTTCAATGGTTTGGTTTAGTTCAGAGATACAGCTTGGAAACACTGAATCAGTGATCCCCCCCGTAAAAACTAAAAGTTAATCGCCACAGTGGCGCAGTGGTAGAGTTGCTGCCTTACAGCGCCAGAGACTTGAGTTTAATCCTTACTACGGGTGCTGCCTGTATGGAGTTTGCACTTTCTCCCTGAGACCATGTGGGTTTTTGTCGGGTGCTCCGGCTTCCTCCCACACTTCAATAACGTGCAGTTTGTAGGTTAATTGGCTTTGGTTAAAAAACATATATAGTTGTCCCTAATGTATAGCATAGAGCTAGGGTATGGGGTATTCACTGGTAGGCACAGACTCGGTAGGCCAAAGGCCTGTTTCCACACTGTGTCTCTAAAGTCTAAAGATGCATTCATCAGACCTCCTGTGGTTGGTTACGTGATGGCTATTCGGAATAAACCATTTGAGTTGCTGCACAAAACCAGCCGGACAGTAATCTACAATCCTGCAACTTCAGAGCTGGTGTGAGGTAGTTTAAGGACACAGAGTAAAGGGGCTGTCCCACTGCGGCAACCTAATTGTCGAGTTTGCCCTCGACTCATGCTCACAGCATGGTAGACATGAGGTCCTAGGATGTCTTTGTAACTCTCCTTCATGCTCGAGAGTAGTCCCCGCGTACTCGAGGCCTCAGCTAGGTCGCGGCATATTTTTCAACATGCTGAAAAATGCCCACGAGTACAAAAAAGGTCGCCATGGATTTTGTCCTAGTAGGTCGGCATGTTATTCGTAGGTAATCAAGGATAGTCGAAGGTAATCAAAGGTAGTCAAAGGTAGTTGTAGTCTTCAGCATAGTTGAAGGGAGGTCGAAGGAGGTCGTCTTCACTCTCCACTAGTCGGTGTCCAATATTCCCGAAGCTAGTCTTCTACATAGTCGAAGGAGGTCATCTACATGACACTTTTTCAAACTCTCCTAAACTCTTCTAAACTCGCCAATTAGGTCCCTGCAGTGGGACAGCCCCTTAAGTCTTTCTTATAGAGCCAGAGTGACACTGCGTGGAAACATCCCCTTCGGCCCTACTTGCCCACACCGACCAACAGGTCCCACCTGCCTGCATTTGGCCCTTATCCCTCTAAACCTGTTCTATCCATGTACCTGTCTAAATGTTTCTTAAACATTGCAATAGTACCTGCTTCATCTACCTCCTCCGCAGCTCGTTCCATACACCCACCCCATACCTTGTGTGAAAAGGTAACCCCTCAGGTTCCTATTACATTTTCCCCCCTCACCTTAAACCTATGTCCTCTGGTTCTTGATTCCCCTACTCTGGGGAAGAAACTGTGCGTTTACTCTATTCCTCTCATGATTTTGTACGTCTATAAAATCACCCCTCACCCTTCTGTGCTCTCAGGAATAGAGCCCTAGCCTGGTCAACCTCTCCCAAAAGCTCAGGCCCTTGAGTCCGGCCAACATCCTCACAAATCTTCACTGTGCCCTTTCCAGTAAGAGGAAATACCTCTTTTTCTACTTGGAGTCTCCGTATTTGATGGGAAACTAGCATTGCAGTGCTCTCTCCTATAAATCAGATGTGAGCACGTCCAACCTAAGGGTTAAACCTACTCTGGAGCTACAATTCAATAGTGAGGCTGTGCTGGACAGTCAGACCTGCTGAATTTCAGCTGAGAAGATCGCATGAGGCTCCTACCTTCTCAGGTGAGCGATATTGCTCCCGTTGCTACTATTTTAGACTTTGAACACAGTAAATATTTATCCCTTCAACAGATTTGGGTCCCAAATTGTGATCAGTGTTGGACCCCATATCTGAGGAAGATGTGCTGCTGTTGGAGTGGGTCCAGAGGAGGTTTACGAGAATGATCCCAGGATTGATTGGGTTAACATATAATGAGTGTTTGACGGTGCTGGGCCTGTGCTTGCTGGAGTTTAGAAGGATGATGGGGAACTTCATTTAAACTTATGGAATAGTGAAAGGCCTGGATAGAGTGGACGTGGAGAGGATGTTTCCACTAGTGGGAGAGTCTAGGACCAAAGGCCACAGCCTCAGAATAAAAGGACATACTTTTAGAAATGTGATGAGGAGGAATTTATTTTGTCAGAGGGTGGAATTCATTGCCCCAACAGCTGTGGAGGCCGTCAATGGATATTTTTACGGCGGAGATTGACAGATTTTTGATTAATAAGGATATCAGGGGTTAAGGGGAAAAGGCAGGAGAAAGGCAGGTTGAGAGGGAAAGATAGATTAGCCATGATTGAATGGTGGAGTGGACTTGATGGACCAAGTGTCCTAAGTCTGTTCCTGTAACTTATGAACTTCCCTAAAAGGCAGATTTGGATAATTTATTAGTATTTGTGGGGCCATAAATTGCCATTTAAAAAAGTTATGGGCTGAAGTATTTGGCATTTGACCCGTAGCATTGTCTGTCCACTCCGGCTAAGTCACATCTTTCCTCATTGATTTGTCCACAGTGCACAAGGATAGTGACACTGCCAGATTAACCAATTTCAGGTCCCACCTGCAAAGCTGAGACAGTCCCTTCAGCCCACCAAGTCTTGCCAGCCTTCCTTGCCCATCTACATTAATCTAGAGGAGGAGATTGGGAAAGCATAGCAGGTAATAGTGAACACAGTCGAGGGGGGGGGGGGGGTTCTGCCTGACCCCATGAGTTACTTTTGCACTATGTGTTGTATTTTCTGTAAACCAGCAACTGCAGTTCCTTGTTTTGACATTTTGACTGCTCCACTGCACAATCTGCTGGAGTGATATACAGACCTGCTCTGTGTTGAAGCATGTTGGACGTTTTGACTGTGGCTTGTACAACTGATGTGTTATTTGCTTCCAACGTCAATTAATGCAACTCATCTCCATTGACTATCTGTAGGGTCTTGACCCGAAACGTCACCCATTCCTTCTCTCCAGAGATGCTGCCTGCCCCGCTGAGTTACTCCAGCTTTTTGTGTCTATCTTCAACTATCTGTAGATGTTGATCAGTGAAACACCAGTATAATTTGGTCTTTGCACACCATTCCCTGGTATATACAGGCTCAGCGGATGTCCATTTTCTATTGCCCCTTAATTTGATCTGATGTTGCAGCATTTTGTGTAGTTTGTCTACTTTTCGACCTGCTGCTATTTTTTTTCTGTCTGAGGCACTTTCAAGTCCCTTCCAGTTTTGCATTGTATCACTGCCAAGTAATTACCCTGGTCAAGAGCAAACTGATGCAAAGCATATCGAATTGGAAATTCAGGAAAACCAGGCACTACCACATGAGTGGAAAATGTAGAAAATGCACATGTTCTGTGTTGTAAACCTTCTGAATACAAGCGATTCAGGAGGGTCGGTATGTGAGATTTTTGCAAAGGCACGTAGAAAGTAAGGTGTAATATGCTCTCTTTGAAACAAAGTAAAGTTGCAAAGGAAATTATTAGATTATAGAAAGAAAAGTAATAAAAATAAAGGATCTGATTTCCCTTTAGGTGTGGCGAGGTAGATTCACAGGAGCAGCCTGACTTGTCCAGCCACATTTTTGGATTATTTATAGAAGCAGAATCCACATCAAGGGGAGTTTTGTTTTTAATTTGCCTAATGCATCATTTTGTATATTAATTGGGCGACTTAAAACAGTTGGGAGCCGACACTAAATGTGGTTGCGGCTGTAAAAGTGTTTGCCTGTCAATGAGCAGCAGACCATGAAAATAAGGTTGGACAGGCTCGACTTATTTTCTCTAGAACTCTGGAGGTTGCGGGGAGACCTGATAAATGTCTATAAAATGATGAGAGGCATAAATAGGGTAGACAGTCAGAACCTTTATTCTGGGTGGAAATATCATATACTGTAAGGCAGAGCTTTAAGGTGAAAGGGGCAAAGTTTAAAGAAAATGTGGAGCAGTTTTTTTAACACACAAGGTAATGAGCACCAGGAATTTGCTGCCAGGGGTGGTGGTGGAGGCAGATATAATAGTGGCTTTTAGAAGACTTTTGGATAGGTACATGGATATGGAGGAATATGAATGATGTGCAGGCAGATTTAAGGGTAGTACAGGGGTAGAATTGCTGCCTTACAGCACCAGAGACACGGTTTTGATCCTGACTATGGGTTTTCTTCAAGTGCTCTGGTTTCCTCCGACATTACAAAGACGTGCAGGTTTGTAGGTTAATTGGCTTCTGTAAATTGTCCCCAGTGTGTAGGATAGAATTTGTGTACGGGTGGTTTCTGGTCGACGTGGCCTGTTACCACACTGTGTCTCTAAGCTAAGAGAAGAGTTGGTCTTGGCATCATGTTTTTGTGCTGTACTGTTGTATGTTCTACCAAACGCTCAGAGGTTCAGTCTGGTTTCAGTGCAGGTTTTATTTAGTACAGGTACGTACGTACCAGCAGTATTAAATGCTACAGTAAACTGAGACAGTGAGGCTATCGGCGCTACCCAGTCCTGGATTCAATCAGTCTCGGTATTGTCAGTGCATCTTCTCTAAAGCTATTTGCTGGGCCCCCAACAGCAAGCCCATGGTCAACAAGGTGCAAGTCTGGTTCAGTGTCGCTAAAAATACAAGGTAATCGGCCGGCCATTGGGGAACCCGGACTCCAAGAATCTTCTGTTCATTGGAAATATTCCCTTCAGTCTGACCACTCTCCTCTCTGGTACTCTTTATGCATCATCAACGCCTGTAGGAAGAATACAACCAATGATTAAAACCAAATGGGCTTTTCAGAACCTCCTTTCATTGCTAAACATGCACCCTGTCATCTCCCCTCTGTTCCCGCAATGGTGTTCTTCACTGGCTTGCCCAGTTATTTCCGATCTTACACTCATGAAATACTCTTGTGCACACGACAAAGGACAAACAAATCTGGAATAATATCAGAGTGGTACGGCAGTCAACAGATCCAGCTGCCCATCGAGTCTGCACCCACTCTGGTCGCCATCTACAAAAGGACACAAAGTGCTGGAGTAACTCAGCGGATCAGGCAGCATCTCTGGACAACATGGATAGGTGATGTTTTGGGATGGGACCCTCTTCAGACCCTTCTTCTGAGGAAGGGTCGCAATCCGAAACGTCACCTATCCATGTTCTCCAGAGATGCTGCCTGATCTGCTGAGTTACTCCAGCACTTTCTGTCTATCTTAGGCAATGGGTGACATGGTGGCGCAATGGTAGAATTGCTGACTTACTACACCAGAGGCCCGGGTTCGATCCTGACTACGGGTGCTGTCTGTACGGAGTTTGTACGTTACCCCATAAGCTGGTTTTCTCCGGTTTCCTCCCACACTCCAAAGGTGTACAGATTTGTAGGCTAATTGGCTGGGTATGTAAATGATCCCTGGTGTGTAGGATAGTGTTAGTGGGGATTGCTGGTCGGTGCGGATACGATGGGTCGAAGGGCCTGTTTCCGCGCTGTATCCATAAACTAAACTAAGTCATGCTGCTCCTGGAGGATGGAGGCGTGGACTCACCTCACAACCTTCCTGGGGCTGGCTCTGTTTGGTGCATGGTGAAGGCTGAAGTCGGGAGGTAGACTGGCGGTGATGGTGAAAGTCCGGGTGTTCATTTTTGGCTGTGAGGGGGAGACCGGGTGCTCTCTCTGTCCTCTCGTTACCGTCACTCCATTCTTCCTGAGAAGGGTGCACAGCTCCGTCAGACATCCTGGAGGAGCTGGAGGTGACGGACCTCCTCAAGATTCTCCTAGTTGGGTTGGGATCCTTGGGCGAGTGCAGCTTTTTCTTCCTGGTGGGGTGACTGTACTCCCCTCGACCACCCGCGTTGTTTGTCAGGTTACTGAGGGATCCAAGAGAATACCGATGTTGTGCTGACCTCAGGCCTGGAGGCGAAATGGATTTCTTTGGCTGCATGAAAAGTTGAATGGTCGTAATTACTTCTCACTCTAGCAAAGTGCAACGCAGACAGACAAAGTCATTGGGACGTTATGTCGGTTAAGGTCCACCACCGATTTTCCGGCAACTGATGGTCCCCCACCTCCTTTAATCCAGACAAAATCACGAGCGTACTTGAAATCCCCCTCCCCCCCACCGGACGGAAGTCCCTCAAAAAATCTGGCACCTGGGCCGTGTGAGGCCACTGATATCAACCTCATGGGGATTCCCGCGGCCGATCAAATTTCCCTTTGTGGCCTGGGCTCTGGAACTTCGGCCTGGCCGAAGCCGGCAGATCCATTCCCATAGCCGACTTCTGTGACCGACTTTGCGGACCGATATCTCCGCTCCTCGGTGGCGTCGGCGAACCGTTCCAGTATTGTTGGACTCCTCTATGAGGCTAATCCAGAAAGGCCCCTGAACCAATGGTGCTGGAAAATCGATGTTGGACCTGTATTGTGTTCTGTTTTGGTCACAGTGCTATAGGCAAGATGCCATTAAGCTAGAAAGTGCCAAAACAAATAACTGCAGATGCTGGCTAATAGCTGGAACGTGTGCAGAGAAGATTTACTCAAGGGCATGAGCTATTGGGAGAGTTTGAGCAGGCTAGGACTTTATTCCTTGGTGCAAAGAAGACTGAGGGGTGATCTTACAGCAGTGTATAAACTCTTATAGAAGGGGAATCGATGGGATGAAAGCAGAGAATCTTTAACACAGGATTGGAGAATCGAGAACAAGAAGGTCAAGGTTTAATGTGAGAGGTGAAAAACGTAATCGTAAACTGAGGAGAAACTTTCTCACATCGAGTGTGGGGGGAACCAGGAATGAGTTGCAGAGCAGCTAGTTGAGGCAGGTACAATAATAATATTTAAAAAAACATTTGGACAGGTACATGGATAGGAAAGGCTTAGAGGGATGTGGGGCCAAACCCAGGCAAATAGGTTAGATGGGATTTCCTGGTTGGCATGTTTCTGTGCTGTACATCTCTAAGGCTGGAGTCTGGAGTAGACCTGATGGGCCGAATGGCCTAATCCTGTTCCTATAACGTATGAACTAATGACTAACTGTACTGTGACATGGCCACTGTGACAATGATCCGTACTGAATCATTTCCTCAGTTGAGGCAACAGTACAGACACACAGAAGGCCTGTGGATCTCTACACTGGAATGCGGAAAGGTAAGATGGGTAATTTCATTAACTGTCACATCTTGCATCTCTCAGTAGAAATTTAAACGTTAAAATAACTTCCCAGAAATAACTGAGTTCTAACCAGGAAGAATGGGCCCCAAAGGTTACGTCTTTTAGATGCAACATTAAATGGGCGGCACAGTGGCGCAGCGGTAGAGTTGCTGCCTTACAGTGCCAGAGACCCGGGTTCGATCCTGACCATGGGTGCTGTCTGTACAGAGTTCTATGTTCTCCCTGTGACCGCGTGGGTTTTCTCCAGGTGCTCTCACACTCCAAAGCCATACAGGTTTGTAGGTGAATTGGCTTGGGTAAAAATTGTAAATTGTCCCTAGTGTGTAGGATAGTGTTAGTGTGCGGGATGAAAGTTACTGATCGGCGTGGACTCGATAGACCGAAGGGCCTGTTTTCTCGCAGTATCTCTAAACTAAACTAAAACTTAAATCAAGGCTCTTTTTGTCCACTCAAATGTAAATGACTTCACGGGATGATGTGTAACTGCCAGAAAATTCTCATCAATATCTGCCCCAATATTTTATCCTCAAACTAATCTAAACCTCATTTAGAACAGATTTTCTGTTCACAGTGTAGGATGGAACTGCAGATGCTGGTTTATAATGAAGATAGACACAATTTCCTGGAGTAACTCAGTGGGTCAGTCAGCATCTCTGGAGAAAAGGAATAGGTGACCTTTCGTGTCAAAACCCTTCTTCAGACTGAGAGACAGGGGAGAGGGAAGAGTGCTTGCTCTGGATATCTGCAGTTTTCTATAATAAAATCGTTTAAGGTAAGTCCTTGGAACATCTTGATAGATACTATATATGTTAGGGACCAGGAACTATCTGCCTTTGGGCTCTTTACAGTTCCTAGAGAGACAGGGAACCGCAGATGCTGGAATTTACAGCAAAACACAAACACCACCATATTCCCCTTGGGTAGCTTACAACCCGATGGTATTAACATTGAATCCTTGAATTCTTCCATTTTAGGTAACCTCTAAATAACCCCGCCCCCCCCCCCCCCACCTACCTTTCTCCGCCACTCCTCCTCTTTATTTACCCCCCCTCCCCATTCCCCTCCCCTTCTCTCCCCTGAGCCTCACCTGGACTCCCACCACTCTCTCCTCCCCCCCTCCCTATACCCCCCCCCCCCACTCCCACCGCACCCCCCCCGCTACTCTCCTCCCTCTGGCTTCACATTCTGCAAAGAGCTATAGCATATTCAACATACTGTTTACATGCAAGTGCAAGAGTCACAATTTTTATTCCCATCATACCTTTCTATTTATAACGTAGAATATTTCATGCACAGGAACAAATATGGCAAAGTTCTCGTAACACTGGAAGTATCGCTTCCCTTCAAATATGCCGTCATGCTTTCCACCTGAAATCCAAACAGATAATTGAGAACCTTTAGATCATTGAAGATAGATCAATACAGCGAAAGGAACAAGCCCTTTGTCCCAGAATGTCCCTGTGCTGACCATTGTACGAATCCACACTGACCTTCTCTGCACCCACATTGGCTTGATTCCTCCAACCCCCACCCATTTGTGTGGCTGCCTAAATATCACTTTGCTCTTGTATCTGCGACCACCACTTCCCTTGGCAGTGCAGTCCAGGTACTCACCAGTCTCTCTGTAAAAAAACTGCTTCATAAATCTGCTTTAAGCTCTCTCTATCCCCTCCACTCATCTCACTCTTATGCCCTCTTCGAGTCTTAGTCATAGAGTCATACAGCATGGAAACAGGCCCTTCGGTCCAACTTGCCCATGCCGACCACATCCTTCTCAACCTTTCCTATCCATGTATCTGTCCAAATGTATTGTAAACACTGTTATAGAACCTGCCTCAACTACCTCCACTGACAGCTAATTCCGTATATTATTATTTTTATTATTATTAAAGCTTTATTTCAGACACAGGTCCATATACACATCAAACAGTACAAAGAATTACAAAGATACATTAAGAAATTGCATATTAGCCTAAAATATATATAAGCTATTGCACCAATGCCATCTTAGCCTAGAAGTGAATCTATAGTATATCCACCATCTTTTGTGTTAAAAATTTGCTGCTCAGGTTCCTATTGTGTGCCTCTGTGCATTTACCCGATCTATTCCCTCTATAAGATCACCCCTCATCCTCCTGCGCTTCAAGGAATGGAGTCCTAGTCTGCCCAACCTCTCGCTATCTCAGGCCCTCGAGTCCTGGCAACATCCTCATGAATCTTCCCTGCACTCTTTCCAGTTTCACAACATCTTTCCTACAACAGTGTAACCAAAACACTACAGAGATTGTATTTAACATTTCCAAATGGACAATATAAACCACCATTCTGCACTAATTCCCTGTTGTGACTTTAACTATTAATGATGCTGTTAGGTCCATTGCATCTCAAAGTCGTCCCTGGATCCACATAACTCCTCGCCACTGTTAACATAGAACAGAACAAGAACAGATCTTACCTGCACATAATCCATATCCCCCCCATCACCTGCGTATCCATGCGCCTGTGTAAAAGTTTCTCAAACTCCACTATCATAACTGCATCCACCATCACCCTTGACAGCACATTCCAGGCACCCATCACACTAAATTATAAAAAACATGCCCTGCACATCTTGTCTAAAATTTCCCTCTGACTTTAAAGCCATGCTCTCTAGTCTTTGACATTTCCACCTTATCTATGCCTCCCATAATCTTACATACTTCTATCAGGTTTCCCCTCAACCTCTGACGCTTGAATGAAAACCATTCAAGTTTGTTCATCCTCTCCTTATACGTAATACCCACTAATCCAGGCATCATTCTGGTAAACCTCTTCTGCACCCTCTCCAACATCCTCCACATCCTTCCTGCAACGGGGTGACCAGAACTGCACATAATACTCCAAAAACAATCTAATCAATGTTTTAAAAAGCTGTAAGAAATTCCTGACTCTTATACTTAATGCCTTATACTTATAATTAAGTTTTCAAGAGCGAGTTAGGTTTAGATTTAGCTCTAAGGGATTGGGATTGCTAAGGGAATCAAGGGATATGGCGAAAAAGCCAAAACGCGGTACTGATTTTGGATGATCAGCCATGATCATATTGAATGGCTCGTAGGTCTGAATTTGCACCTATTTTCTATGTTTCTATGCCCTGACAGATGAAGGCAAGCATACTACACACTACCTTTACCTCCCTCTCTCTCTCTCTCTCTCTCTATTTGTGTTGCTACCTTCAAGGACCTAAAGACTAGGAACTTAAGATAAATAAGAAGGTGCAAATTAAAAGCCCTGGAAGAAAGATACAAGTAAGAAACATAGAAAATAGGTGCAGGAGGAGGGCATTCGACCCTTTGAGCCAGCACCGCCATTCATTCTGATCAAGGCTGATCGTCCCCTATCAATAACCCGTGCCTGCCTTCTGCCCATATCCCTTGACTCCACTAGCCCCTAGAGCTCTATCTAACTCTCTCTTAAATCCATCCAGTGATTTGGCCTCCACTGCCAAAGAGCAGGTCCCAACACTACAATGGAATGAGCCTACTAGGGTAAACTGAAGGAAGCTGTGCCTGGCTGGCAGATGTTGAGGACCAGGAGACACACATTTAAGATATGATGAAAGATATAAGCAGGGGGAATGGCTCAGATGGGATTATTGCAATAGATCTAGTGGCCTCTTCTGCACTTCAGTAATTCCATGACCATTTTTTACCACAATCAGCATTTTAAGGAGAACCATCCCACCTTCCATCATTAACAACAAAAAGCTCTCTGCCATAAATAGTAGATTGATGTTGGTGCTTTTCTTTTGCCTTCCTTTGGTAAACTGCTTCTAATTGAATGAGGGAGCATAAAGTTGACATGGTGGGCTAAAGGATTTGTTTTGTTCTCTTCATAGATTCAAGTACTAAAATCAGATGGGGACCATATATATTTTATTTTAAAATTGCCAATTTAGCATTTTTTCTATGTGGGCTTAGTTTAGTTTAGAGATATAGCCCACCATAGCCACAGAGATATTGGCCAACGATGTCCACACCGACCAGCAAACACCCATTCACACTAGTTGTTTCCTACACACTAGGAACAATTTACAGAGTCAATTAATCTACAAACACGCACGTCTTTGGTATGTGGGTGGAAACAATCGAACCCGATGAAAAGGGATAAGGTACAAACTCCGTACAGACAGCACCCATAGTCAGGATCAAACCCAGGCCTCTGTCGTTGTAAGGCAGCAACTCTTCCTCCGCACCACCTTACTGCCCTAAATGATGGAATGTGTGGACTTGGAGGGCAGAAGGATTTGTTTTATGCTCTTCATAAATTAGAGTATTAAAATTGGAAGTGTTTATTTTTAAAATTGCTGGCAAATTTTGCTGATTTATCATATTCTTCTGTGTGGGGCCCTTGACTTAGCATTAGAACATTAGCATTAAAACAGCAACCTTGTAGCACAGCAAGGAGGGTGAATTCTAGGCAATGATACTCACTAGGTTCATCCAGCTCAACACCAACAAAGACAGCATTGGCCATTCCCGAGTTGTCCAAATGGCCAACGTAGCGCGCGGTGCCTGACTTGTTGCCGTTCACAATCACGTAATCGTTCACGCTGATAGGAAGTTTCTGTCTGTTGAAGGGCCAGAAGCGAAGATTAAACCATTGCACACCATACCAGTCATTTGGACCTTTCTGAAGAATAGACCTGCCCCAGTAATTCAGACCTGCAGATCCGAACAACTCGTTGCAGCATCTAAAGGGTGGGCTGTGGAGGAGTGAGGAAGGTCGGCCAGGAGCCATCCAAGTGAGGACCCGGTGGCGGGCGGCTGAGGATGGGCCCGCGTGGGTGCCGGAAGGCGGCCAAGGACAAAGAGGGGCCGTGTGGGGGCCGCCGAGAACAAAGAGGGACCCGGCGTGTGGGGGCAGCCGAGAACAAAGAGGAACCATTAGGGACTACATTGAACACTTTGTAACTTTGGCAACCCCCTATACATGGTGACTGTTTGCGTACTTTGTGTATGGTATAAAAAACAAAGAATTCACTGTGACATGTCACATGTGATAATAAATTATCAATCAACCAAAATTACCGGGATTTATTCAATCTGAATACTTTTGTTCAGGTTTAGATTTAGTTCATGTTTATTATTACTTGTAACGAGGTACGGTGAAAAGTTTTTTTTGCATGCTCTCCAATAAATACAATCAAGCCAATCGCAAGTACAATAGGTAGAGTACAGGGGAAGATATAGAGGCTTAGGTTCCTTATAGTCAGATGTACCAAAGTACAGTGAAAAGCATTGTTTTGCATGCTTTCCAATCAGACAAGATAATACAATACATAAATACTATCGTCAAACGCAAGTACAATAGATAAAGCAAAGGGAAGATATAGATGTTTATTTTTGTCACATGTATCGAGGTACAGTGCAAAGATTTGTTGCGCATGCTATCCACACAGATCAGATAATACTAAATACTCAGATAGACTCGGCTTGTACTCGCTAGAATTTAGAAGATTGAGGGGGGATCTTATAGAAACGTGCAAAATTCTTAAGGGCTAGATGCAGGAAGATTGTTCCCGATGTTGGGAAGTCCAGAACAAGGGGTCACAGTTTAAGGATAAGTGGGAAGTCTTTTAGGACCGAGTTGAGAAAAACTTTTTTCACAGAGAGTGGTGAATCTGTGGAATTCTCTGCCACAGAAGGTAGTTGAGGCCAGTTCATTGGCTATATTTAAGAGGGAGTTAGATGTGGCCCTTGTGGCTAAAGGGATCAGGGGGTATGGAGAGAAGGCAGGTACAGGATATTGAGTTGGATGATCAGCCATGATCATATTAAATGGCGGTGCAGGCTCGAAGGACCAAAAGGCCTACTCCTGCACCTGTTTTTTATGTTTAAACACAAATACAATTGGGCCAAACAATAGATAGAAAAAAGAGGTAGATACAGAGTGCAGAATATAGTTATCAGCATTGTAGCGCATCAGTTCCAGAGATGTCTGATGTCCGCAATGGGATAGAGGTGAATCAGACAGTCCCTAGCCTGTGGAAGGACTGTTCAGAAGCTTGATTCAGAGGGGAAAAAGTCGTTCTTGAGTTTGGTACTGTGCGCTTTCATGCTGCTGTAATGCAGTTTGGACAGATCCACACTCGCCCCAGCAACTTATTCAGTTTCCCATTAACCTACACCGAGGCAATTAACATTAGCCAATTCGCTCACCAGCATCGCTTTGTGACGTGGGAGAAATCAAGAGAAAAGGTGCAAACACTACAAGAAATAGCACCAGATATCAGGAATGAACCTGGGACTATGGACCTATGAACCAGCAGCAATAACTGCTGCGCTAACTTGCCAGCCTATCATTCATTCTCAGAAGATACACTGAATGTTTAGTTCAGTTTAGAGGTACTGTTCGGAGACACGCCCATCGGCCCACTGAGTCCGCATCGACCAGCGATCCCCGTACACAACACACTGGAGCCAATTTACTATTTTTACCACAGCCAATTACTGGTAACTTATGAACCTGTACGTCTTTCGAGTGTGGGAGGAGACAGGAGCACCTGGAGAAAATCCATGCAGTCACAGGACATATTTACAAGCTCTGTACAGACAGCATCCATAGTTGCGATCGAACCCAGGTCTATGGCGCTGTAAGGCAGTAACTCAACCACTGCACCACCGTGCCACCCTTAAAATTAGTTTGTTTCTTTCCCCTTCCATCTGCTTCAACGGCACTAAACAAGGTTACTTATTCTGTGAATGATTTGTAACTCAATGTCTATTTTACAGGGATGAAACTGGAATAGTGTCATAGACCAGTACAGCATGGAAATGGGTCCTTCAGCCCAATGTCCATGTCAACGTCAACTACATTACATTAAGCCCATATCCTATTATTTTCTTGTCCAAGTACCTGTCCATTGTAATTTCACCTACCTCCACCACCTCTTCTGACAGCTCGTTCCGTATATCCACTACCTTTAAATTTCTCCCCGTTCACCTTATAGCTGTTTAAGTTCAATATTATGATCCAATTCTACATGGCCATCGTAGGGTCTGTTCTCACCTTCTCCATTCATGGTCTGGTTTGGCTCAGCCACCAAGCACGACATCTGGAGGCTGCAGCGGATCGCCCGATCAGCAGAGAAGGTTATTGGCTGCAACCTTCCTTCCATTGACGGACTGTACACTGCAAGGGCCAGGAAGCGAGCGGGTAAGATCATCTCTGACCCCTCTCACCCTGGCCACAAACTCTTTGAATCACTTCCCTCTGGAAGGCAACTCCGGGACTGTCAAAGCCAGACATAAAAACAGTTTTTATCCATGAGTAGTTGCTCTACTCAACAGCCAAATATCTGTAGCCTCCCTTTGATCTGGTATTTTGTTGGTCCACATGCTTGATCAATGATGTTTTATCATTAATGTTTTATTATTATTAATGTTTAGTGTTTTCTGAGTCATTCGTAACTGTCACTGTATGTCATGTTGTGGGCGGAGCACCAAGGCAAATTCCTTGTATGTGAATACTTGGCCAATAAACTTACTTACTTATATTAAGCAGCTGAACAAGTTGTCCTACAACTTTAGGCTGTGCACGCCATAGGCAAGAAGAAGATTAAACAGCTAATGTAGAAACAAGGAACAGCAGATGCTGGTTTACAGAAACTAAAGACACAAAGTGCTGGAGTAACTCAGCGGGTCAGGCAGCATCTCTGGAATGCAGGAGGTTGAGGGGAGACTTGATAGAAGTATATAAAATTATGAAAGGTGTGCATAGGGCAGTGAGAACCTTTTTCCTAGTGTGTAAATGTCCAACACTATAAGGTGAGAGGGGGAAAGACCAATGGTGGGGGCCTGGACACGCTGCCCGGGGTGGTGGTGAAGGCAGATAAAATAGTGGTGTTCAAGAGGCTTTTGGGCAGGCACGTGGAAGTGCAGGGAATGGAGAGATATGGAACATTTACAGGCAAATTAGACCAGTTTAACTTGGAATCATGTTCGGGCTGAAGGGCCCATTCCTATGCTGTACTCTTTGATGTTTTTACATGGACTTTCGAGTCCTTAGATTGAAGCTAATGTTCAATACAAAGTTGCGGATCTGAGGAAGATTTTTCCAGAGCTCCGGTCGGTCCAGGGGGCAAATTCGACCACGGTAAAGTTACGAAGTCAGCAAAGTAACAAAAATATTCATTATAGTCCCCATTGTCCCTCTTCACCCCCATGCCAGGTCCCTCTTTCTGCTTTCAGTATGTTTGAAAGTTCTGGGGGGCAGAATTAGGCCATTTGGCTCATGAAGTCTACTCCGCCATTCAATCATCGCTGATCTATCTTTCCCTCTCAACCCCATTCTCCTGCCTTCTCATCCTTCCTGTGAAAGGTTAGCAAGCAACAAAAGCTTTTCACTGGTCCTCGGTACACGGTGACAATAAACCAAACTGACGTGAGGCCAGGTAGTGGACGAAAGTCGAAGCTCACCTCTGAAAGTGCAGCAGCGGTTTGATCTCCTTGTCATGGCCGTTCCGACGGTTGGTCGGCTTGTAGTTACTGAAGAAGGAGACACAGCTGGAGCACTGGCATCCGACCATAGGGAAAGGGAAGACAGAGGGACTTAGAGTGGCATCGACCAGAAAATCAGGACTAAGGCAGAAGAGAAGAAAACCACACTCAGCAACAACGAATTAAACTGTTCGCTGGAGGAGGTCAGATTAGAGGCCAATACAGTCCACGTTACAGCAAAGCATGGGTGTGGGAAGGAACTGCAGATGCTGGTAAGTCAGAAGGACAGTCTCAACCCAAAACATCACCAACTTTTCTCCAGAAATGCTGGCTGACCCGCTGAGCTAAGGGCCTGTCCCACTTGAGTGTCATTTGCGCGTCATTTACGTGACATCATTTTATGCGTCATGAAGCGCACGTGATGCGCTCATGGCGTGCATTACGCGCGCATGGTGCGTGGTGACGTAGGCAGGGTCCCGCGCGGCGCCCCAGGATTTCGGGATTCACAAAACCTTCGTGCGCCACCTGCGTGACACGCAAATGACACCCAAGTGGGACAGGCCCTTTACTCCAGCATTTTGTGTCTATCTAACAGAAAAGCATGTCCAGGACTGCTAGTCAGTCATACAGCACGGAAACAGGCCTTTCAGCCCATGCTGACCATGATGCCCCATCTAAATTTAGTTTAGTTTATTAAATTATTTAGTGTATCTTCCCCTTAGCTCTACATGCTACACTTGAATTCGGCTTGATAGTATTTATCTGTTTTTTGAGGGTTTTTTTTGTTTCGTTTAGTTTAGTTTATTATTGTCACGTGTACCAAGGTACAGTGAAAAGCTGTGTAGAAAAGAACTGCAAATGTTGGTTTATACTGAAGATAGACACAAAGTGCTGGAATAACTCAGCGGGTCAGGCAGCATCTCTGGAGAAAAAGGATGGGTGACGTTTCAGGTAGGGACCTTTCTTCAGACAGGTGACGCCCGACCCAAAACATCTCCCATCCCTTTTCTCCAGAGATGCTGCCTGACCCACTGAGTTACCCCAGCACTTTGCGTCCATCTACAGTGAAAAACTTTTGTTTGCATGCTATCCAGTCAAAGAAAAGACTGTACATGATTACAATCAAGCCACCTCCTTACACTTGACCACGTGACAATAAATTAAATGAATATCATCAAAGACCCATGACACCCTGGCCAACTCTCTTCTCACTGCTCCCACATCGGGAAGAAGTTACAAGAGCCTGAGAAGGATCACCTCCAGGTTGGAGAACAGCTCCTACCCATCAACTGTCAGGTTCTTGACCAACCTAGCACTAGCTAACCACAACCCCACCTCAGCACCGAACCACTAAGGACTTTGTACTGCTCAGGTTGCACCACGTATGAGGTAATTTAACCTGGCACGGACATGGTGGGCCGAAGGGCCTGTTCACAGAGAGTGGTGAATCTGTGGAACTCTCTGCCATAGAGGGTAGTTGAGGCCAGTTCATTGGCTATATTTAAGAGGGAGTTAGATGTACCCCTTGTGGCTAAAGGGATCAGGGTGTATGGAGAGAAGGCAGGTATGGGATACTGAGTTGGATGATCACCATGATCATATTGAATGGCGTTGCAGGCTCGAAGGGCCGAAAGGCCTACTCCTGCACCTAATTTCTATGTCGGCCCTACAAGTCCGTGCCGAACATATATGTTTATTCAAGTATGGTTTCAAGAACTCCGTGGAAAAGTATGACGTGCCCACTGACTCATGGGCATCCTTGGCCTATGACAGTTTAATACAGACATGGGGTGCACGGGCTAAGCACACTGAGAAGGTCAGGTCTTCTCATCTGGGGTATACTGAAGCCCAGCGTAAACCATGGAAGAACCGCAACACTTCCCAAGCCATCACCCACCAGTCCCACCCCCTACCTCCTGCTCCGTCTGTGCCAGTGAACTTGGGTCCAAGTCTGGCCTCCATCTCAGCCACCAAAGAGCTGGTAGTTGAACCTTGAAACCCAAGAGACCACCTGAGAAGGAGACGGAAGGAACCAATGGCCATTCCTCCCTTCACCCACCTTCTGGGCTTTGGTACATTGCAGTGGGACCCGGGTTGTAACTGGCCTTCCATAACTGGAACTGTACAGTCCATCGAGGGTTTCCTCGCCCTGATCAGCTCAGCTTCATTTGCCTTCACTCTGAAGCATTGGTTTTCCTCGCAACCCTCCAGCCCCGTCACCTGACAAAGGGCCTGAGTGACACATCGGCAAGCAGTGGGGAATGGGTCCGTGACAGACGACGCAAGTTCCTGCCTGTGGCCCCTTTCATGGTGTGTCTTCCCCATGGACACAATCTCCGGTTGGTGTTTCTGAAAATTCAAAGACAGAGTCAATTTAACACGAACATAGACACAAGGTGCTGGAGTAACTCAGCCGGTCAGGCAGCGTCTCTGGAGAAGTAAAACAAAAAGGCTGACGTTTCGGGTCGGGACCCTTCTGCAGATTGAAAGTAGAGGGGAGGGAACTGAAGGTAAGAAAAGGCCAGAACAAAGCAGGGTCGGCAACAGATGGGTGGAGTTCATAATGGCCCATTGATGGCCGGGGAAGAGGTGATAATGAAGGGATACAAGGAGGCGATCAGTGGAACCAATAGAATGGCTAGGGTGGGGGTAGGGGGAGGGAGGGGGGTAAGGGTTACCTGAAATTAGAGAAATCAATATTCATACCGCAGCCTATGTAAAATATGAGGTGCTGTTCCTCCAATTTGCATGTGGCCTCACTCTGACAGTGAAGGAGGCCCAGGACAGAAAGGTCTGTGTGGGAATGGGAAAGGGAGTTAAAGTGTTTGGCAACCAGGAGATGGGGTAGGCCGAGGCGGACTGAGCGCAAGTGTTCAGCAAAACGATCGCCCAGTTTGTACTTCGTCTCGCCGATGTATAAGAGCCCACACATAGAACAACGGATACAGTAGATGAGGTTGGATGAGGTGCAAATGAACCTCTGCTTCATCTGAAAGGACATACCAAGAATATGGAGCAGTTCAGCACAGGAACATGCCCTTCGGCCCATGATGTGCCACATGATGCCAAAGCTAAATCTGACCTACCTGCCCATAATCTATATCCCTCCATTCCCTGCATATTAACCATATAACCATATAACAATTACAGCACGGAAACAGGCCATCTCGACCCTTCTAGTCTGTGCTGAACACATAATCTCCCCTAGTCCCATATACCTGCGCTCAGACCATAACCCTCCATTCCCTTCCCATCCATATAACTATCCAATTTATTTTTAAATGATAAAAACGAACCTGCTTCCACCACCTTCACTGGAAGCTCATTCCACACAGCTACCACTCTCTGAGTAAAGAAGTTCGCCCTCATGTTACCCCTAAACTTCAGTCCCTTAATTCTCAAGTCATGTCCCCTTGTTTGAATCTTCCCTACTCTCAGTGGGAATAGCTTTTCCACGTCAACTCTGTCTATCCCTCTCATCATTTTAAAAACCTCTATCAAGTCCCCCCTTAACCTTCTGCGCTCCAAAGAATAAAGCCCTAACTTGTTCAACCTTTCTTTGTAACTTAGTTGCTGAAACCCAGGCAACATTCTAGTAAATCCCTATTTAAAATTGCCTATACAAAAGTCTCTATCATATCTGCCTGCACCACCAACCCCCACAACATGTCACCACCCTCTGTGCAAAACTGTTGCCCAGCCCATCTCCTTTACACTTTGCCCATCTCACATTGAATCTAAGCGCTTGAGTATTCGAGCTAAAGGCATGTAGGCCTTCATAGGAGTATAGGTGCAAAGAGGTCCCTTACAGTTGTACAGGGCCCTGGTGAGACCACACCTGGAGTATTGTCTGCAGTTTTGAGGAAATTTGAGGAAGGACATTCTTGCTATTGAGGGAGTGCAGCGTAGGTTCACGAGGTTAATTCCTGGGATGGCGGGACTGTCATATGTTGAAAGAATTGAGCGACTGGGCTAGTATACACTGGAATTTAGAAGGATGAGAGGGAATCTTATTGAAACATATAAGATTATTAAGGGATTGGACACGCTAGAGGCAGGAAACATGTTCCCGATGTTGGGGGAGTCCAGAACTAGGGTCCACAGTTTAAGAATAAGGGGTAAGGCATTTAGAACGGAAATGAGGAAAAACCTTTTCACCCAGAGAGTTGTGAATCTGTGGGATTCTCTGCCTCAGAAGGCTGTGGAGGCCGATTCTCTGGATGCTTTCAAAAGAGAGTTAGATAGAGCTCTTAAAGATAGCAGAGTCAAGGGATATGGGGAGAAGACAGGAACAGGGCACTGATTGTGGATGATCAGCCATTATCACATTGAATGGCGGTGCTGGCTCGAAGGCCGAATGACCTACTCCTGCACCTATTGTCTATCTATCTATGTATTTGATTTTTACAACCTGGGGTCTGACTGTCGTCCTTACCTACGCCTCTCATAATTTTATATATACTTCTATTAGGTTTCTCCACTACCTCTGGAGAACAATCACAGGCTGTCCAATCTGTTCCTATAGTCAATGCCTCCAAATCCAGGCATTATTCTGGTAAAATCCTCTGCACCCTCTCCAAAGCTTCCACATTCTTCCAGTACTCCAAATGTGGCCAAACCAGAACTGCACACAGTACTCCTGAATAAGGGAATTAATAAAGCCTAACCAAAGATCTGCATCATGACTTTTTGACTCTTATACTCAATGTCCGAACCATGAAAGCAAGGCTACCACAGGCCTTCTTTACCACTCTTGTGACGCTGTTTATAATAGCACATTCCTCATCTGAATTCCCTTGCTAACACATGGAAACGACAAACTAATGAGGGAATTCAGTGGGCCAAGCACTAACTGTGGGATAGAAGGGGAAGGGCAGGAATTGTTGATGCATCGGTTCAGAACCCAAAGACTTGGTTCAATGCATTGAAGTGAGGAGTGAGTTTTTCAGGGATAGATGAGAGGGTGCATTTACACGGCATATTACAGAATGAAATATCGCAGAAGTACACAGTGTTCTCCCCCAGGGTTTGCATAAATGGCCTCTGGTCTCCTGCCTGCTGATCAAACTATCTGTATTTACTTCAGGGGTGTTAGCACACTGAGCACACAAAGACAAACACACACCCACGCATGCACTCCTATAGATATAGACATAGACGCAGACACACACAGACGTACAGTTGCGGGCACACACACGAGCATACATAAAGACACACACACACACACATAGATGGAGACACACACGTAGACACACATACACACAGGTGCACACAGACGCGCGCGCACACCCACACACACACAGGTGGCGACACACAGACATAGACGGAGACATACAGACACACACATACATAGATGACACACACACAGACACAGAGACGCACACACACAGATGCACACACACAAATGGAGACACACACAAATGGAAAAACTCACAGACACCAGACGCTCGGGCAAGGAGAACCCTATACAATTTTCCCTTTACCAATCCAGGGCATCACAGACCAGCATCCTCTGCCAGTTCCGTCAGGAGAAAGTGCAGGGATTAGATTACAAACAGTATTTACAGATCATCCCCCAGAGATTACAGTAATTGCTATATATATCTCGTTCAAAGGCCATGTAGCCGTCTTGAAACTTTTAATTTAGAATCTGATTATTTTTAATGTCCTTATGATCCTCAATCTTAATCCTTAATATTTCATAATAGTTCCCAGAACATTCCTAAATAAACTCAGATATCTTTCTTCATTATTGGCACCTTTGCTAGGTTGTAGTCTAGGGATACAGTGGCGCAGCGATAGAGTTGCTGCCTTACAGCACCGGGGACCCGGGTTCTATCCTGCCTACACGTGTTGTCTATACTGAGTTCGCTCTGTGACCACGTGGATTTTCTCGGGATGCTCCAGTTTCCTCCCACACTCCAAAGACGTACAGGTTTGTAGGTTAATTGGCTTCTGCAAATTGTAGATTGTCCCCTAGTGTGCAGGATAGTGCTAGTGTACGAGGTGATCGCTGGTTGCCACGCACTCAATGGGCCGAAGGGCCTGTTTCCGCATTGCATCTCTAAAATCTAAAGGTATACTGAAGTGTATAAAATCATGAGGAATAGATCGGGTAGACACACAGAGTCTCTTGCCCAGAGTAGGGGAATCAAGAACCCGAGGACGTAGGTTTAAGGTGAGGGCGGAAAGATTTAATAGGAACCCGAGGGGTAATTATTTGTACACAAAGGGTGTGGTGGGTGTATGGAATGAGCTGCTGGAGGAGGTAGTTGAGGCAGATACTATCGCAACGTTTAAGAAACATTTAGACAGGTAAATGGATAGGATAAATTTAGAGGGATAGGGGTCAAACACAGGCAGGTGGGACTAGTGTGGATGGGGCATGGTGGTCGGCGTGGGCAAGTTGGGTCGAATAGCCTATTTCCATGTTGTATGTATCTATGACTAACCTATTAATTAGATCTTGGTTAATTCTCGCCAGTTTCAAATCCCTGGCTTGACTTAATTTCTTTCAGTACCTTTACTGAATAAATTCCATTTACATAGCCTGTGAGAGCTGGAAGATATAGCTTTCATGAAGCATTGGTAGACACAAAATGCTGGATTAACTCAGCGGGACAGGCAGCATCTGTGGAGAGAAGGAATGGGTGACGTTGGCAAGTACAGGAGCAGCACAATGAACTGGCGTTGCGCAGTTTACCTCACTCTTCCTCTTCAGACGATCACGTAGAAGTTCGATCTGCCGCCACGCGTTACCCAAATCTTCCGTCAGCCTGGAGTTTAACAGCAGTGCTGAAATGAGAAAGAAACCCGATCAGCCCCAAGGAGTCCAGAGCCATTCCCACCATTTAATCCCTGGTGGGCACAACGGCGGGGAGTGTTCCCGGTGAGCAGCGCCAAGCCCGCATGTAAGGGCCCTGCTCACCCACCGCGGGCGTCAATGGGACCCGTGCCGCGAGAGCGAGGTGGGAGCCGGCGAGAGCGAGCATCGAGTGAGGAGGGCCGTCGGAGAGCCGTCGGACAGCCGTCAGAGAGTGAAGGGGGCCATCGGAGAGCAAAGAGGGCCGTCGGATAGCCAGGGAGAGCCGTCGTGAACATGATACACGTGACAATGTACATTGGTACATATGACAATAAAGTATCATTGAATTGAATCATTGGAATAACAATTTTTTTTTTAAAGGGAAACAACAGCTTGCATCAAAGCTGTGCCTCTGGTACCCACTTTCCATTAGTTGCTCCTCACATCTCTTCTGCATGAGCATCTTCGGACATTCCACTTGGACCTCTCGGGATATGGTCGTCTTGTGGCTCGGGATTGGTTCCTGGGGTGACTCCACGCTCCGCGATGCAGACACCGGTCGCGCTAACACTTCCTGCCTTGCTTGGTGCAGTATCCTGGGAGATTCCCGGAACGCAAACTGCTGTTCTTCTTTACACTCTGAGAGTTCTATTGTCTGCATAGAGAGAGGGGAGAGACAGAGGGTAGGGGGAGCAAGAGGGAGAGAGAAAAGTGGTAGAGGGGAAAGAGAGATGTAGAGGGCAGAAAGGGAGAGAGAGAGTGAGGGAGAGGGAGAGAGAGGGAGAGAAAGATAGAGAGGGAGAAGGGGAGGGAGAGAGATAGAGTAAAATATAGAGAGAGGGAGGGAGATGGGGGGGAGGGGGGGAAGACCAAGAGAGGGGAGAGGGAGAGAGAGAGAGAGGAGAGAGGGAGAGAGAGAGAGAGAGAGAGAGAGAGAGAGAGAGAGAGAGACAGAGAGAGAGAGAGAGAGACAGAGACAGAGAGACAGAGAGAGAGACAGAGACACAGAGAGAGAGACAGAGACAGAGAGAGGCAGAGAGACAGAGAGACAGAGAGATACAGAGACAGAGAGAGAGAGAGGGGGAGAGAAAATGAAAAACACGAACAATATAGAATATTGTCACTTTTTCCTGTCCAGCTACTAATCCTTACTCTTAGATGTCATTGGATTTGGGTTTGATGACTAAAAGACACAGCATGGAAACAGACTCTTTGGCCCACTGAGCTCACGCCGACCATCAATCACTTGTTGACACTAGTTCTAAGTTATCCTACTTTTGCACCCACTCTCGACACACCAGGGGCAATTTACAGAGGGGCCATTTAACCTACAACCCACACATCTCTGGGATGTGGGAGGAAACCAGAGCCCCTGGAGGAAACCCACGCGGTCACAGGGAGAACGTACAAACTCCACACGGACAGCAGCCGAGGCCAGGATCGAACCTGGGTCTGTGTCGATGTGAGGCAGAGGCTCCACAAATTCCTACTAGCAGGTTTGTGTCCTCGCCGATCAACAACTTACATTTGTTCTCCAGACAGACTTGTCTCTGTACTGTACACTGACAATGACAATTAAAATTGAATCTGAATCTGAATCTGTATTTACATGCTCAAGGAGAGCAGCAAATTGTAAATTGTACAGTTCCAGTTCCCGTACTGTTCTGAAATCCTACTCTGAATTATCAGCTTTTATACAGGTTTTGAGCCTTGAAATCGTGGAATTCTTATCACAAATCACAATACGTTCTCAAAAACACCAATATCTAATGTAACTACATTGGTATTCAACCCTTTGTATTTAATATTAGTAAGTATGCCTTTCAAGAACCTCGTGCTCTAGATTATAGCTAGCTGTACATCAAAGGATGCCTATCAAGACCTTTGTGCTGCATGCCAAAGGATGTTCGATGGGGCACCTTGGTCAGCGCAGGCAAGTTGGGCTGAAGGGCCTGTTTCCATGCTATATGACTATGACTGTAACAAAGGGGAAGAAGCTGTTCCTGTTATCTCTATCAAGCCTAGGTGGTCCAATCAGAGTGACAAATGGCTGTGTAATGCCACGCTGTTGAACTGAGGTTCTCTAACCATGCATTCCACTCAGCGTGTTATTTGGTAATGAGATGGGTGAGGCTGAATTTTAAAAACAAAACAACTGGTCCTTGTATTAAGAAAAAAAATAGTTGGCACCTCATCAGGGATAGCCAGTTTGGTTGGAATCTTTCACCTGCCTAATCCGCACTGCCATCGCCAGTTAAAGAGCTAATTGTGCCCCGTGAAGCATGTTTTATTTGTTATTAATATAAAGCCCCAGGCAGAAGCCTTATCTGGGGATCAGCCGGTATTAGCCAAACCATAGCAGCAGAAGGAATTAACATGGAGGTGCCAACCCTGGCTCGACGAGTGAAACTCTGACCGTGGTTTAAAGGCTGTAGATTCGAGTGAAGGCCGGCACGGTGGCACAGCGGTAGAGTAGCTACTTTACAGAGCCAGAGGTTCAGGCTTCAGGAAATCCTGACTAGGGAAGTCCTGGCAAGGGGTCACAGCTTAAGGTAAAGGGGAAATCCTTTAAAACCGAGATGAGAAGAACTTTTTTCACGCAGAGAGGTGAATCTCTGGAACTCTCTGCCACAGAGGGTAGTTGAGGCCAGTTCATTGGCTATATTTAAGAGGGAGTTAGATGTGGCCCTTGTGGCTAAGGGGATCAGGGGGTATGGAGAGAAAGCAGGTACGGGATACTGAGTTGGATGATCAGCCATGATCATATTGAATGGCGGTGCAGGCTCGAAGGGCCGAATGGCCTACTCCTGCACCTAATTTCTATGTTTCTATGTTCAATCCTGACTACAGGTGCTGGCTGTACGGAGTTTGTACGTTCTCCCTGTGACAGCGTGGGTTTCCTCCCTCACTCCAAAGATGTATAGCCTTCGGTAAGTGATAAAATTGTCGCTGGTGTGTTGGATAGTGTAAGTGCACGGGGTGATTACGGGTTGGCATGGACTTGACGGGCCGAAGAGCCTGTATCTCTAGAAGTCTAAAGAGTCTCATTCCAGAGCCCCGCCATTCGGAGAATGTCCCCTGTTCGAACCTGAGGGCGCTTTGCACCACTGAAGCTATGTTGGCTTTTGAATGGAACATTGAACACGTGACCATCCACTCACTCCCACCATCACAGAAGCCAGACCTCATCCAATAGGCCTTCTCTGGGTTCCTCCCACATCCCGGGTTTGTAGGTTAATTGTAAATTGCCCCTTGTATGTAGACATAGAACTAATGTACGGGAGATCTATGGTCGGCGTGGATGCTGTATATCTAAACTAAACTAAACTAAACGAAATAATAAAGTTCCATTTTCACCCTGCGTGGTCCAAATCATTCCCGACTCTGACAAAGAGTTATCAACGAAGGCAAAGCGCAGTTTAGATCAGGAACAAGTTAGAGCACTGGGAACGACCAAAATGCTCTGTTCCATTGTTCTGCATGTTTGCATCCCAATGCATTGAGCCCCACTGCATTTGCTGTGTATTCTTCCTGCAAGATACCTTGCATGCGCTGTTACAATAAAGCTGGAAATACAATTCCGCATGCCTTAAATTATTGAGATCTGCAGGACTACCTACATGGTGGGCGGTGATGGAAATGGGACAAGAAACATAGGTCATACCCTCAGGGGCACATATATTTATCAGGATAAAACTTCTATTACTCGAAGGAAGATGGAGAAGGAAATTAAAATTAAGAAGCCTTTCTGCAATTGTAATAAAAACAAAAAATGCCAGAACAACTCAATGGGTCAGGCAGCGTCTGTGGATAGAGGAATAGGTGTGGGTCAGAGGTCCTTCATCAGAACTTAATCTTCAACCTGAAACGTTCACTCTGTTTCTATCTCCACGGATGCTGAGCGTTCCCAACATTTCCTGTATTTATTTCAGATGTGCGGCATCTGCAGGCTTTTGTTGATCTCTGCAACCGCGTGTCCCTTTGGTCAGATTATCCCAGTGGTGCAGCTCAGTCTTGATCTTCTAGCTTTAGCCTGCCCTCAAAGGTCTTGCCAATGGAATGGTGTTGCATCAGGATCTCCCTTCTCGCCGACATGATCCTGATTATGGAAGGAACTGACACTGGGTGGCACAGTGGCACAGCGGTAGAGCCACCGCCTCACAGCGCCAGAGATCCTGACTATGGGCGCTGTCTGTGCAGATTTTGGACGCCCTTCCTGTGACCGTGGTGGTTTCCTCCGAGTGCCCCGGTTTCCTCCCACATCCCAAATATGTGCGGGTTTGTAGTTAATTGACCTCTGTGCATGGCCCCTGGGTATAGGATACGGAAATCGGATACAGGGTCGATGGTCGGCGTGGACCAGGTGGGCCAAAGGTCCAGTTTTCATGCTCGATCGTTAAACTAAACTAAACTAAACTAAATCGGTGGCTGATGGTGGGTAAAGACACAGTGGGCTGAATGGCCTGTTTCCATGCTGTATCCCTCTATGACTATGAGCTATCCAACAGTCATAAACACCAAACCGGTTCATCAACATCCCTCAGGGAGAAAAAGAGAACCATTCTGGAAGAAAGAGTTTGCCTTTGGTGCATAAACTTCCCAATGGGCCAGTAAAGTACACTCACAATTTGTGGATGATCAAAGCCGACAAGTTGAATACAGCAGGAAAATCAGGAACATGGAACAGTACAGCACAGGAACAAGCCTTTCAGCTCATATTGGCTGTGCTGAACATGATGCCTACCCCATCTCTTAACTACGTTATCTAATCTAACTTTATATTTATATAATATATCATATAAATATCAATTCAATTCAATTCAATTATGTTCAATAATTATATATGATATAATTTATATCATTTAAATAATATATCAATATAAATATACAATAATAATATAATATAAAATAACATTTATATATAATAATAATAAATAAATATAAGTAAAATATAAATTATATATATAATTTATAGATAATTAATATTCTTATCTAATCCATATCCCTCCATTCCAGCACTCGCCATCCCGTGTTTAAAAAACCTGCCCTGCACATCTCCTTCAAACTTTGCCTCTCTCGCCTTCAAGTTGTGCCCTCTAGTATTTGATATTTGCACCCTGGTTCTGATGGTCTGCCCTAACTCATAATTTTATATACAATGTATACAATGTTACAGAATTAACGGATATTCACTCTGACGTTAGACCTTGAGGAATCTGGCCATCCGCACTGACCAGTTATCACCACTAGGACTATCCCACACACTTGCGACAATTTACAATTTGTAACCAAAGCCAATTAACCTACAAACCCGCACGTCTTTGGAATGTAGGAGGAAACCGGAGCACCTGGAGAAAACCCATGCGGTCACAGGGAGAACGTACAAACTCCGTGCAGACAGCACCTGAGGTAAGGATCAAACCTGAGTCTCCAGCCCTGTGACTCTACCTCACCCCACCTTCAACTCAACCGACCTTTGTATTTTGACTTCACGCACGGATTGAGTGGCCAAGTGTCAGAGGGATGGAGCCAGCCCTCAGTCGCAGGGTATTGGAGGAAGCGTCCTACCTGTGTGTCAGGCTGACCGTCTGAGCAGGGGTGTGAGCGGCGAGGGCCAGTGAAGTCCGTCTGAGTGCTGGTTGCAGTGAGGTTGCAGTGTGCCCCTGAGCTGCTGAGCAAGCGATGAATCTCCAGCTGCTGAGCCTTTATGGTCCGTTCCAACCTGGAAAGGAGAATTACAGATTAAGTGGTTTGCTTCATGCGTTCAGACATTTCCTTTCCACAAAAACAAATGCACAAAGTGCTAGAGTAACTCAGCAGGTCAGGCAGCATATCTGGTGAACATGGATGGACGTTTTGAGTTGGGACCCTTTTTCAGACTGATTGTAGTGTGGGGGGGGGGGGGGGGGGGGGGGGGGGGTGGGGGGGGGAGGGGAGGGATAGAAGCTGGAAAAGAGATGGGGGTGGGATAAAGCCTGGAAAGTGATAGGTGGAGAAAGACACAAAATGCTGGAGCAACAGTGGGTCAGACAGCATCTCTGGAGAAACAGTATGGATGATGTTTCACCTTTCTTCAGACTGAAAGGGGGGGGGGGGCTACAGGTAGGAAACGGCCAGAACAAATCAGGATCGTCAACAGATGGAAGGTTGAACAGATTGAAGAAGTGTCCCACCCTTTTTCTGCAGAGATGCTGTCATGACCTCTGAGTTACTGCCGCACTTTGGAGCTATCTTCGGTATGAACCAGCATCTGTAGTTCTTTGTTTCTGCATAGTTATAGATGAATGTTTTTGAGACGGGAAGTCTGTAACAAGTGAAGCACCATAGGGAGTGGTGCAGGGACCGAGGTTGCTCACGATGTATATATATATATATTGCATTAGAATGTAGAGGGTCTGATTAGTTAATTTGCAAAGAACATGAAAATCGGTTGATTCGCAGACAGCAAAGAAGGTTGTCTAAGGATACAGTGGGGCAGGGATCAGCTGGGAAGTTGGGTGGAGTAATCCAAGGAAGTGTGAGGTAATGCACTTTGGGAGATCAAATTCTAGATGATAGAGATGGATAGTGTAAACAGCTGGGACCTTAGGGTTGTTGATGCCTCTGGAGAGGCCAGGGAATGCATGTCTATAACTCCCTCAAAATGGTGCCATACGTGGGTAGGGAAGCGAAGAAGGTATTTTGCAATGATGTGAATTACTGTTAAAACACAAAGTACTTGTTCTGTAACACCAGGAAAAACGCTCAACCAAAAAAACCCCAGCCCAATGCCAAAGTAATATCTAAACTACCTATACACATGTTGACAACAACACAAGATAAATGTTTAACCAAGAGACCCAATCCCATTGCCACATGAGAATCTAAAATGTCGTTACACAGTTAAACGATGGGACAACAAAACCTAAGCCTGTAGATGCCAGTATATCATTGGGGTGATCAAGTGGGCAGCGCCCTTCACAGGTGTTTCCTTGAGTTAGGCCCACGACACCTTGGGAAGGCTCAACGGTTAGTTCTAGCGTCCCAGAAGCACCTGGAATAAGTTGCAGAGAATGTGATGGAGGCAGTTACAATTGCAACAGTCTGGTTGCATTCTGGAATCCACCGCCTGCCAGTGTGGTCCAGGCAGATTCCATTGTTGCCCTCCAAGGAATTGGGTAAGTACAGACCCTCCAAGACTTACACAATAGGCGAATTACGTCAACTCGCACTTAGGTAAACAATTCCGTACTCAGTCCCCGATACAATCAAGGCAGTTTATAATTCCCACAAAACTGTACAATAAATTCATCTCTGGAGAACATGGACGGGCAACAGTCTGGGTCGAGACTGTTCTTCAGACTCAGTGAGTTATCTCAGGCAGGGGATGGGGATGATGATTTCCCATCTATGCATTCTAATATCTGTGCCTGTACGCGCATGTGTGAATGTGTGTGATTGTCAGTTCATGTGAGTATATGTGTATGTATCTGTCAGTACATATGTGAGAGTGTTAGCAAGTATCTATGCTTACATCTATGCTTGCATGTGTGCACCCCAGTATATATATATATATATATATATATATATATATATATGTGTGTGTGTGTTCATACATGTGAGTGTATGCACCAATATATATGGATGCACATGTATGTGGATGTGTGTGTGTGTGTGTCTGTGTGTCAATATATGTGTGTTCAGAATATGTATGTGCGTGAATATATTTGCGTGTGTGTGACTGCACACACAAATATATATACGGGAGCTTGTAGATGGTTTCCTTTAGCTCTGTGACTGAAAGATCTTTGCTAGCCAAGGACATTCGAAAAACTGGGTGGAAGCTGTACATATGGATTAGGTCAGAAATCAGCTGTGATATTGAAGGGCAGCAAACACCTCAAGGGCTGAAATGCTCCCCTCCCCACCCCACCCACCCCGTGTCTGCACTAATTTCCTGATGCTATACTTTACTGAAACATTTAAGACAACAACCCAGTAGCCAGACACTGTGAACGTCATCGGGCAGAAATTAATCTTCCTTTTCCTTCTCCACTCCACCCTATCATATTACCGGCAGTATTAAATCCGGGCTCTCTTCCAGAAAACAGGCCGACTTGTTTTGATCTAGTCAGAGCTGACATTGTACAGTGAGGGCACCACATAAATCAAATGTGTAATAATGATGGCCTCAGAGGGCCTGTATCCGCCCCTGGCCATGGTAGACCACATTCGGGCCGATCAGTGGGCTGAGTTGGCTTCGCGAGACTCTACAAGCGCACAAGAAAGCAAGAAACAAAAGCTAGAAGAAGCTTGAAAGACATAAAGTGCTTGAGTAACATACAAGTTCATAATAAGTCGTATGAGCAAAATTAGGCCATTCGGCCCATCGAATCATCTAGGGCAGCACAGTGGTGCAGCAGATGAGCTACTGTATTGCAGCGCCAGAGACCCTGGTGTGATCCTGACTACGGGTGCTGTCTGTATGGAGTTCGTACATTCTCCCCATGACCATGAGGGTTTTCTCCGGGTGTTCCGGTTTCCTACCACATGTCCAAGATGTACAGATTTAAAGGTTAATTGACTTAGATAAAATTGTAAATTGTCTCTAGTGTGTAGGATAGTGTTAGCGTATGGGGTGATCGCTGGTCGGCGCGAATCGGTGGGCAGAAAGGCCTGTTTCCGCGCTGTATGTCTAAAGTGTAAAGAGTCTACTCTGCCATTGAATTGTGGCTGATCTATCTTTTCCCTCAACCCCATTCTCCTGCCTACTCCCTATAATCCTTGACGTCCTACTAATCAAGAATGTGGTAGTGAATTCCACAGATTCACTGCCCTCTGAAATTCATCCTCATCTCCTTTCTAAAGGTACATCCTTTTATTCTGAGTCTGCGCCCTCTGGTCCTAGATTCTCCCACTAGTGGAAACATCCCCTCCACAACTACTCTATCCAGGCCTTTCACTATTTGGTAAGTTTCAATAAGGTTCACCCCTCATCCTTCTAAACTCCAGCGAGTACAGGTACAGTAATGTTAAACTCTCTGCAGGCCAGGTTCACTGGAGAACATGGATAGGTGACATTTCAGGTCGGGACACCTTCTTCAGACTCAAGACGTCACCCGTCCATGCTCTCCAGCGATGCTACCTGACCTGCTGAGTTACTCCAGCACTGTGTGTCCTTTTGTGTATCTGCAGTGATACATTTCTACATTTGGAAGATGCTTGCTTGTCATCAATAGCGTCTTGGCTGACCTTCTACTTCAACGCTACTTTCTTATTTGAAACCCGTAACCCTGGCCTTGAAAGAATTCCTTTGTGGCACAAGGAGTGAGCAACTGAGTGACACTGACCATCGGCCAGCCCAAGCGTAGACGCGGGGACCGTTTCACCGAACACATGCAGCTCAGTCTGCCAAGGCCTACCGGTTCTCTAAGTTGCTAACCATTTCAAGTCCCCTTCCCATTCCCACTTTACTGAAACATTTAAGACAACAACCCAATAGCCAGACACTGTGAACGTCATCAGGCAGAAATTAATCTTCCTTTTCCTTCTCCACTCCACCCTATCATATTACCGGCAGTATTAAAACCTTCCTAGCCTCCTTTGCCAGAGTGGCACCACACACAAACTGGAGGAACAGCACCTCATATTCCACTTGGGTAGCTTACAACCCAGCAGTATGAACGTTGAATTTTTCAATTTTAGGTAACTAACCAATAACCTCCACCCCTTCTTCCCCCCCCTCCACTTTTATTCCCCCATTCTTCCCTGTGCCCCACTGGAACTCGCATCAAGATCTCCCCTCCCCCTGCCCTTTCACCCACATTCCATCCTCTGGCTTCACAATTCGTAACTCTTCCATCCTTATCTCTCACAGCATTTGTCCTTTCATCTTTGGCCTTGTCCAACCTTCTGCCTCTCAAAACCCACACCTACTTGCATCCACATCACTCGCCAGGCTTTATCCTGCCCCTCGTCTCTTCCAGCTTTCTCCCTCCCTCGCAATCGGTCTGAAGAAGCATCTCAACCGGAAATGTCACCTACCCATGGCTCCAGAGGTGCTGCCTGACCCGCTGAGTTACTCCAGCACTTTGTGTCTTTCCTTGGTAGACCAGCAACTGCAGTTCCTAGTTTCTACATTCCCAAGGGAAGGACTCGAAAGGGTCTGGGGGACACATGTACTGCAATACCTCCCACATTGCTCTGGTTTATTGGGTCTAGTGGCCTTTTCCAGTTGAATGCATTGACAAAGGAGAGGGATGAGCATCACTAATGTAAAAGATCCATGGATAATCGCCTCCAAGTTAAATCAACTACTTTAAAATTATACGCACTGCTAGTTCAAACTCTGGTTGCCTAAGAACAGCAGTGCCGGTTTCCATGGAGACAACAACACACTCAATCTGTTCTTCCAACCGATGAGCACAACATCGTTTCAGGGAATTGCTGCTCAGTAGAGGGGAGCTTATACTTTTGATATGAAGGTCAAATGACTACTTACACACCTCTTTCTTTTTTAAACATCATTGCTCCATATTCCACTTCTCATAAATGACTGAAAAACAAGCCTCCCTCAGTAGAAATAATTTAAGCTCACACAGTGTTGTATGCTCACCCATTCCTCGCTTCCACTTCCCTCTGTCCCCTTCTGTCTACATTCTTTAAAAAAGAACAAGCCCTTCAGCCCACAGAGTCCACACACTACACTAGTCCAGGCCATTCACATAATTCGTACACACTAGTTCTATGTTATCCCGCTTTCGCACTAGTGACGATTTACAGAAGCCTATTAACCTACAAACCTGCACGTCTTTGGAATGTGGGAGGAAACCAGATCACCCAGAGAGAACCCACGAGGTCACAGAGAGAACATATAAACTCCGCACAGACAGCAGCCGAGGTCAGGATGGGACCTGGGTCTCTGATGCTGGGAGGCTGCCGAGTTCCTCCAGCTGTATTTGTAAGAAGGAACTGCTGATGCTGGTTTAAACCGAAGATAGACACAAAAGGCTGGAGTAGGCCCATTCCTTCTCTCCGGAGTTGCTGCCTGTCCCGCTGAGTTACTCCAGCTTTTTGTGTCTATCCTCCAGCTGTATGTTCCTTGAGACAAATGGTCTATTTCTTTCAGCACTGAAAGGTTTCTGTGATCTCCAACAGATGTCGGGGCTCAAAACATGCGCAAGTCTGCCAATAAACTGAGTGTGTTAATCACGCTACTGCAAACGGCCTCTGCTGACGAGACCATCGACACGTGAAGAGATGTAACATCGCAAAGTACACAAACATGTCTCCACATCAGAAAACAGAGTGAAAACATTAGGGGCGCCACTCCAGGGCGTGCATTCTCCAAATTCATGCCAGGACGAAGCCAACTACAAACGTATGATTATCATTCCATTTCGTGAAAAAAAAACTAACCAGCAAAAGCAACGGAAATTTCATGCATTACAAAGTATTTACAGCATAGAGTTGAGCTCATTGCGGCTACACCGCTTCAACTATGCAGCCAATAAAGCTTCTTCAGAATATTAGGGTCATTTGGTACATCTCCAATGATTCTCGCTAGATTTCCACAAATTCACCATAGAAAGTATTCTATCGGGACGCCAAACTACTCGGTCTGGCAACCGCTCTGCTCAAGACCGCAAGAGGCTGTCATAGGAAATATGTTGTTAAGCTGGAAAGGGTGGAGAGAGGATTTACGGGGATGTCGCCAGGACTCAAGGGGTTGAGCTACTTAGAATCATAGTCAGACATAGCCATGGAAACAGGCCCTGAGGCTAAAATTGCCCACACTGCCCAACATGCCCCATCTACACCTGCCTGCATTTGCCCCATATCCCTCTAAACCTGCCCTATGCATGTACCTGTCTGATGTTTCTTAAATGTTGCGATAGTCCCAGCCTTAACTACCACCTCCGGCACCTCGTTCATCACACCCACACCCTTTGTGTGAAAACGTTTGCCCTCAGGTTCCTATTAAATTTTTCCCCCCTCACCTTAAACCTATGTCCTCTGGGTCTCAACTCTGGGTAAAAGACTGTGCATTTACCCTAGCTAATCCCAATGTGACCTTAAACACCGCTCTAAGATCCCCCTCATCCTCCTGCGCTCCAAGGAACAAAGCTCTAGCCTGCTTAACCTCTCCCCATATCTCAGGCCCCCCAAGTCCTGGCAACATCCTGTAAATCTTTTCTGCACCAACTTTCCAGCTTAACAACATCTTTCCTATCACAGGGTGACAAAAACTGAACTAAATGTGGGCTTACCAATGCCTTATACATAATATTTTAAAGGTGGCCTCACCAATTCTTTTCCTTGGATTGTCAACTTGTCGTGGTGGAGAAACTTGTGTGGACCTGAGATCCTGAGAGCGATGCCGTCTGGAGCTATGCTCCTGGTAGGGCCACCCATGGCGGTAAGGTCGAGGGGGAGGTCTCTGACAAAGAGCAATCCAACCAAGACCTCAATGGTGGAACAGGCGGAGGACGATGGCTGACTTCAGTGGAGCGTCACAACGGCTGGGGAGGCGGATGAAGGCTGCATCAGAAAAGGGTCTCCGGTTGTCTTGGACTCCATGCCACTGGATCCTGACCCAAACCTGTCAAGGACTGTGGGTTGGCTGTCTGTGCACCAGTCTCCCCACGTTAAACAGTCACACACAGGCGTTCTCCACATAGGGAATAACACCCTGGAGACACCCATGGTCAGCCATGACCGAGGGGGGCCTAAGAAGAAGGCCTCACCAATATTTTGTAAGTGTAGTGTATTCCATTGAGGAGATACTGTGGGTGGGCTGCGGGAGGTACCCAGTCACAGGTGAGGGACGGAGAGCACACGGGCCGGTGTAGAGCAGGGGTCGGAGTGGTCGAGCCGGCAGAGTGAGCCGCTGGAGGCCCTGAGCAGCCTGGGACTCTCTTAGATCGGGATGGCTGCAAGTGGATGAGTATGTGGATTGGACATGGCCTGCAGCACTGCAGAGCGGTGGAGGACATTGAAGTCTTCCAAGTTAAAACTCCAACATTTAAAAAAATAATGGGCGGCACGGTGGCGCAATGGTACAGTTGCTGCCTTACAGCACCGGAGACCCGGGTTTGATCCTGACTACGGGTGCTGTCTGTACAGAGTTTGCACCTTCTCCCCGTGACCTGCGTGGGTTTTCTCTGAGATTTTCGGTTTCCTCCCACACTTCAAAGGTGCAGGTTTGTAGGTTAATTGGCTTGATATAAGTGTAAATTGTCCCTAGTGTGGAGGATAGTGTTAATGTGCAGGGATCGCTGGTCAGTGCAGACTCAATAGACAATAGGTGCAGGAGTAGGCCATTCGGCCCTTCGAGCCAGCACCGCCATTCACTGTGATCATGGCTGATCATCCACAATCAGTACCCCGTTCCTGCCTTCTCCCCATATCCCTTAACTCCGCTATCTTTAAGAGCTCTAACTATCACTTGAAAGCATCCAGAGAATTGGCCACCACTGCCTTCTGAGGCAGAGAATTTCACAGATTCACAACTCTCTGGGTGAAAAAGCTTTTCCTCATGTCCGTTCTAAATGGCCTACCCCTTATTCTTAAACTGTGGCCTCTGGCTCTGGACTGCCCCAACATCGAGAACATGTTTCCTGCCTCCAGCATGCCCAATCCCTTAATAATCTTATATGTTTCAATAAGATTCCCTCTCATCCTTCTAAATTCCAGTGTATACAAACATAGAAAATTGGGCGATTTGGCCCTCCGAGCCTGCGCCATCATTCATTGTGATCATGACTGATCATCCACAATCCGTAACCCGTGCCGGCCTTCTCCCCCATATCCTTTGATTCCGCTAGCAAGCCCAGTCGCTCCATTCTTTCAATATATGATTGTCCTGCCATCCCAGGAATTAACCTCGTGAACCTACACTGCACTCCCTCAATAGCAAGAATGTCCTTCCTCAAATTTGGAGACCAAAACTGCACACAATTCTCCAGGTGTGGTCTCATCAGGGCCCTTCAGGGGAGGCAATAACCAGGGACCATAAAAAAGACAGACTCTGCTCAATATGACATTGAGTAAACAGGTTTTACCGGAGATTATCGTAAGAATATGGGACACCGCCACAAATGTTGATACAAGAGTCTGAAGAAGGATCCTGACCTAAAATGTCATCTGTCCATTCCCTCCACATATGCTGGCTGATTCGCTGACTTTCTCAGCAGTTTGTTTTTTACTCTTTTTCATTGTTTACAGCATCTGCAGCCTCTTGTGTCTCAAGCCACCCACAGCCTCCTCCACTCCAGGGAGAACAAGCCCAACCTATCCACTCTCTCCCATAATTAAAACTCTTCCAATAAAGGCAACATCCCGCAATGGCACCAAAGCCTAGCGACTCTTGCATATTAACTCAGTGGGCTGTTTCTATGCACTATGTATTTAACCCAGAGATTGAAGTTATGTATGGCAATAACCTTACTGAATTGTGTGCAAAAAAATAATTTAACTGTACCTTGCAGCACGTGATAATAACTGAACCATTGAACCATTGAACAAGGAACTGCAGATGCTGGAATCTTGAGCAAAATGCAAAGAGGTGGAAGAACTCTGCGTGTCAGGCGGCATCTGCGGAGAGAATGGACAGGCGACGATTCGGGTCGGAACCCCTCTTCAGACTGACTGATGGGCAGGACAGTTGATTAATTATTCCAAGAGGAAAAGTAGGACCCTGCAACCTGCAGAGCGGACATTCCACAGAGCGAGAAGACTTTTCCATCTGAACCGATCTCTCCACGAGATATCAATCCCCAAGTTGCCAGCTTAACTATTATTATAGATTCTTTGTACTCTGCTAAATCTAACCTCGCTGGAGATGGGAACAATACATTAGGAACACGCAGTGCTCATTAAGAAGCTTTTAATGGATCACGCCACCAGCAAGGAAAATCAACGATACTCTTATGGTTCTTGTTCACCGGATATTCTTTCTGTGATTGAATAAACGTCATTTAGGTTTAGGTTTATTGTTGGAACGTGTACCGAGGCACTGTGAAAAGCTTTCTTTTTCATGCTATCCAACAGATCAGATATATCATATATAAATGCAATCGTCAAACTCAAGTACAATGGGTAGAGCAAAGAGGAAGATAGAGAGTGCAGAATATAGTTCTCAGTATTGTAGTGCACCAGTTCCAGAGACAAAGTCCAATATCTGCAGTGTGGGAGAGGTGAATCAGGCAGTACTCTAGTTTATGGAAGGACCGTTCAGATAACAGAGGGGACGAAGCTGTTCCTGAGTCTGGTGGTGCGCACTTTTGTATCATCTGCCCAGCCGGGGCGAGGAGAAGAAGGAATGGCGGGGGTTGGACAAGTTTATGTTGGCTGCTTTTCCAAGGCCCCGTGAAGTGTAGATGGTGTCAATGGAGTGCAGCAGTCCCATGGACAAAGTCCAATGTTCAAAATGAATCGGACAGTACTCTAGCGTATGGAAGGACCATTCAGAAGCCTGATAACAGAGGGGGAAAAGCTGATCCTGAATCTGGTGGTGCACCATTTCAAACTTGTATACCTTCTGCCAGACAGTAGCCGGGGAGAAATAGAAATAACGACTCTTTTAATACGTTGGCTGCTTCTCTGAGGCAGCGTGAAGAGTAGATGGATGGAGTCAATGGTAAGGAGTCAATGGTAGGAAGTCTGGTCTGTGTGATGGACTGGGCTACATTCATTTTTGTACGGACTCCTTGTCAAACAATCAGTCATGCCCAAGATACTTCACCAGATAGACACAAAAAGCTGGGACAGGCAGCATCTCTGGAGAGAAGGGATGGGTGACGTTTCGGGTCGAGACCCTTCTTCATTATGATTGAACCCGGGTCTCTGGCAATGTGAGGGAGCCTCTCTGCCGCTGCGCCACTGTGCTGTGCTAACTAACTCCAGGGGATTTACTTTACTGAAAGGGAAAGGAAAGTTACCTGGATTATGATAGGGAGTGAGAATCCTAATTATCTCCAGGTATCTGGTGAAGTATGTAAGAAGGAACTGCAGATGCTGGTTTAAACCGAGGATAGACACAAAAAGCTGAAGTAACTCAGCGGGACAGGCATCATCTCTGGAGAGAAGGAATGGGTGAATAAAGAAGGGTCTCGACCCAAAACCACACCCAAACCATAGGGAGTTTGAACGTTCTCCCTATGACCACGGAGTTTTCCATGGGTGCCCCGGTTTCCTCCCACATCCCAAAGACGTACAAGTTTGTAGGAGGTTTGTCAATTGTCCCCAGTGTGTAGGATAGTGCTAGTGTACAGGGTGGTCACTGTTCGACGTGGGCCTGTTTCCACGCTGTATCTCTAAAACTAAAACTAAAAACTAAATATGCTTCTCCAAAAAATGTGAACAGCCTTTATGAATCTTTGCCAACACAAAAACACAAGTCAGCTACTGGGAGTTAAACATTAACGATAGGAGTCCAGCACAGCACTGTTTCTAACCATGAGGTAGTCGCCTCTTCCACAGCTCCTGCTGCTCTCCAGCCCTAATTCAGCACAGGGTTCACCAGTGGAGAAGCCTCCAGATGGTCTTTGTCAGCAGTCAGTGCAGTCCTCGATCGAGGGGCATTGTTACAGAGTAAAGGGCACACACGAGACTGCAGATGCTGGAATCCTGGGCTAAACACAAAATGCTGGAAAAACTCAGCAGGTCCGGCAACATCTGTGGAGGGAAATAGATGGGCGGCATTTCGGGTCAGTAGCTGCTTCTAAAAAGGTCTTGACCTGAAACGTCACCCATTCCTTCTCTCCAGAGATGCTGCCTGTCTCACCGTCACCACCTTTGCAAGCTTAAAGTTGCTCCTGGCTGAACTTCAACCTGATGAAGGTCCTGACCCAAAACATTATCTGTCCATTTCCCTCCATAGACGCTGCCTGACTCACTGAGTTCCTCCATCACTTTATTCTTTCCGACAGAGTTAAGGGTTGTCAACTTTAAGATGGTGATAAGCAAAAGTTTTTCCTCTCCAATAGTTCTCCACCCCATTGAACCGTGAAGACCAAGTCACTGCATATGTTTCAAGGTTGAGGCTAAGAATTGTGGGTTCTGGGGAAACATAAAGGGATGGGAACTGGGAAGGGAAGTGGGGCTAAGGTTGAGATCAAATAAACTATGAATGGTGGATTAGTCTCAAAGACCCTCTCTAACACCAGCACACCCTTCCTCAGATATAGGGCCCAAAACTGCTCACAATACTCCAAATGCCATCTGACCAGTGCCTTATAAAGCCTCAGCTTTACACCCCTGTTTTTATTTTCTAGTCCTCTCAAAATAAATGCTAACATTTGCCTTCCCTTTACTTCCAATTCAACTTGTAAATTAGCCTTTTGGGAATCCTGCACTAGCACTCCCAAGGCCCTTTGTAGCTCCGATTTCTGAATCCTCTCCCCATTTAGAAAATAGTCTATGCATTTATTCCTATGATCAAAATGCATGACTCCACACTTTGCTACACTGTATTGCATCTGCCACTTCTTTGCCCACTCACCCAGCCTGTCCACGTCCTTCTGCAGACTCCCTGCTTCCTCTGCACTATCTGCCCCATCAACTATCTTCATATCATCTGCAATGTGTAATGGATGGAGACCAAGAAGATCCAGGTGTTAGTGCCATCAGGGAGTGGGTGGAGAATGTTCATTAGCTGATCATGCGTAGCAGGAGGTGTGAATCGAGGGAGGTGAATGAGGACAGGTTAGTTCAACAGCTTCGTTAGTGAGGTGAACACAAGCAGTGAGACACACAAGGCATTGGTGAAGATAATCATCTTCTCTTCCTTTTCATGTAGGGGAATCAAGAACCAGAGGACATAGGTTTAAGGTGAGGGGCAACTTCTTCACTCAGAGGGTGATGGATGTATGGAACGAGATGCCAGAGGAGGTAGTTGAGGCAGGTACGATAACAACATTTAAAAGGCATTTGAGCAGGTACATGGTTCAGAAAGGTTTAGAGGGATATGGGCCAGATGCAGGCAGGTGGGACTAGTGTAGATGGGACATCTTGGTCAGCATGGGCAAGTTGGGCCAAAGGGCCTGTTTCCATGCTGTATTAGTCTATGTTCCATGCATTCGGATATACCACGTTGGCTAGTGGAAAGAGCTACCAGAGGAAGTAGTAGAGGTGGGAGCAATTACAAGGTTTATAAGCCATTTGATTCAACTGCGAATTATCTGCTGAATCCACCCTCCTGCCCCTACTCACCTCCACTTGATCTTCAGCAGATTGGCAACGTCAGCGCAAAGTGGGACCACGCCTTTCCGGGAACTCTTAACAACGAATGCCACTGCTTTGGATGCAATTTCCTTATCTTCGTCACCACCATCTAGCTCTGAACCGCTTCCTGGAAAGAGAGAATTAAGAAACAAGGGGAATGTCAGAAACAACTAATTCACTTCAGGCTGGCTGGAGATGGAATTGCTAATTACTGATTGTTCAATGGTGCATGCATTTGAAAAGTGTCAAGAGGAGTAACTCAGAACCATGTTCCCAGGTCTCGACCCGAAACGTCGCCAATTCCTTCTCTCCATAGATGCTGCCTCACCCGCTGAGTTTCTCCAGCATTTTGTGTCTACTATGCACCCAGGCATGGGTGATGCTTGAAAGTCTTGGTTATCTGATTGGAAATTGGTTTAAGTAGTTCCACAAGGTGCAATTTCCAAAACTTAAGTAGGACATCACTAGAGAGCATTCCTGACCTACCATCTACCTCATCGAAGACCCCTGGACTATGTTTAATCAGACTTTACTGGGCGTTATCTTGCACTAAACGCTATTCCCTTTATCTTGTATCTGTACAATGTGGATGGCTTGATTGTAATCATCTATTGTCTTCCCGCTGACTGGATAGCACGCAACAAAAAAGCTTTTCTCTGTACCTCAGTACACATGACAATAATAAACCACATGGCATCTGAAAGAAAACCATTTGAACCAGGTCTTCCTCCATGTGACACTGGGAGCGTCAGATGACATTTAGGTTCAGGAGTGGGATAAGCAGACAACCTTCTGATTGACTGACCCGTGGTTGTCAGCACCGACTCGAACCAGATCAAACCAAACGAGTAGCCTTGGTGGTTGGAGAGGGTAGGTAGGTCCAAATAAAAACTCAAGTCCATCCTCAGTAGGAAACTTGGGCTCAGATTATGAGCTCCTTGAGAATGAATGATTGATATTTTATCATCACATGTGACATGTCACAGTGAAATTATTTGTTTTGCATACCATACACAAAGTATAGAGTGTCGACAAAGTGGTCACAGTAGTCCCAATGGTCCCTCTTTGTTCCATCAGTGGCCCCCTCATGCCGGGTCCCACTTTGTTCTCTCAGCTGGCCACCCTCGACTGATCTCTGGCACCCACCGCGAGCATGTCCAACCTCCGGCACTCACGCAGGCCCATCTTCGGCCGCCTGCCACCGGGTCCTCTCTAGCACGGCTCCACGGCCCTCAGCACCTCAACTAAAGACTGAAAGCAAGGCTATTGCAGATGGATGACTGCAATCAGTCAATAAAACCACTGAATATGATCCCTGAAGCTATCCCAGTTGTCCAGAAGAATTACTCCCAGCAAAACAAGCAACTGAGTGGAAAACTGGCCAGCTGAGTCCAATCCACAGAAAGTGAAACAATTCCATTCTGGGCTATTCTCCTCCCATCATCCGTAGAGGGTCAGCAAGCTGTTGGATGGAGTTGACGACCATGAGGCATTTCCTCCTCAACACCTGTCTCATTGATGCTGCCAGAACCACTCAACTCCAGATCTCCTTGCACCCTTGGCCCAAACGTGGACCAAGGATCTGGATTCCAGAGCTGAGGAGAGAGTGACTCCCTTGACAACAAGGCCACATCCGACCTGGTGTGATTGAAGTCAATGGGCATGAGGAGAAAGGCTCCACTTGCTAGAGTCATGTAAAGGAAGATGGCTATGGCTGTTGGAATCCAATCATCTCCGCCCTTGAAGAAATGCTCCAAGAATTCCCCTCAGTATAGATGTAGGAATGTGTGAGTATAGAAGTTGGGAGGTCTTGTTGCAGTTATATAAGATGTTGGTTAGGCCACACTTAAAGTATAGAGTTCAGTTTTGGTCACCATGTTACAGGAAAGATGTTGTCAAGCCAGAAAGTGTTCAGAGAAAATTTGCAGGGATGGTGCCAGGACTCAAGACCTGTCCTCTAGGGACAGGTTGTTCAGGCTAGAACTTTATTCCTTGGAGCGCAGGAGGGTGAGGGATACTCTTATAGAAGTGTACAAAACCATGAAAGGAATAGTTTGTGTCGCAGGGATTATTTTGCCCAGAGCAGTGGAAATCGAGAACCAGAGGACATAGATTTAAGGTGGAGGGGGGGGGGGGGGGGGGGGAGATTTAATAGGAACCTGAGGGGTAATTTTTTTTAACTCAAAAGCTGGTGGCTGGTGGGTGTATGAAACGAGCTGCCATAGGAGGAAGGTACTATCACAATGTTTAAGAAACAATTAAACAGGTACATGGATAGGATAGGTTTAGTGGCATATGGCCAGATGGAACTAGTGTAGATGGGACATGTTTATCGGCTTGGGCAAGTTGGGCTGAAGGGCCTGTATGACATTATGACAGTACCCTAGTCTCAATTAACCAGCATTTATTGTCCTTCGCTCATTAACCCCTGAACTGAGAGAGCAGAAAAATCAACCACAGAGTCAGACACAGGAGGCGCCAAAACCTGGCACCTCTTGCATGTGGGATCAGTAGACTATATCTGTACACTTTGCTAATCGAAGGCGTACCTAGGTATGGCAATTCTGTACTGGAGTGTATGTAAGAAACAAATTTCACTGTGTGTTTGCACCTGACAATAAAAGCACCATTGAACATGTTCAGGACAATTGACGATTCTCTCCATATATACTTATGACATTAGAAAAGGCCATTCTGCCTTGCAAGTGTACGCTAACAATCCCAATTCCTCAATTATTTCCCAGTAAACTAACATGAATAGAAAAGGTTTTGAGGGATGTTGGCCAAATATAGGTAAATGGGACTAGCTTAGATGGGGCATCTCGGCAGAAGAGCCTGTGTCCATGCTGTACGATTCTATGATCATAGAAAAGAACTTGCAAACTCCACACAAAGAGCATTGTAGGTCAGGAGTGAACCCAGGTCACCGGACCACCAATGTACCACCCAAAGAATGCACATCTGGATTATTCTTCGCCATTACCCTACATTACTGTTATCATTATATTGACTGAAAGATACAAGATGGAACAGGCACTTCAGCCCACTGAGTCCACGCCGACCATCAATCACCCGTTCACATTAGCTCTGTGTTATCCCACTTTCTCATCCACTCCCTGCACACAGGGGGCAATTTAACAGAGGCCGATCCCGCACGTCTTTGGGACGAGGGACGAAACCAGAGCACCTGTCAGTCACAGGGAGAACGTGCAAACTCCACGCAGATACAGCACCCAAGGTCAAAATCGGACCCGGGTCTCTGGCACTGCGAGGCAACAGCTCTACCAACTGCGTCACTGTGCTACCCTGAACACATTTCCATCGTTGAACGGATAATTGTTCAATCAGCATGAAGACGATTTAATGTTATCAACATGGACTGATTTGAAAACAAATTCACAACCAGACCACACGGATTTCCTCTCTAAGACAAGGCCCCAATCTCATCTCTGAACCATGAACACTGATAAATTTTGAAGCAAGTCAATTTGGCCGTCTGCCCAAGACCTCATAAGGTTCAGCAACACCTCCCTTCTACTCCAGTAATGTGCCGTATACGGCCGGCCGATGCTGTTAACAACTGTTATACTCAGTTACTTTATTTGGAAAGAAGAAATCTGCCACAATTCCTGCTTCTGGCTGTTACCCAATAAATCCTGTGCATGAACCGGATGGTTTTCACCATGAGTCCCTGACTCCAGGCTCCCACTTCCCCTCTGCAGGCATTGAGTATTCTGCTCACAGCCGACAGAGTCAATGCACAGCATTAAAAATGTCTTAGACACACAATGAACTGCAGGTGCTGGCATCTTGAGCAAAAGACAAAGTGCCGGAGGAACTCAACGGGTCAGGCAGCATCTGCTGAGGGAAAGGCCAGGCGATATTTCAAGTCGGTCCCACTAAGTCCACGCTGACCAGCGACCAGTGGTGGGGAGGGAAAAGCTGTGAAAAGTTGTTGGGCGTGGCAAAGCCTGGCTAGTGATAGGTGGATACAGGTGGGGGAGTGGGTGATTGCCAGAAGGGTGGGCAAAGGCTGAAGATTGAAAGGAAGCAAATGGGTGTCAGATGAGGAGGGCAGAGGAGTGAGGTGTAAAGCCAGATGAGGTATATGGTGAGAAGGGGATAGAGTGATGGAAAGATAGGGAAAGAGGGATAGGATAGTGGGAGAAATGGTTACGCACCAGGGTGGAGTGGACACAGGAAAGAGGAAGATTAGGTGTTACTTAAAATGGGATAATCCAATGTTCATCCTGCTGGGCTGTAGGCTACCCAAGCGGAATATGAGGTGCTGTTCCTAAGCCATCCAGGCTGAATAAAAAGGTCCAGTCCCTCATATTCATATTCCTCAAATAGCCCCTGAGCTTCACATACCAGAGAATAATTTGAGTTTGTGAACCAAAACAAAGAAAATTGAATTTTAAGTGGTACAGCGGTAGAGTTGTTACCTTACAGTGCCGGAGGCCCGGATTCGATCCTGACTATGTGGCTGCCTTTACGGAATCTGCATGTTCTTCCTGTGACCGTGTGGGTTTTCTCCAGGTGCCCTGCTGTCATCCCACACTCCAAAGACGTTCAGGTTTGTAAGTTAATTGGCTTCTTTAAATTGTAAATTGTCCCGCATGTGCAGGATAGGGCTAGTACACGGGGTGGCCGTTGGTCGGCGCGGACTCAGTTGGCCGAAGGGCCTGTTTCTTCGCTATATCTCTAAACTTAAGTAAAAGAGCGATGCAATCAGCGTGTGGAGGGAGTGGAAGGTTTAGCTTTATTATTGCCACATATACTGAGGTTCAGTGAAAGGCTTTGTTTTGCATCCAATCCAAACAGATCAGATATACCACACATATAGATAGACACAAAATGCCGGAGAGACAGGCAACAGCTGTGAAGTTTGGCGGGCATTTAACATTACCGCTCAGTTTTCCTTGGTTCTGAAAACTTGAGCTTACGTTTTTTTCCCCCAATGAGCCAATGAAAATGCCCGGACAGCAAAGATTAATTAAAACTACCTACGGCTATCTCGGCTACCTATAACTACATGGTGACCCCCCACAACAACTGCACCTACGACTACAAAAGTATCGATTTTTTTCCATGGTGACCAATTTTTGGTCGCAGAAGATTTTTCAAAATGTTGAAAAATTTGCTGCGACCATACTGAGGCCGCGACTAGTTCCCAGAATGCGGGAACTCCTCGCGACCATGAAGGAGACTCATGTGGCGAGCGCAGAGTCTCCTGCACTCGCATAAAAAGTCGCCTAAGTGGCACAGGTTCTTTCCAAAAGACATTTAAGTTGCAAAGCTGTCTACTGGTTTCATTTCTCCACAGGTGCTGACAGCAAGATTCTAGAATTACTGTCCCACAAAATAAAACAAAAACGCTTCAATTTTGAGTGTGGAATGAGTTTATTGACGTCATTAATGTTAGAAGAGCAAGGCTAGTGTATGTGGGTCAGCTAATTAACTCTTCCTATAACTAAGAACTATCACCAAGCAGTAATACTCGATTAAACCAGGATCAGCTTCAGGAGCTGAGTACCTCAGGCTTGCTTTTCTTTCAGTTACGTTTAGCTTTGTTTATTATTGTCGCGTGTACCGTGATACAATGAAAAACTTTATTTGCTATCTAGTCAAAGAAAAGGCAAGACATGAATACAATCAAGCCGTCCACAGTGCGCAGTTAAAGGTAAAGGGTACAATATTTAGAGCAAAGATATAACGTTGAAGTCCAATTAAAGATAATTTAAAGGTCTCCATCCAATGAGGTAAATTGGAGGGTAGGACCGCACTCTAGCCGATAAGAGGACCACCGTTCAGGAAACATGGTCCTTCCTAGAGAGCTTGAGGAAGGTCCAGAGAACAGACCATGGACATATACGATGAGAGATAGCTCAAATCAGGACGCAGCCCAGATCATCAGACAAACCAACCTCCCTTCCATCGACTCCATCTACACTTCACACTGCCTTGGCAAGGCCACCAGCATAATCAAGGACGAGTCTCACCCCAGTCTCTCCCCCTTCTCCTCTCTCCCATCAGGCAATAGGTACAGAAGTGTGAAAACACACATTTCCAGATTCATGGACAGTTTCTTCAAAGAATTAACCATTTTTTTCATCACAGGTATTTTTTTACTCGTGGACATTTTTCAGTGTTGAAAAAACGTCACGAGTTTACCGGATTTCACGAGTACCTACCGTTAGCATTACGATCCACTACGAGACATCCACAACCTCCTACGGACCCGCCAAGGACATTCCCCGAGTTCGAATCAGGGGAAAACTCGGGAGAACTCTTGAATTACCTCGTACTGTGGGACAGGCCCTTAAGTCTGAAGAAGGGCCCCATGTTTTCTCACGAAATGCTGCCTGACCTGCTGCATTAGTCCAACAATTTGTATAATTTTTCTTTGTAAACCAGCATCTGCAGTTCTTTGTTTCTAGGTTGTATGGAATGATTTGATTGGATTTCACTGTATCGGTGTAGGCTTGGTGGGCCGAAGGGCTTGTTCCGTGGTGTATTGAAGATTGAGGGGGGATCTTATAGAAACTTACAAAATTCTTAAGGGGTTGGACAGGCTAGATGCAGGAAGATTGTTCCCGATGTTGGGGAAGTCCAGGACAAGTGGTCAGGATAAGGGGGAAATCTTTTAGGAACGAGATGGGTAAAATACTTTTCACACAGAGAGTGGTGAATCTCTGGAATTCTCTGCCACAGAAGGTAGTTGAGGCCAGTTCATTGGCTATATTTAAGAGGGAGTTAGATGTGGCCCTTGTGGCTAAAGGGATCAGGAGGTATGGAGAGAAGGCAGGTACAGGATACTGAGTTGGATGATCAACCATGATCATATTGAATGGCGGTGCAGGCTCGAAGGGCCGAATGGCCTACTCCTGCACCTATGTTTCTATGTATCTCTGACACTGAAAAGACCAGTGGTGTTGCACAAGGATCAGTGGTGGGACCTTGGCTGTTTATGATCTATAATTGATTTGGATGTAAACATAAGTGGTCCGATTAGAAAGTTTGCAGACAGCAAAATGATGGAGATGTGAATACTGAGGCAGATATGCAGAGCAAGCCTTTTTTACACTGGGTCAGGAATGTGCTGCCAGGGGTGGTGGTGGAAGCAGATACGATAGTGGCTTTTGAGAAGCTTTTAGATAGGCACGTGGGTATGCAGGGATGGAGGGATATGGATCACGTGCAGGTAGAGGAGATTAGATTAATGTCATCGTGTTCAGCATGGAGGTTGTGGGCCGAAGGATCTATTCCTGTGCAGTACTGGTCGATATTCTATGTTATAAATCGGAAAGCAGCAGAGCATGCTAACTTTTTCAGGCCGCCCAGGTCAAAATATCCTGGGCTGTCTCGAAGCCACACCCATCCTACAAAGCGGACTAGACTGTGCCTCAAATGACAGATCCCAAAATCACGCCCAGGAATGGCATTGACAGAGATACGAGGAACTGCAGATGCCGAAATCTTATGCAAACACAAATTGCTGGAGTAACTCCAGCGGGTCAGAGAACATCTCTGGAAGACATGGAGAGGCTACATTTTGAGTCTGGACCCTTTGTCAAATTGGCCCTGATGGCTTTTGACTGCTCACCACTGACAAAGGACTTTGAAAAATGTTTAAATATGGGCAGCACAATGACATAGCCGGTAGATTTGTTCTGTGCCTTTTCATATCTCTAGTTTCCCTCTCCCCTTACCCAAAGTCTGAGAGCAACTACAGTTCTTTCTTGCACAGTTAATATTTCAGGTTGAACATCCTTAGCTAGGAGTCAACAAAATGCTGGAGTAACTCAGCAGGACAGGCAGCATCTCTGGAGAGAAGGGATAGGAAGGAGCGCTCAACCCAAAACGTCACCTAATCCTTCTCTCCAGAGATGCTGCCTATCCCGCAGAGTTACTCCAGCTTTTTGTGTTTATCTTCGGTTTAAACCGGCATCTTCAGCTCCTTCCGACACTTATCTAGCTAGAAGTCACTGGATTCTGTTGAACGTTCTTCAACCTGAAACTTTAACTGGGAACAGGGGGGTGAAGGAAAGTAGGAATATGTAGTAAACACATAGCTTCCCTCTGCTTTGGTTGATGAAATCCTCACTCTCACTTCGACCATTTCTCAAAACTCAGGCTCCCGCAAATTTAATTGTTCCATTTTCAGAACATCTATCATATCTATCTATCTATATAACTAAAACCCTCATCTTGTTTGTGTTTGTATATGTGTTTGTGTGTGTCATCTGGGCACAATCTGCTTGGTTCTCATTTCCTTACATGCGCTAGGCCACAGCCTTCCCATTTTCACACATTTTACTCACTTTTTTTCCTGTGGAGTTAATATTCACATCGCATTTCCACCTGTATTCCCAAAGTTATTGATAATTGACATTTTAAACACCTCAGACTCAATCGTTTTGCCAAAAACAAAGACGTCACAATGCACTGCGGCTCGTCGCGGTGGTGGGGGGGGGGGGCCCGCTGGAATTTTCTGTAAACCACTCCCTTTGTCGCAGTCCTCGAGCATGCCAGACCTCCCCTGTGATGCCGCCTCCCACCACCCCCCCCTCCCACCTCCCAACTTGGTCTAGTATATTACTAAAACTTTCATCTTGTTTGTTTGCGTGCATGTGCGTGTGTGTGATTTCCGGAAACTACTGCAAAACGGTACACGATAGCGCTACAATTTTTGGCCCACCTTACTCACCTTTGTCCTGTAATGTGCTGTAGTCAGTTTCGTTCAGATAATGTTATATTTTACAAGTTATTGACATATTAAACTTTACAAAAAAACTTTACAAAACCACTTTTCCACTTGCCCCGCCCATCAGCCGCCTTCACCGTCACAATGACGTCACAATGGAATCCTGAATTAAATCCTACATTTTAAAAAATCGCGATTTTCATTGACTCTTCCGTTTTCATTAACAGCTGACATTGTGTTTAGGTTATTTTAAAGAAACAACGCGATTTTTATTGAGAATTTCTTTTTTTTTAAACCGCAATTTTCATTGTGGGGGTGGAATAGAGGGGGAGGTTTCATTTAAAAAAAAATCACAATTTTCATTGTGTGGGGGTGGAATGGGGGGGGGGGGATGAGGAATGGGGGAGCAGGTGCCTAGAAGGAGAGGAAGGGGGTGAGGGAGGTGAGGAGGGAAAGTGGGGGGGGGGGGGGGATAGGTTGGAGGTAAGGAGGGAGGAGCAGCGGGATAGAGGGAGTGGATGCGGGTAGGGAGGGGAGAGGGGTTATGGAGGGAGGGAGGGTGTGACTGAGGGTAGGGGAAATGAGAGGGAGGGAGAGGTGAGGGAGGGAGTGGGGGAGAGGAGGAGGAGAGGGGAAAGAAGAGGGTGAAGAGGAGAGGGAGGGAGTGCTGGGGAATGAGGGGGAATGGAGGGGTAGGGCTAGGAAGAGGGATGGCGAGGTAATGAAGGAGGGGAGGAAGGGGATAATGGGAGGAAGCAGAGGAGGGTTGGTGGGGAGAGGGAGGATAATGGAGGAGGGGAATAGGGGGCTGAAGAGGAAGAGTGAGGCGTTCTGATTTAATATTTTACAAGTGATTGCCATTTTGAACTGTAAAAATGTTGCTCCCGTTTGCCGTCCACGACTGCGTAGTTGGGGGAGAGTTGCCATGACTCGCGTCATAACGGGCATCTCTGGCGTCAGAATGGGAACATATCAGTCGCACCTGTGCAGTTGGGGGCTATGGGTCAGTGGTGGAATATTGCCTTGGGGGCCAGGCACAACGGGTCCGCACCTGGTCTAGTATATGACAATAAAACTCTCTTGGCTACTGATGTACCATTGATGTACAAGCAGTTCGCTGCTGTCGTTCAATGTTACTTCCCTTCACTGTGATTAACAGAAAGGTGTTAACAGTTCCCCCTCACCGTGGCCTATTATTATGAATTCCTCACAAACTGTTGCCACACTTTAGAAGTGTTAATGTAGAGTTGTGGCTATTTCCTGTTCAGCAGCACATTCTCGCACCACACTAATCCCCCTGCCACAGCACTGCAGATCCCATGCGATTCATCACAATTTCATCATAACAGAGATCTAGTTCAGCCACCGAGAATATATATTTTTTCCTTCAATTATGTTCATCAGCATCATGATTAGGTCACAGAACAAACATCCTGAGGTTTGCAAAGGTTCGATCCCACCAAAGCAACCATGGAACATAATTAGATAAATTTACTAGAACGTAGAATGGGCGGCACAGTGACACAGCAGTGGAGCTGCTGCCTTACAGCGCCAGACACCCGGGTTCGACCCTGACCAAGGGTATTGCCTGTATAGAGTTTGCACGTTCTCCCTGTGACCAGTCGAGTTTTCTCCGGGTGCTCTGATGTTCTCCCATATGAGTGGTGAATCTTTGGAACTCTCTGCCACAGAGGGTAGTTGAGGCCAGTTCATTGGCTATATTTAAGAGGGAGTTAGATGTGGCCCTTGTGGCTAAGGGGATCAGGGGGTATGGAGAGAAGGCAGGTACGGGATACTGAGTTGGATGATCAGCCATGATCATATTGAATGGCGGTGCAGGCTCGAAGGGCCGAATGGCCTACTCCTGCACCTAATTTCTTTTTTTTTTTTTTTTCTGTTTTTCATATTCCAAAGATTTGCGGGTTTGGAGGTTAATTGGCTTCTGTAAATTGCTCCTAGTGTGTAGGTCATGGAACTAGTGATTGATGGTCGGTGCGGACTTAGTGGGCCAAAGGGCCTGTTTCCATGCTGTGTCTCTAAACTTAACTAAGCATAGAAAAACAACATCACCAGACCAGGCCCTTCATCCCACACTGTCTCTGTTGAAATCTTGCCGAGATAACCAACCTTATTTGCCTACACATGATCCATATCCCTCCATATTGCCTATCTAAAAGCCTCAAACACCACTATTCTACCTGCCTCCACCACCACCTCTGACTGCATGTTCCAGGCTAGAAAAAATAAATCAAGTTTGTTCAACCTCTCCTTGCAGCTAATACCACCTAATCCGAACAATTAAAACAATAAAAATTAGAAACTAGTCTAAATTTTTGATATCCAGAGTTTAATCAATAGTGAAAGGGCAGCATGGTGGTGCAGTGGTAGAGATGTTGCCCAACATCGCCAGAGACCCTAGTTTGATCCTGACCATGGGTGCTGTCTGTACGGAGCTGGTATTCTCCCTGTGACCGTGTGGGTTTTCTCCGGATGCTCCGGTTTCCTCCCATACTCCAAAGACGTATAGGTTCGTAGGTTAATTGGCTTGGTAATATTGTAAATTGTCCCTGGTGTGTGTAGGATAGTGTTAGTATGCTGGGATCGCTGGTCAGCACGGACTCAGCGGGCCGAAGGGCTTGTTTCCATGTTGTATCTAAACTAAACTGAAAGGATTCACTGCGGTCACTTGGACAAGATGATGGTGGAAGGGAGCTAATCGATAATCCATCGCACAAAATGAGTGAGTTCATCAAAAACAATGTAATAATTGGTCTTCCTGATCCCTTGGGCTCAAGCTGTTCATCTGAGAAGGTCAGAGAGGCATTTCCAAAGATAACAATTTCCTTTATTAGCATTTGGACCTTTTACCTCCCATCTCTTTTTATTTAAAATCATGAGGGGGAATTGATGCAGGAGAATTGTGAATGCACAGTCATTGACCCAGGGTTCAGGAATCAAGAACCAGAGGACAAAGGTTTAAGGTGGCAAGGGAAAGATTTAATGGGAACCTGAAGGGCTGGTGGGTATATGGAACGCAGGTAGTTGAGACAAATATTATGACAATATTTAAAAGACACTGGGACAAGGACATGGATAGGAAAGGTCTAATGCCAAACGCAGGTAAATGGGACTAGCTTAGATAAAGCATTTCGGTCAGCATGGGTGAATTGGGCGGAAGTGCCTGTTTGCATGCTGTATGACTCTACGTCTTTCAAGAGATTACGCACAGCTACCACAGATTATGTCAGTGTGACGGCACTCCCACCATTCTGAAACGTAGTTTAGTTTAGAGATACAGTGTGGAAACAGGCCCTTCGGCCCACCAAGTCCGCGCCGACCAGCGATCACCCCGTATACTAGCATACACACTAAGGACAATTTGCAATCTTTACCAAAGCCAAAACTGTAGTTCTTTGGAGTGTGGGAGGAAACCGGAGCACCCGGAGAAAACACACGTGGTCACGGCGAGAACATACAAACTCTGTACAGATAGCACCTGCAGACAGGTTAGAACCTGGGTCTCTGGTGCTATAAGGCAGCAATTCTACCACTGCGCCCAAGAACAGTGTTTTGCTATCATGATTTTTCCTGCCTTGGTAAAGTCAAGGAGAAGGGAGGGAAGAACAAAGTGGAAAACATAGGAAAAAAGCGCTTAAAATTGACATTTAAGTTGATCTGCTCACCAAGTTGCCAAATATCTAAATTTAAGTTAACTGTAGGGCTTGCTGGTTTGCCAGACAAATTCTGCGGTCTTGATCCTGGGCAGTGATCCACATTTAATAGGGCAGATCACAGCACACTGTGCCTTGCTGTAATGTGCCCAGTCACTGGAACCAAATTGACAGCCACTCCAGCTTCAGGTGTTGGGGCCAGTGTAACCTCACACCACCTGAGTTGCTCAACAGAGACAGCTCTGGCTGTGTGAAACCAACTTTGCAGAAACTCGTTTTTTTGAAAGTGTGCAAAAGTTCCAGGGACTCCACCTTAAGGATTCTGGCATTGACAAAGAGCCAACATGATGGCAGTCAGCCAGTCAAGCCCTTTTATATTCCACTCACTCCGTTTCGGAGTGCCTTCTATGCACACCCACTCTTCTGGTTCCCTCCCCAACTTCACAATGCGGGGCAAAGTGTAGAAGCAAATGATTCTCTGCACTGAGCAGTGAGCACAGGATTAGACAGAAGCTTTAGTAGTGCTGTGGCTCAATGGAAAATTCTACCAGTTCTCAAGGTTCCGCGTCGCATGCCAAAATATTTAACACAAGATATCCTTTTGAGAGAGTGTGCAGACCAGGTTTATCAGGATATTGCCTGGAGTAAAGGGTATTAGCTATAAGGAAAAGTTGGACAAACTTGGATTGTTTTCGCAGGAGAGAACTGATAGAAGTATGTATTCATGTGTGTATATATTTATATTATGGTATATGGACACACTTATCTGTTTTGTAGTAAATGCCTACTATGTTCTGTGTGCTGAAGCAAAGCAAGAATTTCATTGTCCTATACAGGGACACATGACAATATAAACACTTGAACTTGGCCTAAAATGATGAGAGGCATAGATAGGGTAGACAGTCAGAACTTTTTCCCACCATTCCGAGGGGAAATATTTAATAGGAATATAAGGGGCAACCTTTTCACACAGAGGCTGGTTGGTATATGGAACGAGCTGCCAGAGGAGGTAGTTGTGGCATGTACTCTGACATTTGAAAGACATTGGGACAGGTACATGGTAATGTCAAATATTAGAGGGCACTGCTTTCAGGTCAGAGGGAGAAAGATTAGAGGAAATGTGCGGGGCAAGTTTTTTTTTAAAACACAGAGAGTCTGGAACGAGTGGCCAGGGATGGTGGTGGAGGCAGGTATGATTGTGGTGCTTAATAAGCCTATGGATTGGCACATGAATATGCAGGGATGGAGGGATATAGATCATGTTCAGCCAGATTAAATTAGTTTATCTTGGCATCATGTTCAGAACAGACATTGTGCGCAGAATGGCCCGTTCCTGTGCTGTACTGTTCTTTGTTCTATATAGGCAGACATATGTTGAGACACAGAATCAAGGACCATTCTCACCCTGGTCACTCCCTCTTCTATCGGGCAAGAGGTACAGAAATGTGAAAACACATACCTCCAGATTCAGCAACAGTTTCTTCCCAGTTGCTATCAGGCAACTAAACCGTCCTCTCATCAGCTTGAGTGCAGTCCTGACCTCCCATCTATCTAATTGGAGACCTTTAATCTATTTTTAATCCGACTTTATCAGACTACTATGTTGTATCTTTGCATTAAATATTGTACCCTTTATCTGTACACTGTGGATGGCTGTACAAAATTTGTACATTCTCCCTGTGTCCGCTCAGGTGCTCCTGTTTCCTCCCACACTCCAAAGACTTACAGGTTTGTAGGTAAATTAGCTTTGGTAAAGACTGTAAATTGTTCCTAGTGTGTAGGATGGAACTAGTGTACGGGGTGATTGCCGAAGGGCCTGTTTCCGCACTGTTTCTCTAAACTAAACCAAAATCCCAGTTAATCAATGCCTTCATTTTAAAATTATTTTCCTTCATGTCAAATTCATCAATGGTCTCCTGAAAGCGCTCACCACCAGACTCAGGAACAGCTTCTTCCACTCAGTTATCAAAGTCAAGTCAAGTCAAGAGAGTTGTTTCGGCCCGAAGCGTTGCCTATTTCCTTCGCTCCATAGATGCTGCTGCATCCGCTGAGTTTCTCCAGCATTTTTGTGTACCTTAGAGTTTATTGTCATGTGTCCCAGATAGGACAATGAAATTCTTGCTTGCTGCAGCACAACAGAATATTGTAGGCATAAATACAGATCAGATCAGTGTGTCCAAATATCATAGAATATATATATATATATATATATACACACACACATAAATAAACAGATAAAGTGCAATAGGCTGTTATAGTTCAGAGTTAGTTTGAAGTTTGTTTAATAGTCTGATGGCTGTGGGAAAGAAGTTGTTCCTGAACCTGGATGTTGCAGATTTCGGGCTTCTGAGCGGTCTTTCCATAAGCTAGGGTACTGTCTGACCCACCTTCACCCCAATGTGGACATTGGACTTTGTCTATGGAACTGATGCGTTACAATGCTGAGAACTATATTGTGCACTGTGTATCTTCAATATTTATTGGGAGGACACTGGGGGAAGGTACAAGCTCCGTTCATACAGCACCCTTAGTCAGGGTTAAACCCAGGTCTCTGGCACTGTCAGGAAGCATTTATACTGTTGGGCCACCGTGTCACCGCCCCTAATGCTGCCTGATGTTGAGTTTCTCCAGCACTTTGTGTCCTTTTGCGTATTAACCAACATCTGCAGTTCCTTGTTTCTACCAGTCTCTGCAACCTGTCTTCAAGTCAGAATGAATCGTTGTGTTCCATGCAGCGTTAGAGTTGCTGTTTTACAGCGCCAGAGACCGGGTTCAATCCTGACCATGGGGCACTGCCTGTATGGAGTTTGTATGTGTCCCCATGACTGCGGGGGGTTTTCTCCGGGTGCTCCGGTTTTCTCCCACATTCCAAAGATGTACAGGATTGTAGGCTAATTGACTTTGGTTAAAAAAAAAATTGTAGATTGCCCCTTTTGTGTAGGATAGGGCTGGTGTACAGGAATCGCTGCTCAGCGCGGACTCAGTGGGCCGAAGGGCCTGTTTCCGCACTGTATCTACAAACTAAACAAAATAGTGCTTCACACAGCTAGGACAGAAATTGTGTAGGAGGTAACTGCAGATGTTGATTTATACCTAAGATCAATACAAAATGCTGGAGTATCTCAGCTGGTCAGGCAGCATCTCTGGAGAAATTTTGGGTCAAGAATCCTTCTTCAGACTGGAGAAGGGTTCTGACCTGCAACGTCACCTATTGCTTTTCTCCAGAGATGCTGCCTGATCAGTATATTGTGTCCATCTAGGACATAAATTGCCCCACTTCACACTCCAGCTCCCTTCAGATGACGGCTGATACTCCACTGGCTTTCTGACTTTTTTCATAAATACCTGCGTGCAAAACTTATGTAGGCACAAATCTTTCTGTTCCCACAGAGCCCCTGGCTCCTTGCTATTCAGAATCCACACCATCCGCGCAGAGCGGAGATCACCCTGTACACTAGCACTATTCTAATCCTAATTTGGTAATTATAGCATCCCCTCCCTGCAACCAAACTGGTACTCCGGGTTATTCTGGTCAATTGTAAAGAGAAAAGCCTAACGTACAGCACAGTATTCAAGCAGAGCCTAAAGAATTTATTTTCTCCATTGTGCAATGTGTGAAGGCTGGCGGCTTGAGTTGGCACTGTGCTAGTCCTTGGTGACTGTGCTTTCTTACAGACATGGAACATTTCCTCCACTGCCTAAGCTGAAGCATTCCATTGAAAGTTGGCATGGCTAACTTTGACACAGCCTTTACTACCTGGAGTCACGGAGTCTCATACAGCACAGAAACAGGCCCTTTGGCCAACTTGTCCATGCCAACCAAGATGCCCCATCTATGCTGGTCCTACCACCCAAGACTCCGAAGCTGGGAACCAGCTTAAACCGTGCATTGATATTTTGAGAAGTGCAGAAAAGGGATTAATTTAAATTCAAACATCTCACTACAAAGTTACAAGCACCAGGAATGGTGGGGCTCAGTACACAGCAGATGAGAGGTGATGGAGGTATGATAGATTAATAGGACAAAGATAGAGGTTACCAGGAAAAAAGGATCAAAACAGTAGATTAAGTTACCAGGGAACTCAGGGGAAATATCTTTCGCTGAACATAGAACAGTATAGCACAGGTACAGGCCCTACAATGTATGTGGCGAATATGATGCCAAGTTAATCTCTTCTGCCTGCACATTATCCATAAACCTCCAAATCTATATGCCTACTTAAAATCTTCTTAAATGCCACTATTGCATTTGCCTCCACCACCACCTCTGGCAGATCAGTCCAGGATCTACCACTCTGTGTGAAGAGACTCACTCCTCACATCTTCTTCAAACGTTCCCCCTCTTATCTTACAGCGATACCTTCTAAATGTTCACATTTTTACCCTATCTATGCCTCACATCATTTTATTTACTTCTATCAGGTCTCCCCTCAACTCTCCAGAGAAAATAACCATGGTTTGTCCAACCTCTCTCTTCCTTTTAGCTAATACCCTCTAATCCAGGCAGCAATCTGCTAAACATCTTCAGCCTCCACAACTAGCCTGTAATGGGGCAACCAAATCTGGACATGTGGTCTAACCAAAGTTTTATAAAGCTGACTTCCTAACTCTTTTGCTCAGTGCTCTGACCAATGACGGAATGTACTGGTTAAAATGAATGGGGGGGGGGGAGATTTAATAGGAACCCGAGGGGCAACTTTTTTTTAAACACAAAGGATGGTAGGTATATTGAATGAGCTGCCAAAGGAGGTAGTTGAGGCAAGTATTATCTCAACATTTGAAAAACATTTCAATAGGATAGGTTTAGAGGGATACGAACCAAATGCAGGCAGGTGGGACTAGTGTAGCTGGAGCATCTTGGTCAGCATGGGCAAGAAGGCTCACGAAAAAGAACTGTCAGTGGGCAAGCCATTTGGGATCAGCGATAACAGCTATATTAGCTTTAAAATAATTCTGGATGAAGACAAGGAGGGCCACAAGTTTAAATTCTGAATTGGGGCAAGGCCAACTTTAATGGTATTTGACAGGAACTTGCTCAAGTTGGTTGGAGTAAGTTGTATGTGGGCAAAAGAAAGTTGTTCCGCTCTGAATTACTCTGTGACTCTACGACTAATAACTGACTTACTCGGGTGAATTCAACGACACATTTAAGGGGAAGCAAAATAAGAAGATGTGGGAGAAGGAGTATAGGGCCACATTGAAGAGGTGTATGAAGGGTGATGTTGGGAGGTTCAAATGGGATGTTGTGTGCTGTGTAACTCTGTAGCAGAGTTACTGGGGCTTCTGGTTCCTCATACTCTTGTTTTCCCAGCCTGTACTTTCCTGCGTCGCAACAATGACTAAACTTTAAAGGTATTTCTTTCCCTATAAAGTGTTTTGGGGCGAGCCAGGGTCATAAAAGGCAAGATATAAACGCTGGCTCTCTCTTTAAATCTGCAGGAATTGTCTTCCCAGGGCCATTTCAGATGGTTTAATTGATTCATTATTGGAATCTGCAGTCGAGTGAAGAATTTAGTGCAACTCCCTCTCATTTCCTGACTGCACCGTGGGCGAGACCTTCCTTACTTTTGTCCACAGCCCGTTCTCCAAGAAACTCTTAGTCACACGCTGTTTCTGGATGAATGCCCCATCAACACTTGCCTCCAGGCTCAGAGGGAAAGGTCTTGCATTTCTGTAGCCCCCCCTCACCACTGCAGAACTTCCCAAAGCATGTTTGGGCTGCAACAATACTTTTGAGGTGTTGTAAAGAAAAGACAATTTGTTTCACAGACAGAATTGCGGACCAGGTAATCTGCTTTACTGAAGACACAAGGAACATAGGGTGGCACAATGGCACAGCGTTAGAGTTGCTGCCGTACAGCGCCAGAGACCTGGGTTTGATCCTGACTACAGGTGCTGTCATACGGAGTTTGTACGTTTTCCCTGAGACTGCGTAGGTTTTTTCTGGGCGCTCTGGTTTCCTCCCACATTCCAAAGCCATGCAGGTTTGTAGGTTAAGATAGACACAAAATGCTAGCTCAGCGGATGAGTCAACACCTCTAGAGAACATGTATAGGTGCCATTTCGGGTTGTGGCCCTTCAGGTTTGTGGGTTAATTGGCCTCTGTAACTTGTCTCTAGTTTGTCGGATAGAACTAGCGTATAAGAGATTGCTGGTTGGTGCGGACTTGATGGGCCGAAGGGCCTGATTCCGCACTGTATCTCTAAACTAAACTAAACTGCAGATGTTTGAATCTTGAGCAAAACGCAAAGTGCGAGAGGAACTCAGCAGGTCAGGCAAAACCTTTGGAGGAAATCGACATGATTTTTCGGGTCTGGACTCTATTTCAGACTGACAGTAGCAATTGGGGGAGAAAGTTGGGAAGGAATGATGAAGGCAGGTCAGAGCCTGGGATAGGTGGATAGGGGTGGGGGTGGATTGGCAGGTGGGTGAAGTAAGAGACAAAGACTAGAAATGAAAAACAAAAAGCGGTCAGATAGGGGGAGAAGATTAGTCAAATGTAAAGCCAGCAGAAGGGATATATAGTTGGACATGACAGATGGGAAATAAAAAGGAAAGGAGGAACCTGGGGGATGGGAGATGAGTTTCCAAAGGAGGGGAAAGGAGACAGGTGACTGGGGGCATGAGAGGAATGGAGAGGGGCATGCAGGGAAGAGAGGTGGGTTCGGAGAATTCAATGTCCATACGTTGGGTTGTAAGCTACCCAAGTGGAATATGAGATGCTGTTCCTCCAGTTTATATGTAGCCCCAGTCTGGCAATGGAGGAGGCCATGGACGTATAGGTCGGTATGGGAATGGGAGTTAAAATGGTTGCTCAACTAATCTTGGTTTCAAGACAATTGGAGGCCAGAACATGATAAAAGTTTTGTTTGTAGTAGGACCTGTCAGACTTAGTATCTCGTTCCTGTAAATGTTAACCTGAACCCCTTACTTAAGTCACAATATTTAGTATAGGGATACAGCGCAGAAACAGACCACACCATCCGCGCAGACCAGCGATCACCCTGTACACTAGCACTATTCGACACACTAGGGACAATTTACAATCATGGCAAAAGCCAATTAACCTACAAACCGTTATGTCTTTGGAGTGTGGGAAGAAACCGGAGAACCCCAGGAAAACCCATGCTGAAATGGGGAGAACTTACAAACTCCTTACAGCCAGCACCCATAGTCAGGATCAAACCCGGATCTCACGCACTATATGGCAGCAACTCTATCGCTGTGCCACCGTGATATATCGGAGATGTAGGAATCTGAAGTAATAACCGGAAATGCGAGACACAGTGTGTTAACCTGGAATGTTAACTGCTTCTCTCTCTATTGACGCAGTCTGCATATGGCAATCCCCAAAGCTATGTAAATACAAGTCTTTCTTCCAAACCAATAACTTCATGATATCACTTTGTGTTTATTAATCTGCATTGGTCTGGCAATTTTTGCGCCAAGATGCATAAACCATCCACAATGCCAAACTGCAATAACTGGCTGTGAAATCTTAATGCTGCGAGGAATTCAAACATAAATTTGAGCAAAGCACAGTCTGCTGGAGGATCTCAGCGAGTCAGGCAGCATCTGGGCAGAGAATGGTTGAGCAATGTTTTGGGTCGGGACCCTTCTCAAATTGAATGAAATGCTGTCTGTCCATTCCCTCCACAGATGCAGCCTGACCCATTGAGTTCCTTCAACACTGTGTTTTACTCAAGATTCCAGCATCTGTAATTCCTTGCATCTCAATCATAAATTTATTACATAAATTAAAATGCACCAAATACTAACTAAATATGGCACTTAACCAATAGATAAATATCAATTTCAAAAACACATATAATTTTCAATAAATATCTGCATCTGACTAGCCTTCCTAATTAAAGTTCATATTATTGTAGGGGAAACTGTCAGTAAAAAATTATTAATTTTACATATTATTATTTTGTCTAACTTAGACAACTAGAGTAGATGTGGCATCTTCGTCAGCATGGATGGGCTGAAGGGTTTATTTCCATGCTGTATGACTCTATGATCACAGAGATAAATTGTGAACTCTGCACAGACCACTAAGTCTAAAATTTAAAAAGTTAATACCAGCTGTAGTGACTCTGAAATTCTTGTCATAAGAAACTCAACAGTCCTTCATTTTACTCCACACACAATGCTGTCTCTTAACTAATCTCCAAAATGGCGTAGCAAGACATTACATGGCATCTATGATTAGGTAACAAATGTTCATACATATAGGAGCAGAATTAGGTCATTCCGCCCATCAAGTCTACTCCACCGTTCAATCATGGCTGATCTATCTCCCCCTCTCAACCCCATTCTCCTGCTTTCTCCCCATAACCCCTGACACCAGTATTAATCAAGAATCTGTCAATCAACACTTTAAAAATACCCAATGGCTTGACCTCCACAGCCATCTGTGGCAACGAATTTAACAGAATCACCACCCCCTAGCTAAAGACACTCTATCCCTATCTCCTATTCTTTGACTTCTCTTGTCAGCCTTGTCATTCTCCCATTAGAACAGTGGTTCCCAACCTTTTTTTGGCCATGCCCCACCTAATCACCTCTAAAATCCTGATGCCCCCCCCCCCCCCATGTGGTGATATATAATTCTTATCATTTAAAAAATGAACTCCGTTTCAGCTGAAGAAGCTTAAAACGCCAATACCTTGGTTTAAACAAGCTTCAAAAGAACATGGCATCCATGAAAAAGAAAAATGAAATAAACAAAAGACAGTTAAAGTTCTGAGCAAGAAATTACTAAAAAATTGTAAAAAAAAATAAAACGAAAATTTGGACCCAGACCTCCTCAGTCGCGCTCAATTGCCCCCCTTAAAAATCAAATTGCCCCCCTGTGGGGCGTACGCCCCACGTTGGGAACCACTGCATTAGAATCTTTTGTTTTCTTTATTGACCTTGTCAGTCATACCCACCACTTCCGAATATATGGAAGAACCATATTTCATATCAGTGAGATTATTAGCGATATTCTCAGGCAAGGGAAGATCTAAGCTAGCATTTCAGAACCTTCCAATATTACTTTCCCTTCCAACAACCTCCATTGGTGATGAAAAGCTCGGGCTAAATTTGATTAACTCTGTTGCTTCCTAGAGAATGTAAAGAATAAGTACTTGGTTAAAGATCACTGGCACCAATGAATGCTTCCCCAAGGGTGGAAGCTCGGAAATTGGAGTAGACTTTTGTTTAATAAAATAATTCATTGAACAGTACATTTATAATAATGGAAATAATTCAATGAATCCAATAGACCATACGATATAGGAGCAGAATTAACCATTTGGCCCATCCAGTCTGTTCTGCCATTCGATCACGGCTGATCTATTTCCCTCCCAGCCCCATTCTCTATCTTCTCTCTGCAACCTTTGACACCATCACTAATCAAGAACCTATCCATCTCCACTTTAAAAAATACCTAATGACTTTCCCTCCACCACCGTCTGGCGATGAATTCCACTGATTCACCACCCTCTGGTTAAAATAATTCCTCCCTATCCCTTTTCCAAAGGTACGTCCTATTATTCTGAGGCTGCTGTGCCCTCTGGTCCTACAGCGTATTTGCAAAACCAAGGTGGAAAGGACTGCTTTCATTTCAAAGCTCATCATAATAATGACGGAAGACAGACACAAGAAGCTGGAGTAACTCAGTGGGCCAGGCAGCATCTACGGAGAAAAGGAACAGGTGAAGTTTCGGGATGAGGCCGTTCTTTGGTCTGAAGAAAGGTCTCACCTATTCCTTTTCTCCAGGGTGTTGCCTGGCCCACTGAGTTACTCCAGCCTTTTGTGTCTGACTTTGGATTAAACCGGCATCTGTAGTTCTTCCCCCACACAATAATGACGGGGAGCAGACTGACTATTAATAAGCCAGACTTCTGATCAGTTAAAATAAATGCGTGCGGTTTTCCCTGGATAAATTCACAGCTCGAGATCCGCCAGTCCTTTGCCAGGTCCATCTACCAGGGTCAGTGGCTAGTCCGGGCTTTATGATTCTTAAAACACCCCCCACCCCCTCAAAAAAATAAAACAGAGCATGAAAAGTAACCTTTCGCGATGCGATAATGCAAGAAAGTGTGGGGCTCCAAGATTGATGGGCAACGTTATTCAGTAACCAAACCATCACACTGGGAAGATGCGGATTTGAGAGAGAGAGAGGGAGGGGGAGGGATTCCCCTGTTCAGTGAAAGCGCTTCAGCATCTCCAAGGGCTACAGGGTCGGCGGTTCGAGAACGATTTAATCGGTGACTTCTGAAGAAAATTGGATACCAGGCTGCTCTGGGATGGAACTGCCAAGAGGGAGCAGAGCTGCGATGGCCAGCAGCGTTCCTCAGCCACCTGCTCCCGACAACTTTGTGAAAGGAACTCAGAGCGGGGCACTGGGCTGGAAGCAAGTTGTGGTGGAAAATGGGGGAGAGATAGAGAGAGAGAGAGATAGAGAGCGAGAAGCAGGCGTGAGTGAGCTTTCCCTACCGATGTTGAGTGCAGACAGGGTGCTACTGTTGTCCCAAGACCTCCTCCAGGAGCTGGAGCCCGCGCTCTCGCTCAGCGATGGGCTGTTGTCGCCTCCGCTGCTGTCCATGTCTTGCGGCCGAGCGGGGAGATCACACCGCCGCCTCCGGGGCGAGGAGGAGGAGGAGGATGAGGAAAGGTTGCCAGAGATAAGCGTCAGCCATGTTTGTTGATCTAGATGTGATCCGGGGGCGGGTGTGTGGGGAGGGAGGTGGAGGACGGCCGGGAGTGACGTGCTGGGGATCGCCACACCCTGCCGTGCGGGCAGCGCACCTGAGCGGGGGAGGGGGGTGGACCAGCCCGGGACGTCCCACCGCAGCCCGACTCCAAGACAGACCCAGGCACGGGGTATCTCAGCCCAATTCCGCACCGTCCTGTCTTGAACATCTGAGACCAGTCCAGCGCAATTCTGCATTGTCCAACCCAGGGCATCTCAGACCAGTCCTGGTAACCACAACTCAACTCAACTCAGCACTGACTAGTACAGGGAATCCCAGCCCTACACTGCACTGTCCAACCCAGGACATCCCAGTCCCAGCCCAACTCAGACCAGCCCAGCCTAACTCTGCACAGTCCTGCCAATGATATCCGAGTCGCAGCCCCTCAGTCCAGGACACCCGAGCCCAAATCAGCACTGATTAGTCCAGGATATTCCAGGCCCAATCTGCACGGTCCTGATCAGGACATCCCAACTCCAATCAGTCCAAAATACATCAATCCATTCAGACCAGTCCAAGATATCCCAGCCCTACTCCGCACTGCCCTGTCCAGGATATCCCAGTCCCAGCCCAACTTGGACCAATGCAGGACATCCCAGTCCAACTCAGACTGACTATCCAGGACACCTCTGCCAACCCAACTCTATACAGATACATTCAGGCATCTGAGTGCAAGCCCAACTCAAACTAGTCCACAGGATCGTAGCCCAACTCAGCACTGTCCATCCAGGACACCCCACCCCAACTCAGGACTGACTAGTCGAGGGCATTCCTGTGCGACCTGCCATGACCAGTCCAGGATACTCCGGCCCAACGCTCAACAGACCGAGCCAGGATATCTCTACTAATCCAACTTGGCATTATTCTGTTCAGGACATACCAGCCAGAGCCCAACTCAAACCAGTTCAGCACATCCCAGTCCAGCTCAGGACTAACTATTGGCAGAGTGAGCAACACCGGAAATTGGAGGAACAGCACCTCATATTCCGCCTGGGTTGCTTGCGTCTGGATGGCATGAACATTGAATTCTCCCAGTTTTGCTAGCCCTTGCTGTCTCCTCCCCTTCCTTAACCCTCGAGCTGTCTCCTCCCATCCCCCCGCCCTCAGGCTCCTCCTCCTCCCTTTTTCCTTCCTTCTCCCCCCCACCCCCCCATCAGTCTGAAGAAGGGTTTCGGCCCGAAACGTCGCCCATTTCCTTCGCTCCATAGATGCTGCTGCACCCGCTGTGTTTCTCCAGCATTTTTGTGTACCAACTCAGGACTAAGTCTGACTGGAGTCTGAAGGGTCCCGACCCAAAACGTTGTATGAGCATTTCCCTCCATAAATTTCTAACCTGCTGAATTCCTCGAGGACTTTATTTTTTTGTCAAACTCAAACTGAACAGTCCAGGACATCTTGCCAAATTAACTCTGCACTATCCTTCCCAGGACATCCCAGTCTTAGCCCAACTCAGCCCATCCAGGATATCCCAGTCCAACTCAGACCAATCCAGGACATCTCACCAACCGAACTTGTTCAGGACATTCCAGTACCAGCCCAACTTAGAACTGACCCGCCTGAGATACCCAGCCCACTCTTGACACACTTAACTAAGACATCTCTGCCAACCCAACCTAGACATGACCTGATCAGGACATCCCTTTTTCCAACTAAATCTACATTAAACATGGATAGTAAAGCAGGATCATGAAGGACCCCCTACCACCCCAGCAACGGCCTGTTCCGGCTGCTGTGGTCAGGCAATCGCCTCCGCTGTCTCACAGCAGAAACAAAGTGGCAGAGTCAGAGTTTCTTCCCACAGGCCATCAGGATTGTAAACTCTGATCTCACCAGGGTGTACTGTTGCGTCTTCTTTTTTTAATGTAAATACTGGTTCTGTTCTGTTCTGTTGTTTTGCACAATCCTGCAAACATTGCCACTTTCATTTCACTGTACATCTTGTATGTGTATGTGACAAATAAAGATGACTTGACTTGACATAGATGAAGTATCCAATAACTGGAAGCCAGCAAATGTGGTACTTTTATTCAAGAAAAGCAGCACCGATGAGCCTTGTACTAAGAAACCTGCAAGTTCAATATTAACAGTAGGGAGGTTATTTGAGAAAAAAAATCCAAGGGATTAATCTGCACCTGGAAAGGCAGGGATTAATCAAACAGTCAGCATGCTTTTGTTAGGGGGAGATGCTATCTGACCAACGTGATTGAATTTTTCAAAGAGGTAACAAAATATATTGACAAAGGCAGTGAAGGATCATTAATAAGGGAGAGAAAAACGTGGGAGAATAGTCTAAAAGTTAGTGTCCATGAGATCCAGGACAAGACGGTGAATTGGATCCAAAATTGGGTAATAGAAGACAGAGAATGAAGGTGAAGGGTTGTTTTTTTTATAACTGGAAGCCTATGACCATGAGTGTAACCCCCAGGTAGGTGCTGAGACTTTTACTGCTTGTTATATACATTAATTTGGCAGCATTGTCAGAATCTTTTTCCTAGGCAGGAGGATCTAGAATGGAAGTTGAGGGGAGACCTAATAAAAGTATATAAAATTATGAGAGACATGCATAGGGTAGACAGTCAGATCCTTTCTTCCAGGATGGAAATGTCAAACACTAGAAGACCTAGCTTTAAAGTCAAAGGAGGAAAGTGTAGAGAAGATGTATAGGCCAAGTATTTTTTTACAGAGGGCGAATGGAACGCACTGCCCAGATGGCGGTGGAGGCAAATACAATAGTTGCATTTAAGATGTTGTTTAGATATGCACATGGATATGCAGGGAATGGAGGAATATGGATCACGTGCAGACAGAGAAGATTAGTTTAGCTTGGCATTATGTTTGGCGCAAACATTGTGGATCGAGGGGTCTGTAGTGTTGTTGATAGCGAAGAGGATGATCATAGATTACACGATTATATTGATCAGTTGGTAAAATAGTCAAAGAGGGGATTTAATCCTGAGAAGTGTGAGACATATACGCTGAATGGAAAAACAATAGGAAGTATTTAGGAACAGAGGAATTTTGGTATACAAGTCCAAGGGGGTAGCACAGGTAGATCTGTGAAAAGACAGGTAGTTAGGTAATCTATGGATTACGTCTCAGGTCGAGACCTTTCTTCAGACCTTTTCACTGTGCATGTGACCAGGGGCATTATTATTGTTCAGCCATTAAGGTGTAGAATGGATTGTTGGAGATAAGGCGTTAAACTTGTTTGTAAGATACTGATGCTATAGGCTTTAATTAAAGTGCTGGGTAATGGAGATTTAATGGGAGTTAGAAAGGGGCAGCAGAGATGACTACAGATTCAGTAACAAGTAAATTGAGGAAGATCAGCCAGGGGTCATCTAATCTGAAGGCGACAAAAAAAATGCAAACAATTAGGAGTGGGGCCCTGGGGAAAAGAGAAATTAGATCCATCGTCTAAGTGTGATCAACAGCTGCTGCAACCACATGATAATAAATTAGCATATTAGTGGAGTTGGCCTGTCCCCACCCATTGAGATGTTAATGATCAAAAAGTTCACTCAGTCAGAAATTTGATACCCAAGATTTAAATGGCCACCGAGCCTAGCACTATCCTACAGTTTAGGGATAATTTACAATTTATAGGAGCCAATTAACCTACAAACCTCTACCTCTTTGGAATGTGGTAGGAAACCCACGTGGTCACGGGGAGAACATGCAAACTCCATACAGGACAGCACCCATTGTCAGGATCAAATCTGGGTCTCTTGAGCTGTAAAGTAGCAACTCTGCGCCACTGTGCTCTGCGTAGTGATTTTTCAGCACTTGCAGCCAATATCTTCAACTCAGTGAACTGATACGCCAATTCAGACCATTGTAACCAAAAGTGATGCACGCACCTTAAAAATTTTAATGCTTTCAAAAATACATCATTTGTTAACCCATCATTCAACATAAAACCATATATTATTTTTTTTTGTCAAAAGAATGTAATACCCTTTAACATTCACCTTTTCAATAACTCCTTGTTGCCACTACAATATTTCATTTATATTCGGATTATACGAAAAGCTATACCCACCCACATAAAAATACTTAAAAGTGTGGAAATTAGACAGGGCCACAATCAAATTTAATGCTGGAGTTTTAACGGAAGAGGTCTCACTTAACATAGGGAGTGAATGTGTACATATCATTGGTGGTATCTATTGGAAAAGTATTTACCACCTGGCCATCTATTATCTCCTTCCAATGCGGATAGGTGCAACGATGAGTGTCAAGTTATTATGGCAACGTGATTGCAAAACTGTCAAAATGCTGATATAAGGAGAATATTTAGAGTCTCAATGGGGACTAGGAAACCAGAACATTTTATCTGCTAATTGAAAGCTTGTGCTAACATTTACTTTATAAGAATCATTCAAACAATTAAAGATTCACCTGAAGATCAAGCATTTTGTGAACTATGCATTTTATGCATGATTATATATATTTTTTAAACATCCATCAATTGGCATAAGAGTCAAATCTGCTAATACCATAAAACTTTTAGAGAAACAAGAAATGACCTCTTGAAAAGGAGCTGTGGTGAACACATTGTGAATGTAACTGCTGGTCAAACTCTTCCTGTATTTCTTCTATTTGCAAGTGTTTCATTTAACTTAAGCTGTGTCCCTGGTATTCTCGATAGGATATACAAATAAACATAAGATAACGGGGCACCATGCAGGGTTAGGAGAACCTAAAACTGGCAGATGGTAGCCTTGACAGGAAAGACTGTACAAACGTCAAGTCTCTTTGCATCTTTGTAATGCAGAGCATTAATCAAACTGTAGTGGAAAAGGCGCAAAGTGCTGGAGTAACTCGGCAGGTGAGGCAGCACCTCTAGAGAACATGGATAGGCAATGCTTTGGAAGGATCCCGACCTGAAACATCACCTATCCATGCTCTCCAGAGATGCTGCCTGACCCGCTGAGTTACTCCAGCACTCTGTGTCTTATTTGTTAAACCAGCGTTTGCAGTTCCTTGTGCCTAAACTCTGACGTGAGATGACGTTGGCCTAAACTGAGTGCACATCAGATCAGTTATTCCCAACAATATGTAAACATGATCTTTTTGTATCTCTTAGTGTATTCAAAAACGCCCTGTTTAAACCGAGACCATAACTTAAGTATTAATCAGACAAAAAAAAGATGTTCAGTGATTAAGGAAACAAAAACATTCCCACTTAAAAGAAAGCACTACTTACAAAATAGGTTGACCGAAAAATTACTGGCATTATAAGTGGTTAGAACATTTGCTATAACCGTATCCCGTGCCATAACCAGTAAATTCTATCCACACGTGGAATTAGCCACCATTACAGTTTCAGTCAGTACCTTCTGCATTATTGGGAAAAGTATTAAAAACATCTTCAAACCCTTCATTAATTGGCACAAGTAGTAATCAGACACCAAATTCAAACATAAGCTGATGCTCTGTTCGATGCTACACTTTTGGACAGTGCTGATTTGTCCAGAAAAACAGCTACATATGTCAGGTTTAGAATTAGATAATACAGAAGTAACCCTGTAAAAAGCATATTATGTACATTTAAACAATCATGTTTGTGATTTCAATCAAAGCAGTAGGCTGTTTAATCTTTGGCTTAAATGTGGCAGAAGATAGCGAAGAAAGTGTCAGACTTTAGTCTTTAGAGAAACAGCGCGGAAACAGGCCCTTCGGCCTGCTGCTTTCGTCCCAACCAGCGATCACCCTGTATACTAACCACACACACTAGGGTCAATTTTACAACTTACCAAAGCCAATTAACCTACAAGCCCATACTTTGGAGTGTGGGAGGAAACCAGAACCAGAGTGTGGGGAAAACCCACGCGGTCACAGGGAGAACGTACAAACTCCGTACATACAGCACTCATTGTCAGGATTGAGCCCGGGTCTCTGGCACTGTAAGGCAGTAACTCCACTGTTGCGCCACTGTGCCACCTTTTGGATAGTAAAAAAAAAAGTTTTCAGTGATTACTGATGGAATATACTTGTGGGGAGCCATTAGGCAGATCAGAATAGGACCTAACTATCGTACTGGCCAGGATCAGAGAGTTTATACACAACTATGAGAAGACTGGCCAATCTTTCAGTTGCCCCAGTGAAGCAAAGAGTAAATGAATGAAAATTGTTACTGAAAAATCATAAGGTTTGCATTGACTATATTTTCATAGTAGGAGAAAGCAAAACAAAACAAAATTGTTTGCCAATTTCTTTGTAGCCTGGGGTATGGCAAGCAGTTAACAGAATAGCAGTGATGTCCCTTAAGCTGAATGATAGAAAGCTAGCATGTAAAGAGGTTATAAAGGTACAATTCCTTCCCTATAATTCCATTACTGTGAGGAGGGGACAGAGAGTGTTACCCAAGGAGCTAATTTGGCTTCACTAGTTCAGAGGAACATTGGAAGATATTTTGTTCGGAACTTCAATTTTAAAAATAACGTTTTTCATTTGTCCACTGTTTACTAATGGGAATGGAGAAAAACTGCAACCTTGGGAAGTTCTGACATTAATTATGAAAGAAAATTCATTAAAAAGCCTGAGACTGTGGGTGAATGCTAATGCTAATACCGATCTACATTTTATACTTACAATTACTCCACCTTTGTGGATGCACACTTCCATCTCAATCATTTTGCTGGTATTCCCATTCCACTTTCAACAAAAAGGGGCAACTTTTTTTACACAGGTGGGTGTATGGAACAAGCTGCCGGAGAAGGTAGTTGAGGCAGGTACTATTGCAACGTTTTTAAGAAACATTTAGACAGGTACATGAATAGGATAGGTTTAGAGGGATATGGGTCAGTGGGACTAGTGTAGATGGGATAAATTGTCCGGTGTGGGCAAGATGGGCTGAAGGGCCTGTTTCCATACTGTAAGACTCTATGCCATGTTTCCATCAAATAGTATCATTATTCTGTTCTAAGTAAGCTAGTGTTGAATTCCCTACTCAGCTTGAAGGAGAATAAAATTGAGCAACTTAATCTAATCAAAAAGATCAGAAGTCGTCACCAGATATATTTCTGAAGTTCCCTGAACGCTTCCGATAATTTTAATCATATCCAATCGCTCAAAAATTCCTTTCCATCCGGGAATTTGATTGCACTAATCTCGCATCAACAAGGTAATGTTGCACCGAGGAGAAATATATCAGAAAAGCAAAACAATTAAAATATTTTTCAATCTGAATAATTTCTTTCCCAAGTCAATCTTCCGTTCACCATGGTTTCTCTTTTTAAAAGAATTCTGAGTAATAAAAAAATAAGATAGCCACTTTTAGCAAAAGGGAGGCCTGTTGTCAGAATTGTGATTTAGTAAACAGTTGGAGTAATAATCAGTGGAATTTTCCTCATGCTTCTTGTACTGTGGAATAAGTAACTCCAGACATCCCGTGAAAGAGGTAATGAAATAGTCAGCGTTACATTTCCTTCAGTCAAGAAGCAAAGAAACAGGCCCAAATACAACTGCTTGCTTTGTATGCAATAGTTATCAGCGAGACACATTTAAAAGAAAACCCAGGTAAAGTATTTAGCCACCGTGAAAGTCTCATTTGCTGCAGTGCCTTGTCCGTGTAGACTCTTCAACCCAAAGACTCTCCTGCTTCATCTCTGGTCAATTTGGGATTGTGAGATGTTGCATCTTCCTCTTCCGATGGGTGTTCCTTCTGATCCTCTGGTAGAGACTCGGTATGGTCGGTGTCTGGCGACATTTCAGCAGAGATGGGAAGCGAAGTAGCTGTGGTATCTGAGAGATCCTGATCTGGTTCTGTTTGTACTGATGAAGCATCAGCATTTGGCGCTGAACTGACAGATGTTAGACCCTCAGGAGTCACTGCGCTACCTTGTTCTACATTAAAAACAAAACAATACACAAATTCACTATCAGTTAAACTCACTGACAATTATTCCACTGCATTAAATTCATTGTCTTTTTCATAATGGATATTTCTACAAGCGATGAGAGCGGCTGATGTCTTTCAGTCATAACCAATGGCAACATAATGCAACCTGAGAGACACATTGAGAGCTAACAAAATAGGTTTATAGAAAAGATACAAAGTGCTGGAGTAACACAGCGGGTCAGGCAGCATCCCTGGAGAACATGGATAGATGATGTTTTAGGTCAGGACCCTCCCTCAGACTATGTGTCTTACCTTGGTAAACCAGCATCTGCAGTTCCTAGTTTCTAAGTTTATAGGCAAAGTAACTAGGATCTCTTATCTGATTTAATATATGGCTTGAACAAAAATAATAAATATATTTAACAAGAGAGACTGCAGATGGTAGAATCTTGAGCGAAACACAAAGTGCTGGAAAATTCAGGGGGTCAGGGAGCATCCGTGGAGGGAATGGACAGGCAATGTTTTGGTTCGGAACTTGTTTTCAAACCAATTCGCAATAGAGAAAGAAAGCTGGAGTAGAGAGAGGGAGGGAGGAATTGACTAGATGTGAAACGGGAGACAAAAGGGTATCAGATAATTAGAGCAGAGGCGGAGGGAAATGTGAATCCGGAGGGAGGGAAATGGGTGGAAGGGGACATAAGGAAGGAGACACAGGGAAGGGGAAAGAGATGGGGGGGGGGGGATGGGAATTGGGTGATATTGGGAAATATAGCTAACACTATTTTGAAGTTTGTCAGAATGTGAAATATTTGTACATAACTGAATTTTGATATCTTTCAAAACATTTTGTAGCATATCCATGACTGTGCTGCATGGGATTGGCAAGAGCAAGGTGTGGTTTGACTATGAAGCAACAGTTAGGTTGACTGTAAGCACAATCCAGCCGGAGGAGAGGCAAGTAAACTTGACTGCTGGGTCGCACTCACCAGAATTAAGATCAAGTTCTTCGTTGGTGAGGAACCCATTAGTTCCAGCGTTGCTTTCAGTTGCTACGTTTGAGGACGAGGAAGACGAGGACAGTGACGTGTTCAATATCTTGGACACGTCGTGAGCTACAGGAACATCCATGGGTCCAGGTGGAAATTCTGTGCAAGAATATAAATGACTGAATAAACCAGGACCTATCTGCATCTCCTGGCCCCTCTACACATTGCAACTGATTGCAGCCTTTCATCCATCTTTTTAAATTCTGTCCGCAAGCTGCATTGCAATTTTAGAAACAAACCACTATAGCAACCAGTGAAAAGAATGGCATTAGAATATAAAAGCCTTGTGTCTGCCTTCTGATTGTTATTGCCAGACAAATTAATGAAAACCATTTAGCAATAACAAAAGCTGTACGCTCACAACGTAGCATTGCCAACCGTGATAGAGGATTGCCATACCCAAGAGGATTGGTTGTGCTATATAGTAACATGCATTATGTAATGTAACACATTTGAATGAGTTTGACTTTGATCTAACAATACAGGACCAAAGTGAAGTCTACAAGATAATTTCACACCACTTTACTTGAGTTTAGTTTAGTGATACACTAAACTAGTTTAGCGGAAACAAGCCCTTCGGCCCAGTAAGCCACGCACACTAGCACTATCCTACGCACTAAATACAATTTACAAATTTACCAAAGCCCATTAACCTACAAACCATGTATTTGGAATGTTGGAGGATACAGGAGCTCGCGGAGAAAACCCATGCAGTCACGGGGAGAATGTACAAACTCTGTACAGACAGTAGCTGTAGTCAGGATTAAACCCAGTTCACTGCAAGGCAATAACTCTACCGCTGTGCCACCATGCCGCCTCACTTAGTTTCAAACTCAAGACAACGCATCTGATAAACTTAATTAGCACACTTTAATTTAGTTTAGTGATACAATGGGGAAACAGGCTCTTCAGCCCACTGAGACGACGGCCCACCCATCACCCATACACTAGTTATATCATATCCCATTTTGGCATCGTACACACTTGAGGAAATTTACAAAAGCCAATCAACCTAAAGACCTGCATGTCTTTGTGATGTGGGAGGAAACAGGAGAACCCGGAGGACGCCTGCGCGGTCTTAGGGTGAACGTACAAACTCTGCAAAGACAGCATCCTTAGTCAGGATCTAACCTGGGTCTCTGCAACTGAGGCAGCAGCACAACCATCTGTGCCTATGAAGACCAAAACCATAAAATGAAGGAACCAAAAGAGACATTTGCTTCCTTAGAACACTGGTTTCCATGATAGCCCAAAAAAGATGTTCGATGTCGAGTCAGAACATGGTGTACACCAAGTACTGCAATTTAATTTTACTAATTGAAAATGTCAATACCTTGGACAAGTCAATAGCTACTTATAATCTATAGAACAAGGCACAATACATTTCTGGGTGTGCATTTTATGCTCCCATTGTGCCAATTATTTTCATTTTATGTCACACTTACTGATTTCAGAAGGATTAGGAAGGAAGTGAAGATTAGAATCTCTGGCAACATGACTGGACAGACAAATGAACACCTTCACTCTGACGCTCCAGTGTCTATGCCGCTAGAAAACACATCAAGCTTACCTTTCTGCAAATTGAAAAATAGTAGCACGGCTTCAGAACTAGACTCTTAGAATTACAGAACATGCAGCATATAAATGAGGCCTTGCAGGTCATCTTGACCATGCCAGCCACGATGCCTAGCCATGCTAATGCCATTTGCCTGCAAGAGGTCCATATCCCTTTGTGCCCTTCCGATCCATGTATCTGTCCCATTGCCTTTTAAATGTTGTAATAGCATCTGCCCTCACTACCTCCTCTGGCAGTTCATTTCAAATATTTACCACCCTCTGTGTGAAAAAGCTAACCTTCAGATCTCCTTTACATATATCCGCTCCCGTCTTAAACCTGTGGCCAAACTGATTGTTGTGGAGTCTTTCAATTCAAGTTTGCAGGGTATGGTCCTGATTTCTTTGATCCGATATCAAGAGAACTCAGTGGATCTTCTGACATATAAAATTCTTAAGGGATTGGACAGGCTAAATGCAGGAAAAATGTTCCTGATGTTGGGGAGTCCAGAACCTGGGGTCACAGTTTAAAAATAAGGGGGAGGCCATTTAGGACTGAGTTGAGGAAAAACCTTTTCACCCGTGAATCTGTGGAGTTGGCTGCCACAGAAAGCAGTGGAGGCCAATTCACTGGATGTATTCAAGAGAGGATTATATATAGCTCTTCAGGCTAACGGAATCAAGGGACATGGGAGAAAGCAGAAAAGGGGTACTGATTCTGGATGATCAGCCATAATCATATTGAACAGCGGTGCTGGCTCGAAGAGCCAAATGGCCTATTCCTGCACCTATTTTCTATGTTTCTATGACAGCAGTATCTTCGACTTCAAATGCCCATACAAAATTTTAACAGAATTACAATTGTTCATCTACCTGGATCCATGACACGATGTATGGGAGGAGGACAGAGAGAGGTATCCACCGTCAGGTCAGCCAGTCCATGCTCCAAACCTGGGCTCTCAGTTGATCTGTCAGTCGGTGAGCTGGGGGCTACTAATGGTGCCTAGGGTATAAACAAGTGTTTTACTTTAAATCCAGCAGTGCCCAATGAAGACCATACTGCAATAGACAGGTCAGTTGGATCACTTTATAATGTAAATCTCAACTTCAAAAGTACTGCTGAAACAAGGAAATGCAGATGCTGGTTTAGAAAAGAAGACACAGAGTGCTGGAGTAACTCAGCGGGTTAGGCAGCATCTCAGACGACCATGGATAGGCAATGTTTTGAGTTGGGACCCTTCTTCAGTTTGATTGTAAGGGAGGTAAGAAAGCTGGGTGACAGGGGCAGGACAGAGCCTGGGGGAGGAGGATTGTTTGATAGGCAGATGAATGGACAAAGGCCAGAGGTGAAACAACAGAAGGTGCGTGACAAAAGGATTGAAGAATTGTGAATTGTGAAGCTGGAGGAAAGATTGTAGGTGGAGGGGAATGAGGAAAATGGATGTGAGCCCAGGGGATGGGGGTTGGAGGTGGGGGAAAGAAGGTGGTTATCTGGGGGGGGGGGGGGATTATAAGAGTTATGTCATTGCCTAAAATTGGAAAATTCAATGCTCATACCATTTTTAAGAGCTGCTTTGAAGAATGCTGAGAATATATCACACTGCGATGTTATCTCAGAATGTAGCCAAATTGATCAGAAAAAAAAATAATTTTAGCCACAAAATTTGAGGTTGCCAAAACAACATTAGCTCTGCTCTTCTCTCCTCTCCTCAGCTTAGTTTAGAGATACTGAGTGCAAACAGGCCCTTGGGTCCACAGAGTCCACACCGACCAACAATCACTCATACACTGGTTCTATCCTGCACATTAGGGACAGTGTACCAAAGCCAATTAACCTATAAACCTGCACCTCTTTGCAAAGTGGGAGAAAACCGGAGCCCCAAGAGAAAGCTCACGTGGTCACAGGGAGAACGCACAAACTCCAAACAGACAGCACCTGTGGTCAGGAACAAACCTGAGTCCCTGGCGCTGTAAAGCAGGAACTCTACCATTGCGCCACTGTGCCACCCTAAGATGCTTAAGCCGCTGAGAATTTCTCGTACAGGCACTTCACGTTTTACGCTTGCTTGATTTACGTGTTTTAAGAATAATGCGCTTGTCAAATTACGACCAAAGCTTAATTTACTTACTCCTACTTTGGGAATAACGCGTTCAAATGTACGCTTTGGCACCATATGGCAGCATAGTTGTGTGCAGTGCCTGGCATATGCTTGATTTACGCGCTGCTTTTCAAGCGGCAACACCTGCGTAAAATCTGAGGTGCCGGTACTTTTGTTCTTCTGATTCCAAATCACTCAGCTGCTGAAATGGTAAGTAATTAATGAACCGAGACCAGGAGGCCACGGAGCTGATCGCCCACAGAGCAGTGAGGTGGACATGGCAACTGGCCCCCAGCAGTGAGCTTGGGAGAGAGTAAACAGGCATGGTTGCCTCAGCAATACGCTGTTCTTCAGTGAAGCCCTCCTGATAAACATGCCTGTCCGTGAGATGTCGGGGCATGACAGCACAATGATGGTGGTCAAATATTCTCTGTGGTCAAATATTCTTCAATCTGAACTCAGGTGAGCAATGGGATGTTACTGAAAGATAAGATCTTACTAAAACTTGGCCCAGCAAATTCAGGGCTGTCCACAGAAGACAGAAGTTTTGTCTTTCAATCAAACTGAAGAAGGGTCCCAACTCAAAACATGGTCTCCAGAGAATTAACTCCCTCTTAAATATAGCCAATTTTTCTTCACTCTCTGTGAAAAAAGTCGGAAAAGGGTTTCCCCCTTTCTTCTCATCTCGGTTTCAAGTGAGTTTATTGTCTTATGTGTCCCTGATAGAACAATCTTCCTGCATCTAGCCTGTCCAACATTAAGAATTTTGCTTTGCTTAGCACAGAGAACATAGCAGGCATTTACTACAAAACAGGAATCATCAGTGTGTCCATATACCACAATACCAAAAATATACACACATAAACAAATAAACTAATAAAGTGCAAATAGCAGAAAATGGGCCGCCAATTATAATCCTAAAGTTTATAATCTGAAAATTAAGTGTGCCTGGTTTACAGGCACACATTATTTTTGTTTCATTTAATAAAAATCTGTTTAGTTTCACCGGTTAATTCTCTAAATCCCATGGTTTAAATTGCAATGTCGTGTACAGTCATGGGCACAGAAGCAGGCCTTTAGCCCTAACTCGTCCATGCCGACCAAGCTGGGAATACAAGTCAGTGAGAGCTAATCACACAGCATGGGTTCAGCACAAACACAAAGTGATGGAAGAACTCAGCGAGCCAGGCAACACCGCAGTTCTGTGGATTTGGCACAGGAGCCCCCACGTACAGCACCCATGAGATATGGATATCAGTGGGCAAGCTACTTCAGTGGGGATAGGGTGAAAGAGGCAGGATTAAATAACTGAATAAATTAAGTTAAAATATGCTAACAGACAATAGACAATAGGTGCAGGAGTAGGCCATTCGGCCCTTCGAGCCAGCACCGCCATTCAATGTGATCATGGCTGATCATCCCCAATCAGTACCCCGTTCCTGCCTTCTCGCCATTCCCCTATTTTTAAGAGCCCTATCTAGCTCTCTCTTGAAAGCATCCAGAGAACCTGCCTCCACCGCCCTATGAGGCAGAGAATTCCACAAACTCACCACTCTCTGTGAGAAAACGAGTTTGGGCCTACGTCTCCGTTCTAAATGGCTTACTCCTGAATATTCTTAAACTGTAACAGACCCTAGGTGCAGGAGTGGACTCCCTCAACATCGGGAACATGCCTTCTTTCCTGCCTCTAGCGTGTCCAGAGAAACCTGTGAGAAAACGTGTTTCCTCGTCTCCGTTCTAAATGGCTTACTCCTTATTCTTGTGGACTCCCTCAACATCGGGAACATGTTTCCTGCCTCTAGCGTGTCCAAACCCTTAACAATCTTATATGTTTCAATCAGATCTCCTCTCATCCTTCTAAACTCCAGAGTGTACAAGCCCAGCCGCTCCATTCTCTCAGCATATGACAGTCCCGCCATCCCGGGAATTAACCTTGTAAATCTACGCTGCACTCCCTCAATAGCAAGAATGTCCTTCCGCAAATTAGAGGACCAAAACTGCACACAATACTCCAGGTGTGGTCTCACTGGGGCTCTGTACAACTGCAGAAGGACCTCTATGCTCCTATATTCGATTCCTCTTGTTATAAAGGCCAACATGCCATTCGCTTTCTTCACTGCCTGCTGTACCTGCGTGCTTACTTTCATAGACTGGTACAAGGACCCCCAGTTCCCGTTGTACTTCCCCTTTTCCCAACTTGATGCCATTTCGATAGTAATCTGCCTTCCTGTTTTTGCTACCAAAGTGGATAACCTCACATTTATCCGCATTAAACTTCATCTGCCATGCATCTGCCCACTCCTGTCCAAGTCACCCTGCATCCTCCTCACAGTTCACACTGCCACCCAGCTTTGTGTCATCTGCAAATTTGCTAATGTTACTTTGAATCCCTTCATCCAAATCATTGATGTATATTGTAAATAGCTACAGTCCCAGCACCGAGCCTTGCGGTACCCCACTTGTCACTGCCTGCCATTCTGAAAGGGCCCCCGTTAATCCCTACTCTTTGTTTCCTGTCTGCCAACCACTTCTCTATCCATGTCAGCACTCTACCCCCAATACCATGTGCCCTAATTTTGCCCACTAATCTCCTATGTGGGACCTTATCAAATGCTTTCCGAAAGTCCAGGTACACTACATCCACTGGCTCTCCCTTGTCAATTTTCCTTCAAAAAATTCCAGAAGATTAGTCAAGCATGACTTCCCCTTTGTAAATCCATGCTGACTCGGACCGATCCTGTTACTGCTATCCAAATGTTCGACTATCTCATTTTTATAATTGACTCCAGTATCTTCCCCACCACCGATATCAGGCTAACTGGTCTATAATTCCCTGGTTTCTCTCTCCCGCCTTTCTTAAAAAGTGGGATAACATTGGGCTACCCTCTAATCCACAGGAACTGATCCTGAGTCTATAGAACATTGGAAAATTATCACCAATGCATCCACGATTTCTAGAGCCACTTTCTTAAGTTCCCTGGGATGCAGACCATCGGGCCCTGGGGATTAATCAGCCTTCAGTCCCATCAGTCTATCCAACACCATTTCCTGCCTTATGTGGATTTCCTTCAGTTCCTCCATCACCCGAGATCCTCTGGCCACTAGTATATCAGGAAGATTGTTTGTGTCGTCCTTAGTGAAGACAGATCCAAAGTACCTGTTCAACTCATCTGCCATTTCCTTGTTCCCCATAATAAATTCACCTTTTTCGGTCTTCAAGGGTCTAACTTTGGTCTTAACTCATTTTTTCCTCTTCACATACCTAAATAAACTTTTATTATCCTGCTTTATATTCTTGGCTAGCTTACCTTCGTACCTCATCTTGTCTCCCCGTATTGTGTTTTTGGTTATCCTCTATTGTTCTTTAAACATTATCCAATCCTCTTGCTTCCCGCTCATCTTTGCTACGTTGTACTTCTTCGCTTTTATTTTTATACTGTCCCTGAAGTCCCTTGTCAGCCACGGTCGCCCCTTACTCCCCTTGGAATCTTTCTTCCTCCTAGGAATGAACTGATCCTGCACCTTCTGTATTATTCCTAGAAACACCTGCCATTTTTGTTCCCTTCGAAACAGCCCTTCGTCCTACCGAATCCACACCAACCATCAATCACCCTTTCACATCCACTCATGACACACTAGGGGCAATTTACAGAAGCCAATTAAGTTACAAACCCACGTCTTTGGAAACCACGCGGTCACAGGGAGAACGTGCAAACTCCACATAGACAGCACCCTAGGTCAGGATCGAACTCGGGTGACTGGCGCTGGGAGACAGCAGCTCTATCTGCTGTGCCACTGAGCCACCTATGTAAACAGACTGATGTTAAGAACATCAAGATCACTATTAAGGTTGCACTGATTTATCTGGAACAGCTGATAATTGTATATTTATTTAGGTTATTTACAAAAAAACACACCCCCTTCTTTGTCCCCCCCTCCTCCTCATCATCTTCCTTGTCCCTCACCTGGGCTCGCACTCTTTTCTCCCCTCCCTCTCCATCTATATTCCTTCCTCTGGCTTCATAATTCGCAACTCTTCTATCCTTACCTCACACCTTTAATCTTTTCATCTCTGGCTTTTGTCCAACTGTCTGCCTGTCCTAAACCCCTCTCTCCTGTATCCATCTTTCATTCACCAGGCTTTGTTCTGCTCTTTCTCACTTCCAGTTTTCTTCCCCCCTCCCCCCACCACAAGCAGCTTGAAGAAGGTTCCCCGGCATCTTTCCATATTCTGCAGAGATGGTGCCTGACCTATTGAGTGACCCCCAAATGTTGTGCCTTTTTTTTGTGAACCAGCATCTGCAGCTGAACAACTTCTAATCTTGTGTGGGGACTCGCTAAGAACTTGTATATTCACTTGTGTTGTTGCATTTAATGTGCCTGTAAAGCTGCAGCAAGTAAGAGTTTCATTATCCTGGTCCCAGTGCACAAGGCAATTAAACACTCATGAATTAATATACATCTGGTAAGTTTGCAGATTGATGTTATGCGTATCTGATGAGTAGATAATTATTTGGCAAAGTTATACAGCATGTGTCCAATGTTTAAGAGTTTAAAATCGGCCATTCGTTAATGTTGGTCCGAGTCGGCACACATTTTCATCGTGATGGTCTATGATTAAAGTCACCCGCAAACTTGCAGCTCCCTCAACTGTTTTCAACCTGGTACTGCATGATGGAAAGACACAAAATGCCAGAGTAACTCAGGAGGTCAGGCAGCATCCCTGGAGAACGTGGAGAGGAGACGATTCACATCGGGGCCCCTCTTCAGACTGAAGAAGGGTCCTGACCCAAAACATTACCTATCCATGTTCTCCAGGAATGTTGTCAGACCCACTGATATACTCCAGCGTTCTGTGTCTTTCCTTGGTAAACCAGCATCTGCAGTTTTTTTTAAAAGCATTTTAGAGATACAGAGTGGGCTGAGTTAGTCCCAACCAGCGATCATCCCATACACTAGCACTATCCTACACACCATGGACAATTCACAATAGCCAATTAACCTACAAACCTGTACGTATTTGGATGGTAGGAGGAAACCGGAGCACCCGGAGAAAACCCACACGGTCACAGGGAGAACGTAAAACTCCGTACAGACATCACCCGAGGCCAGGATCGAACCTGGGTCTCTGGCGCTGTATGGCAGCAATTCTGCCACTGCACCATTGTGGTTCCCTAACAAGTTCCTTGTGTCTATATTCTGGTATTACATGAAATTTGGTGATTATCATACTGAATTACAAGTTTCTTGAAACCTCAAGTACCATGTTTATATTCACAGGGAACATTCAATAGTGGCATAGAGCATTGACAACCACAGTCTAACCCCGAGCAATAACAAGAGGATAACACTTGAGCACTTTGAATAGGGAGGATTTGAAGAGTGTGTGGGGGTGGGGGAGAACAGTGAATAGTGAAAGGCCTGGATAGAGTGGATGTGGAGAGGATGTTTACTCTAGTGAGAGTGTCTAGGACCAGAGGCCATAGCCTCAGAATAAAAGGACGTACCTTTAGAAAGGAGATGAGTAGCAATTTCTTTCGTCAAAGGGTGGTGAATCTGTGGAATTCATTGCCACAGGCGGCTGTGGAGGCCATCAATAGATATTTTTAAGGCAAAGATTGACAGATTCTTGATTAGTAAGGGTGCCAGGGGTTATTGGGAGAAGGCAGAAGAATGGGGTTAAGAGGGAAAGATAGAACGGGCAGGATTAAATGGTGGAGTAGACTTGATGGGCTGAATGGCCTAATTCTGCTCCTATAGCTTATGAACTTATGAAAGGAAATTTTCAGAGTTTATAGCCTTGGTAGATAAAGGCCTAACAGACAATGTCAAGATACTTAAACTGAGGTTTACATAACAAGAGGAGAATTGGTGGTGCACCAGGGGGCTGTCGTTGACAGGAAATTGATGAAATGCATCAACGATTTGTTGTTGAAAAAGATGGAAATTCTTGATTGAAAACATCAACGACATTCACACCAGTAATCCCTTTACATTTTGAATGCAGGAAGCAGGAGGCCTCGAAGAATGCAGAGTTTGATTCTTAATTTTATATCAGCAGGAATAAACTAAGCCAATCGAAAGATGCAAAGAAAGAAAATGTTGATAGTACCAAATATTCAAGAAATGAAAATGATGACATAGCACGTGAGAAGGTGCAGAGGTGATTTGCCAGGATGTTGCCTGGAACAGAACACTTCAGCTGTGAGAAGAGACTGGAAGGTTGAAGTCTGATGGAAGGCCTGGCTAGGGTATATTTAAAAAAAAAAATGAGGTGCATAGAGAGGAGAGATGGTGAGAAACCTTTCCAGCTGCAAAAGTTTTAATTAGCAAAGGGCATAGGTTTCGGGTAAGGGAATAAGAGGTGTAGAGGGATTTGAGGAATAATCTTGTCATCTATTAAGTTAAATCCGTCCGGAATGCCTGAGGGGAGGGTCAGAGCAGGGACTTTCACAACATTTAAAAGGCAATTTAGATTTAGAGGCATTTTGAAGACACGGACGGGTACATGCAGAGCTGCCAAGTTTTGTCAGAGCATTTTGGTATTCTAGTACCTGAAAATCAGTATTTTGCTGAGGAAATCAGTATTTTTACGCGGAGCCATTTTGCTGAAAAAAATGTTGTTTTTTATGTGCAGTCATACCCATGTAAGAGCACAAGAATGCATAACTTTGCTACCAATTGACATGTCTTCTACGCACTTTACTTGACAGTGCATTCATTGCCATCTCTTTGTATACTGCTGTTTGAACGGCTGCTTTCTGCTTTTAGCACCAGATGATGATGTAGAAGCCATTTTGGAAGCCTCCCCCTCCCTCGCTCCCACTCCTTCCTTCCTTCCTCTCTCTCTCCTCCCTCCCTCTCACTCCCTCCTTCCCCCTTTCCCTCTCTCCTTCCTTTTTTTCCCCTCCCTCTCTTATTCCCTCCCTCCCTCTCTCAACCCCGCCCACCCACTGTTCTGTAAAATCAAGGCCAATCCCAATGTAACTGCAATCCCACTGGTAACCTTTCACCACTAGGCTTATCCAGAATTCTACCACTGCCTGAAAATTAATCAAAGACTCAACTTCTACTGAGAAAGAGAATTCCAAAGACTCATTGTTATACGAGAATTTTCCTGAACAGTCTGTGACCCATAGCGCTGTGGCTGTGGCTATGTGTAAACCCCATAATCCACAGCACTTTGTTTAAATTCCCATGCGTCAAACTGACAGCTCTCTGTTTAAACCTGGAACTGGACAGGCAGCAACTCTGGAGAAAAGGAATGGGTGACGTTTCTGGTCGAGACCCTTCTTCAGAATAAACTGATCTCCATTTTTAAAATCTATATTTAACAACACAAAGTTGTGCATCTGTATTCTAATCGCATTTATGTAAAAACGCAGCTCTGAACATGGATAGGGAAGGTTTCAACGGATATGGGTTAAATGGGACTAGCGTAGATGGGGCATCTTGGTCAGCATGAACAAGTTGAGCCAAAAGGCGGGCTTTCATACTGTATGGTTCCATGACTCCATGAGATGAGCATCCGAAACACCACACAAAGAAGGCTGTGGGTACAACTGCTGGAAAATGGGATTAGTATAGATAAAATACTCGATGGCCAGCACAGACAAGATGTGCTGAAGACCTTGTTTCTCAACTGTATGTCTTTATGGGTAGGTCTGGAATAGTGCACAGAACTTCTGTAACCTGGGATCAGTATTGTGCACAAATGGTCATTACCCACCTCCTTGTATCCGTTTTCTGGACTCTCAGGCACAGCACTTGCCACAGGAGGTGCTGGAATCTCTATCTTCTTCTCCGGCACAGCAGGTTGGATGGGGATTCTGTGCAAGTAACCGTATCCAATGCCACAACCCAAGCTGAAATTGAATAAAGTGTGAGGTGAAATTGGTGGAAATTTTAAATGAGCACACTGTGTATATGGTATTAAAGAGGTTGCATACAACAATACTGCAGTTCCAGTACGAATGGCAACAATTGGATAAATCCCTCTGTCAAGTTGGATTACTGCTCTGCTGGATGTGATCGGATTGACTTTTAGCAGAGGGCTAAACACATTAGAAAAATGTTCAATAGCCCTTAAGATGTCAAGATAATCAAATAATCTGCTGGAGGAATATGGGTTGAACAGCATCTGTGAAGGAATTGTCAATGATTCAGATCAGGACCCTACATCATGATTAAGAGTGGAGAAGGTAGGCCTTCCCACCCACTCTTGATGCAGGGTGACAACCCAAAATGATGCTGCCCCACTCACACATTATTTGTTGCTCTATGTTCCAGTTTCTGCAGTCTCTTGTGTCTCCAAGATAGCAAGGTCTCCAGTGTGAACATTGAGTAGGAAGGAACTGCAGATGCTGGTTTATGCTGAAGATAGAGACAAAATGCTGGAGTAACTCGGCGGGTCAGGCAGCATCTCTGGAGAAATACGATGGGTGACATTTTGGGATGAAACCTTTCTTCAGCTGATCTATTCTAGCCTTTTCCTACCTCCAGTCTACTTTCTACTTTCAGACAGAAGAAGTGTTCTGACCCGAAACGTCACCCGTCCTTTTTCTCCAGTGATGCTGCCTGAGCTGAGTCACTCCAGCACTTTGTGTCTATCTTCAGTATCAACATTGAATTTTCCAATTTAGGTGACACCCCATAACATTCTTTTTCTCCAACCCTCCCAACCTCGGTGAACACCCATTCTTCCGCTATCCCACTCCCCAATCATCTACATCCTTCCCTCTTGTTTTACATTTCACAGCTCCTTCAAACCTCTTCTCATCCAGCACCCGTTTGTCTCCTTGCTTCCTTAAGTCCCCTTTTGTCTTATTTTCATCTCTAGCCTTTATCCAGCCATCCGCTAATCAAATATACCCCTCACCTGTATCTACCATCACTTGCAGGCATTGTCCCACTGCCACCACTTTTCCAGCTTTCACCCCCCTAATACAATCCGTCGGAAGAAGGGTCCTGACCCATGTCCTCCCGAGATGCTGCCCGATTTGCTGAGTTACTCCAGCATTTTGTGTTCTACGCACGATTCCAGCATTGGGTGGCAGTCGTGCCTCACAGTGCCGGGGATCTGGGTTAGATCCTGACTACTTGTGCTGTCTGTGCAGAATATGTACGTTCTCCCCATGACCACATGGGTTTGCTCCGGGTGCTCTGATTTCCTCCCACATTCCAAAGTCATACAGGTTTGTGGGCAAATAGGCTTCTCTAAATTTCCCATAGTGCATAGTATGCGATAAAATTCAACTAGTATGCAAAGGTGATCGATGGTTGGCATGGACTCAGTGGGCTGAAGGGCCTGTTTCCAGGCTGTATCTTTAAATTAAACTAATCTGCAGTTCCTTGCGCCTCCACATCAATAACACAGATTGTAAATTATAACAGCCATCACATACCTTCCTTCTCCTCCCCAGGCACCATTGGGCGTAACCATTACATCTCTGGTCGTATCCGTCTCACTGTTATAAACCAGTAGTTTCAAGGGCTTTCCTTCGAATGCCTCAATCAAGCTGTAAAAATCTTCAGACTGGGTGTGCAAAAGACAAAAAAGATTGGCTGATTTAGGTGTGATTGAATCAAACTCCCTCTCGATCTGACATCAGCTACACAAATATTAATTTATAAAAGGCAAATAACAATTTGGTTTAGTTACAGAGCATCTGAAGCACAGGAACAAGACCTTCGGCCCAACTCTTCCATGCTAACCAAGTTGTCTAACCAAGATAGCCCTAGTTGCCTGCACCAGGCCCATATCCCTCCAGACATTCCCTATCCATGTGCTTGAACAATTACCTTTTACATGTTGCCATCATACCTGCCTCTACCACTTTCTCTGGCAGAATGGGTCCCGACCTGAAACGTCTGCTATCCATGTTCTCCAGAGATGCTACCTGAACTGCTGAGTTACTCCAGCATTTTGTTTATCTTCTGTACTCAATATCCTGTGCGATGAAGCCAACCAAGTGTGTCAAAAGTATTTTTCACCACCTTACTTCTGTCTCCACTTTCACAGAACTGTGTACCTGTACCTCTGTTCTCCCACACCCCAGGACCCTACCATTTACCGTGTAAGTTCTGCACCGGTTTGTTCTATCTCAATGCAATACCTAACATTTATCTAAATTAAACTCCATCAGCCATTCCATTGCCCCATTGGCCTAGTTGATCAATATCCAATTGTAATCTGAGATAAGCTTCTTCACAGTCCACTATACCACCAACTTTAGTGACATCCGCAAAATTTTGAACCATGCCACCTACATTCACATCCAAATTGGTAATATATATAATCAGTGGACCCACCACAGATCCCTGTGGCACACCACTTGTTGCAGGCCTCCAGTTGAAAAAACAACCCTCTACGACCACCCTCTCTTTTTGTGACTGCAGTTATACAGGCATAACATTTGTTGTTGGAGTTACTACCAACATTATAAAAGTTGCTTCTTCCTTCCCTCCACTCCATGCAAAAGCTAAACGAGGTAACCACATGCTGAAAGAGCTGAAATGTGAATTCTTACGCTATATGTTAAAGTGTCTGCTAAGCACATTACATCCTACAGAAAATAGCCGTGGAAATGCCAGAGATCAACCATAACTACGTAAAATAATCCCTTAACAACTGCCTGGAATTTCATTTTATGGCATCAACAAATGCATGCCTGCCATAATTAGTTGGCGTTTAGAGTTACAGAGCCATACAGCACTGAAACAGGCCTTTTGGCCCAACTCCTCCATGGTGATCAAGGTGCCCCATCTAAGCCAGTCGCATTTGTTCACATTTGGCCTATATCCCTCTTAACGTTTCCTATCCATGGACCTGTCTAAGTATACTTTAAATGTTGTTATTGTACCCATCTCAACTATGGCAGCTCATGCCACATACCCTCCACCCTCTGTGTGGAAAAAAGTTGCTCCTCATGTTTGTTGAGTTAATATTGCTCCAGATTACCATATAATCAAGTTAAATGTGCATTCATCAATATTAGCAAGTCAATTTCAAACCAGATGTGACATGACTAAAACCAGGGTTTAACATTACCACCGAGTAATTACCCCACCAATCCCACCAATTACCACAAATTGCCATTATCTGCTGTGGATTAAGGGTATTATTACCATTCTTCTGCCAACTTTTAAGCAATGTTGTGCCTCAAACCAAGGGTTACTAGATTCTGGAACATACCATTCCAAGTACACCACCACAGTATTTAGGGCGCAGCAGTAGACTTCAACGTAAGCAGCGATGTGATCAGTCTGCAGTATGCATCTTAATCCAGTGGTCAGCTGGAGACAGCAGCCTCATGTCAAATGCAGATACAGCTAAATTATAGTTTTCTTAAGAATTCAGTGGAATGCCTCTAAATCTATTCCTCCCACCCCCACTCCACCACTTATTTTAGGCAGTAGTTAATTAAAATGAGGCCCATCCCCTCTCCAAGCCTGACGAAAATTATCCTCTGAAAGCAACTGAAAAGGATCCAGGCACTCTCTCCCACTATCTTGACCAATGTCACTGATATGGACAGACAAAGTATGCACCAACATTGTTCATGGTGTCTGACTGTGGGTAAAATGGCGGTTTCATTTCCCAACAGTTCAATAGATTAAGCTCTGCACTTAATTGTACCCCAGCATGTCTTAAGAATGTTGTATACAAGTAACACTACGGCATTGCAAGGGTAGCCCTGCCTGTTTGGAACCCGAGCCATCACCACCAGTGCCTAACGCTCATCACCTCCTGCATCACTTGATCTGCTCCAACGATGTAGTCAGTGTGAGGCTGAAGACCTGCCAGGGCGGCTGGAGAGTTTGGTTCAATATCCTACAGGATGGGAAAAGAACACACAGTCAATGTGCAGAGTGTTATTTGCCTGGTGTTCGATGAAAAGCAATGCATCATTTAGCTGAGGCTGAAAAACAACTCATTCAGGAACAACATTTTTTTAATCACATTTTTCCAGAGCAAAGATAGAAACAGGATCAGTAAAATAAAAACGAACTCAGCCTTCTACCGCAACAGCATAATTGTGCTTTAATTAGGCAACTATTTCTTTGGAAAATCCCATTTCTGCAAAGCATTCTTGAATATACAGCAGAAGATCCCTCTCCTAATATTGTTGGCATCAATTCTGTGCCAGTTCCAGTTTGTCATGTACCATCAGCATCGCTGGAAGATGCCAAGTGTTAGCTGCGTCTCTGTTTCATTGTTTGACAATTAGGGCACAGCAACAGGTAGCTAAGCTACAGGAAATTCCAATCAGAGATGCTGAGAAGGCCTGGCCAGCAATGGAGAAAGCTGGAAGAATGCAGAATACCCATCAAAGCTGAGTGGGTTCACTGGAGAGAGGGAAATCTGATCGAACCAATAATAGCTTGAAGTGATGCAAGTGAGTACACCTAGAATTGATAGGCAAGTGGGATAGTGAAAATTGATAAATTGAAAGAAACAACATGGAAACAGGCCTTCGGCACAGTGAGTTCGCGCATCAATCACCCATTCCCACTAGTTCTATGTTATCCCACTTTTGCATCCACTCCCGACACACGAGGGGCAATTTACAAAAAGCCAATTAACCTACAAAGCTGCACATTTTTGGGATATGGGTAGAAACTGGAGCATCTGGAGGAAACTCCTTGCGGTCACAGGGAGAAAGTACAAATTTCAGACAAGCAGCACCTGAGATCAGGATCAAACCCGGGTCTCTGGAGCTCCACCAGCTGTGCTACCCTTTAGGATGGTAGAATTTTGATTGAGCTCAATATTTAGGAGGACGATTAGCAGCCCTTCCAGTATAACACTGGAAGAGAGCACTGGCATACTCATTACTCCTAGAATCATTGTGCGTTATGATTTCTGCTCAAAATATTAAGTTAGACACAGAATGCTAGACTAACAGTGGGTCAGGCAACATCTCTGGAGAAAAGGAATAGACGACGTTTCGGGTCAAGACCCTTCTTCAGACTGCGAGTCAGAGGAGAGGGAAACTAAAGGTATGAAAGGTTACAGAACAAATCAGAGCTGGCACCGATGACCAAGGAAAGGTGGAGCCCGCAATAGTTGGCTGTGGAAGAGGTGTTAATAAAGGGTTATGAACAGTGAAACTAGCAGGACAACTCGAGTGGGGGAGGGATGGAGAGAGAGAGAGAGAATGCAAGGGTTATTTGAAATGAGTGAAATCAAAATACATATTGCTGGGTTGTAAGTTGCCCAAGCAAAAACGACCTTCCTACTCAAAATATATATGTTTTTGCACTCTGGGCAGTAGTTTTGATAACCATGGAAGGGTACATTTGTGCATGTACTCACCAGCACATGCCAGATGTGTTCATGCGCTCCGTCAAAGCTGCAGAAGCGGACACTGGCGCCCAGCAGACCCTGGCCACCCCACATATTACTCGGGACAACCTCCACCTCCCGGACCTTGGCAGCCTTCATGTTGTACACCTCCAGCTTCACTGGCTTCTCTGCATTGGCTTTCAGCAGGTCCTTAAAAGTGTCGTTATTCTTGTTCTGGAAAGCAAAAATAAAAAAATAATTTTAGCCAGAAAAGGACACAAGAGTGCTGGAGTAACTCGGCAGCATTTCTGGAAAACATGGAGAGGTGACATTTCGGGTCATTATTACAATCAAGCCATACACAAGTGCAAAGAGAAAAAAACAATTCTGTCCAGATGGGTTTAGACTTAGAATAGAGATTTAATATTGGAACAATTGCATGATAGTTGATCCTTTCTTGTGACCAGCATACAAAGTTAATTGTGTGTGGGCATTAGGCCGAAGGGCCTGTTTCTGCACTGCATGACTCTATAAGACACTATAAGATCAGCACACAGATCTTGTTTGATTAACCTAAAGGTGTTTTTTGGTGTCAATTGATGAAGGGCATGCATTTGGTATGTTCCATATGGATTTTAGCAGTGTTTGTTTAAATACCACATGAAAAGCTGATTAATAAAACAGTCCCGTGTCAGTGAGGATGAAAAATTGTGTTAATGACCGTTCTTCCTATCCATGTTCTCCAGAGGTGTCGCCTGATCCAATGAGTTATTCCAGCACATTGTGTCCTTTTGTGTATACCAGCATCTGCAGGTCCTTGTCCGTCCTTCTCCTCCCGTGGCCGACCAGGAGGGTACTGTCGGCCAGGCCCCGGTTCCCTCTCCTCTCGTACCGGCCACGCTCCTTGTTCGATGAACGGGGGGAGGCGTCGGCCCGGCGACTACCTCTCACAGGCCGCGATCCGTTGAGCCTTCCGTTCGGCCACACGGGATAGCTCCCCTGAGGCTACAATCCGCTGGACCTTCAGTGTGACCACAGGGACCCACCCGGCAAGCTCACCCTGAAGCCTTGGACCTTGAGTTCGGCCGTGGGACTGGCTTGACGGGATCCTCCCCCCCCCTCCCCCTCCCCCCCCCCCCCCCGAAGCCACGGGTACCCGCCGCCCGGCTTAAGGGCCACGGCCTCCCGGGAGATGATATTGAGATCCGCAAGGCTATACAATGGGCACAGAGAAGGTCTTCACAAGCAGCAGGATAAGTATACTGCTTCATAACTACCCATTCAATCGACCCAACAGCTGCAGCCTATCTATCTGTTGTACAATCTGCAATTCCTACACTGACCTCATTATCCTTCTCAGAACCAGTGGAAGGAAGTCACCCTTGATCCCATGGATCTTCTGAAAAACTAACATTTCTGAAACACGATATCTCACGCAAAAAGCCCAAAATCCTACCCCTCAGAATGCCCTCTATAATATTCTCACCACTGATGCAAAGCTTACTGGTCCTGCACTTTTTAGGTTTATCCCGATGCCCTGCTTAAATAAAGGCACAACATTAACTATCCTCCAGTCTTCTCGGACCTCGCCAATTAGAGAGTGGTCCTGAGTTACCATCTATCTCGTTGGAGACCCTCAAATTATCTTTAATCGGACTTTACCTTGCATTAAATGCTATTCCCTTTATCCCGTATCTGTACACTGTAGATGGCTTAATTGTAATCATTTACAGTCTTTCCTCGGACTGGATAGCACACAACAAAAAAGCTTTTCTCTGTACCTTGGTATATGTGATAATAAACTAAACAGGGAAGCAAGATTCTCTGCCAAAGCCTCATCAATATCCTCTTTTGACTTCTACAGCAAACAAAATCGATTAGGTGCTAGGGATTCATTCATTTTCATGTATTTCACCAAGAGATCAGTTTGAAAGCAGATTCACTTGCTGAGCTTGTGAAATTTTATTAAAACAGTGGAAAAATCCAGAAGTACAACCACAGATTTTCTTTCCAAATACGAGTTGGAACTGGAGGCAACATTTTGATGCGATTAATACCCGGCAGTTACTGATAGTTATAGCAGAAACAATATAAAGCAATGAATTAAACATATAATGTATGAATCTCAGAGTAATGAAGAAAAAATGCATTGAGTATGTTTAAAAAAAAATCATTGGTAGACGGTAGGTCTAAAAGTTTAAATGTATTTGTAAGTTCCTTTTATAGAAATGACTTACCAGCCTAGTATTTCCAATGGTAAGGATGAAATCAAAATAAGGTTCCAAGCCTGCTTTTTGGGCTGGAGAATTATCTTGGATCTACAAAAAAAAAAAAAACATAACATGGAGCAAATTGTGGCAGAATCATAAATGGATACAGCAGTGAAATGGGCCCATTAGCCCATCATATACATGCCAACCAACACCCACCTACTTACATTGACCAAAATTAATTCCATTTGTATGGTAAGAACTGTCACAAATACCTGGCTACTTCTAAAATTCTGGGACCAAAACACAAAATACTGGAGGAACTCAGCGGGTCAAGCAGCAACTGTGGAGGGAACAGACATACGACACTTCGGGCCGGGTCCCTTCTCCAGAATCCAGCAGCTTGTACATTCAATCCAGGAATTTATTTAATTCACTCATGCCCATGGAACTCACTAGCTTGAAAATCTGGGGTTCAATGGTCATCATTATTGGTCCTAATCGATCCATTATTGATCTCTAATTAATTGAATTTAAATTGCCCAGCTGCCTGTCTTGAATTTAGAGCCACAGAAGCACACTGCATGGAAACAGGCCCTTTGGCCCAACTTGCCATACTGTGCAACATGCCTGTGTTTGACCCATATCCCTAAACCTTTCCTATCCATGTAGCTGTGCAAATGTCTGTTAAATGTTGTTTATAGTATCTGCCTGAACTGCCTCTGGCAACTCTATTAAATCTTTCCCATCACCTGATACCTATACCCTCTGGGTTTTGATTTGCCTACTCTGCGTAAAAGAGTCTGCATATCTACCCAATCTATTCACATTACACACCTCTTTAAGAGCACCCCTCATCCACCTGCGCTCCAAGGAATAAAGTCCTAGCTTGCCCAACCTCTCCCAATAGCTCAGACCCTCAAGTCCTGGGAATATCCTTGTAAATCTTCTCTGCACTCCGTTCAGCTTAACATCTTTTCTATAGCAGGGTGACCAATACTGAACACAACATTCCAAATGTGGCTTCATCAGCATCTTATACAACTGTATCATCACATCCCAACTTCTATACTCAATACCCTTACTGATGAAGGCTAATATGCAGAAAGCCTTCTTGACCAACCTATCTACCTGTGACGCCACTTTCAGGGACTGTGTACCTGCACTGCTAGATCTCTCTGCTCTACAACACTCCCCAGAGGCCTGCCCAGAGCCTTGTAATTTGTATTTCCAAGTCATTGGATCAGGTCTTGAACCCTTATGCTATGGTAATCTTTGCCATTCATAGAGAGCTGAGCATGCTCAGTTATTGGATATAATCAAGACATTTGGGGAATCATGGAATATGGGGATCAGGCAAGAAAAGTGGACAAAGGCAAAGATCAAGCATGATTTTATTAAATGGTGGAGCTAACTCAACATGCCACATGTCCTTTTCCTGCTATTTCTTATCGCTTGCATCAGTATTGTTTTATCATTGTCATGTGTACTGAGATTCAGTGAAAACTTTTTTGTCATGCAGGGAGACCATACCAATACACGAGTACAAGAGAAAATAAAAAGAGTACAGAATATAGTGTTACAATAATATTACAGGGGCCAAATAGCCCGTTTCCATGCTGCATAGCTGCAGAGAAATGGGCGGCAGAGTTACTGCCTTACAGCGCCAGAGACCCGGGTTCGATCCTGACCTCGGGTGCTGTCTGTGTGGAGTTTGTACATTCACCCTGTGACCGCGTGGATTTTCGCCATGTGCTCCGGTTTCCTCCCACACTCCACAGACGTACAGGTTCATAGGTTAATCGGCTTCAGTAAAATTGTAAATGGTGACTAGTGTGTAGAACAGCGTTAGTGTATGGGATGATCGCTTGCCAGCGCAGACCCGGTGAGTTGAAGGACCTGTTTCCGCATTGTATCTCTAAAGTCTAAAGAAAGTGCAGGAAAAATGTGCTAGGGCATCAACGAGGTAGATTGGAAGATTGGAAATACAAACATAGCAATGTAAGCGGTTCATTTACGAATCTGATAAGAGCGGGGAAGAAGCTGTTCATGAATCTGGCAGTTTGTGCTTTTAAGCTTTCGTATTGTTTGCCTGACAGGAGACGGGAGAAGAAAGAATGACCAGGATGTGAGCAGTCCTTGCTTATGTTGTCTGCTTTCCCAAGGTAGCAGAAGATGGGAGTTGATGGGGGAGATGGCTGGGCTGCGCTGCATCTGCAACCCTCTGCAAATTTGTGTTTGTGTAAGTTAAAATTGTGGGCTACTTTATTTTTCATACATATTGGACTCATCAAATTGGGGAAAAAAGGCTTGAGATGAATTATCTCGGGAGGTAGAAGGGACGGCACTTCACAATCAGATATTCCAGGTCCGGGCACTAGTTCTATCCCACACATTAGCGACGTAAGTCAAGTGTGTTTTATTCTCTCACATCCCAGTTAGAAAAATGAAATCCTTACTTGCAGCCACACAACAGAATATGTAAACATAGTACTCTGTAAACAATGTTATAAACGAGAAAAACAGTGTATATTTAAATGAATATGTAACTAACTATCTATCTATCTATCTATCTATCAATCATCTATCTATCTATCTGTGTGTGTGTGTCTATGTGTATAATAGACACACACACAAACAGACACAATTTCTGTCCTGGAATTAATAAAGTTATACCATATAGTGTTGTGTGTGTAGGAAGGCACTGCAGATGCTGGTTTAAACTGAAAATAGACACAAAAAGCTGGAGTAACTCAGCAGGTCAGACAGAATCTCGCGACAAAAGGAAAATATTATGTTTTGGGTTGGGTCTGAAAAACGTTCCCGCACACCTTTGGAATGTGGAAGGAAACACGAGCACCGGGAGAGAACCCATGCGATCAAAGGGAAAAGGAACAAACTCCATACAGACAGCACCCATATTCAGGATCAATTCCTGGGCTCTGGCATTTTTAGGTAGCAACTTTATGGCTAATGTACTGCCCTATAGTCTTGAACTGAATTAAAACATACGGTAGCTGTAATGGGGGACATAGCTTCACTTAGATTTAAGACTGAAGAGGGATAGTTTTTTTTAGTAACCAAAGTTATCAATGTATAATTATGTGTGTGTTGGAAAACAAAATATAGTGGCACAGCTGGTGGACTTGCTGCCTCACACGCCAGAGATCTGTGTTCGATCCTGTCCTCGGGCACTGTCTGTGTTGAATTTGCACATTCTCCCTGCAAGCATGTAGGTTTCCTCCCACATCCCAAAGACGCATTGGCTTTGTAGGTTAACTTGTCTCTGTAAAATTGCCCCTAATGTGTCGGGAGTGGGTGAGGAAAGTGGGATAACAGAACTTGTGTGAATGGGTAGACAAAAATGCTGGAGAAACTCAGCGGGTGAGGCAGCATCGATGGAGCGAAGGAATAGGCGACGTTTTGGGTTGAGACCTGTCTTCAGACTAATGTTGGGGGGCGGGAAAAAGGAAGAGGCGGAGTAGGCTGTGGGAGTGCTGGGAATGGGAGGGGAAGGAGGGAGAAAGCAAGGACTACCTGAAATTGGAGAAGCCAATGTTCATACCACTGGGGTGTAAACTACTCAAGCAAAATATGAGGTTCCTCCAATTTGCAGTGGGCCTCATTCTGGCCATGGAGGAGGACCAGGACAGAAAGGTCGGATTCAGAATGGGAGGGGAAGTTGAAGTGCTGAGCCACTGGGAGATCGGGTTGGTTATTGCAAACTGAGTGGAGATGTTGTGCGAAGCGTTCGCCAAGCCTGCGCTTGGTCTCACCGAGGTTGATCGTACGCTGAATAATCCAACCATATTTTTGTTTGGAAGTGGAAAGAAATAATAGAAATTGCATTCATTACAAAGTGTCAAAAGATTTGATACTGTGTTGTAATTTTGCTGCATGTCATTGTGGTGTATATCATGTCTTGATTGGTGAATATGTTTAGTTTGAGACTTATTTGAAGCAGAAATAATATGTGAATGCTTCATTGAGCATAATTCCGACTGGTAACTACGCACTTCGTCCGAGCACATTATCACACGCGTCATGCAAGCCGTCTTAAATGACAACCTAATCTGTCATTTGGCAACCTGGAAAGCTGCCTAGGTTGCCCGGCAGACATCAGAGAAAAAAAGTTACGTGAGAGCCCTGTACGCCCTACAGTTCATTCCATGAAGGGTGAAGCCTTCGGGCTGAATTGCACAGTCAGTTATGTCATGTGTGAGTCATGCCTCTGTGAACAGAGCACACGACAGTTTCTCAATTCTGCTTCAACATGACAGTACTTGCTGGGCCATTTCAGAGTCAGCAATGTTGTTGTGCGACTGGAATCACAGTAAAGCCACGCTCGGTACGGATACAAGCCTATGAGTCTTACATAGGCCAGACCAGGCTAGGATGGCACATTCCCTTCACCACCGGACTGTTATGAACCAAGTGTCTTTCCATTGGGAAACAAAGCCTCTAAGATGATCTCCTCATGGTGAACTAAGTAGATTAAAGACAGTATCGAATTGAAAGGAAAATCGATCTTAACTTTACAAAAAACAATAGTATCCTCGAAGTTTAAATGACCACTGCTAAACCAGTTTGCCTATCTCGTCTCTGGAACAACTAGGGAAAGTTAACTTCAGTAATGTTCTCCTCCTCATTCAATGCTTGGAATACAATCTTATCATAACTAACATTTTGTTTAATCGCAAGGACTACCAGTACTGCTGGCAGCACTCCTGATACTGGCACCTGTTAGGTAACATCATCGTCCAAGTAAGGAACCCGATATATGTCCCTATCACCCGCGCCACAGTGAGAAATTATCCATCCCAATCTGTAAGCGGGGAAACTGAGAAACAAACTCCCATCATAGAACTGTCCTTCCATAAGCTGGGGCACTGTCCAATTCACCCCTAACCCACTGCAGACCTTGTCTATGGAACTGAGGCACTACAATGCTGAGAACTATATTCTGCATTCTCTATCTTCCCCTTTGCTGTACTTGTGTTTGGCTTGATAGAATGTAATTATTGATTTCATTGAATAGCAAGCAAAACAGAGCTTTTCACTGAACCTCGGTATACTTGACAATAATAAGCCCAAACCTAAAATAAGAAGCCACAAATTTGGATTTTCCACGTGTACTTTATGCCTCACTGCTCTAACTTCAGGACGACCCAGTTACAAATCTTGCAGACAGCAAGATTCCATGAAAAAAAGGTTCTCTGAAAATGTATGTCTATTGACTTCCTTTTGGTTTAATGTTTGAAAACTAACTAATTAATGAGAACAGCTTCTTCCCCGCTGTTATCAGACTCTTGAACGGACCTCTCAAATGTTAAGGATATATTCCCAATCTACCTTGCAGTTTTTTGTTACTTGCACCTTCTCCGTTGCAGCAAACTATCTTCTGTACATTATTTCCTTTCTCTTTTGCAATACCTGACTATTACTCTGAGCATTTATAATATCTATTGCTTGTTTTGGTTTATAATTTTTCAAAACTAACTTTTGAACAGGGGTTGACTTCAGGTGTAAAAATGAACTGCCATTTTTTCTCTTTCAGACATTGCATTGCCACCATTTTCTGTTTAAGTGTACAAGAAAATCCCCATGTAACCTTGGCTTCCTCCTATCAAATATATTCCTTTTGTCCTAATCATCCTTTCCTCACCAGGAATCCGCTGCCCGACGGGAAGGGGACCGCCAGCCACACTACCGGCACCACCCAGCAGCCTCCGGCCAACCCGCCCTGGTGCCGGTAAAAGCCATCTACAGGGATACACACAAAGTGATTCAGCAACTCAGCTGGAAAGGCAGCATCCCTGGGGGAAAAGGAATGGGTGACGTTTCGGGTCGAGACCATTCTCAAGAGACATTGCCTGACCCGCCGATCTACCGCAGCACCCCGTATGCATCCCCCGCCGATGACCGGCGCTCGGCCCCCGCTGCTACCAAACCTCCCCTTCTGAGTCACAACACCCTCCACCAGCAGTGGCTTTGATGCCGGAAGATTACAAGCAGCTCCAGTGGAACTGATTGCCTATCCCAGCTCCGACTGACTCACTGCTTGTAATGACTCATGCCCTCCACCGAGGGGGCAAACCGACAGCCACTGGCCAAGGAGAGAAGTGCAGCGACGGTCCCTGGCCCGCTGGAGCCTGCCCCACCCACCCCGGCCCGACACCTTTGGTTGCCACCGGACAGGAGGGGACGGGGTCGGCCCGAAATTGAATCCTTACCCCCACGGAGCAGCAAGAAGCATAAAGCACTCACCGAAGCATAAAGCAATAAAAACGACAAAATCATTGTCGCTTTATACAAAGGAACAATAAATACAACTAATTCGTAGTTTGAAAGCAGTATTTTCTTACCTAGAAGAATCAAAGCTGGAAAATATGGATGAAACGAAGGTCTGATAACACTCAGCAAATCCGCTAACGACAATGTTTATGGCGAGTGACCTATGACCTGGGCATGCGCAGTCGGACTACCGAACTTGCTTATTGGACAGTATCGTTTCGGACAGTACCCTGGCTTTAGATATAGCATGAAAACAAGCCCTTGAGCCCACCGAGTCCGTACAGACCAACGATCACCCGTATACTAGCTCCATCCTACCAACTAAGGATAATATTACAGAAGGCAATTAGCCAAAAAACATGCACATCACTGGAATGTGGGAAGAACCCGGAGCACCCGGAGAAAATCCACTTGGTCACAGGGAGAATGTGCAAACATTCAGATAGCACCCCGTACTCAGATAGCACCCGTACTCAGGATCGAACCTGCATCGCTGCCGCTGCAATGTAGCAACTCTACCGCTGTGCCCCTGTGTTGCCTTAGCTTATGGAAGGACCTGTCAAAAGTTTGTTTACAGAGGGGAAGTTGTTGTTCCCAAGTCTGGTGATGCACACTTTCATACTTCTGTACCTTCTGCCCGACGGGAGCAGGGAGAAGGAGGAATGACCGGGGTGAGACAAGTATTTGATTACGTTGGCTGCTATCCCGAGGCATTGTGAAATGGAGTTAATGGTGGGGTGTCTGGTCTGTGCGTTGGACTGGGCTACATCTACAACTCTCTGCAATTTCTTATGTTCTTGATCAGAATTATTCCCAAACCAAGCTGTAATCCATTTGTTTTGGCATCAACAGTACTTTCATTCCAGGACCCTCACAAAAGCTCCAGTTTGTTGAGTTTTAAATAACTTTCCCGATTTCGCAAGGGGAAGGAATAAATATGTTGGAGGATGCAAAGGAAAGCAGCAAAACTTAAACCAGATCTGAAGGCGAGTTCATCCCCCCCAACTGATGCAGAGTTACTCCAGCACTTTTAAAGTTTTGAACAAAACTTAAAGGCAACTTTTACAATGTTGTGTCGCTGAGTGAATGCAGGTGTTGCTCCAGACCGAGCCCCAGCCCGAGCCCGAGGCGGGTGGACGCGGCCCGTCCTCTGTCACCGGCTGCCAGGCTGGCGCTGACCCTCGCCCTCCCCGGGCCCCCGTCTGCTTCATACCCACCCCGTGTACGTGGAAACCGTCGTTGCCCCCACTGGGGATGTCGGTGCTCTGGGAGCCGCCCATCGTTGCCCTGTTTTACCCGCTCCTCCTCCTCGCAGTGGTGGGACCTGCAGCTCCTAGACCCAGCGTCAGCGACAGAGATGGCCGCCCCCTCCCTGAACTCCAGCTACAGCTACAGCGCCCCCTCCCTGAACTCCAGCTCCCAGCTACAGCGCCCCCTCCCTGAACTCCGGCTACAGCTACAGCGCCCCCTCCCTGAACTCCAGCTACAGCTACAGCTACAGCCCCTCCCTGAACTCCAGCTACAGCGCCGCCCCCTCCCTGAACTCCAGCTACTGAACTCCAGCTACAGCGCCTCCTCCCTGAACTCCAGCTACAGCAGCGCCCCCTCCCTGAAACTCCAGCTACAGCTACAGCGCCCCCTCCCTGAACTCCAGCTACAGCGCCCCCTCCCTGAACTCCAGCTCCGGCTACAACGCCCCCTCCCTGAACTCCGGCCGCAGCGCCCCCTCCCTGAACTCCAACGGCCGCAGCGCCCCCTCCCGGGTAATTGTCCACACAGCCGGGGTGAGCTCAGCTGCCATCAGGTGAAGAACATGTCAGAGGTTCCCCCTCACACTTGTATTACCTGCGTTGTGGCCGCAGTACACCCGACACCTCGCGTCTACAGGTCGTGGGACATGTTTTTGTTCCCAGACCCCGACTTTGATTCCTCCCTATCCTGAACCGCGGAGTGGCGCAGCAAGTAGAGCCGCTGCCTCACGGGTTCGATCCCGACCTCGGCTGCTGTCTGTGTGGAGTCTGCACGTTCTCCCTGTGACCAACATCCCAAAGATGTGGGTTTACAGGTCAATTGGCTTCTATTAAATTGCCCCGAGCGTGTAGCGAAAGTGGGATAACATAAACCTAGTGTGAAAGGGTGTTCGGCATGGACTCGGTCAGTGGCCGAAGGACCTGTTTCCACTGGGACTGGAAGACTTATCTAACTGCAGTTGACTTTCCCTTCGTCAAACTAAGACAGACTGCAGTCCTGATGAAACTCATTGGGAACATTGTTTGTCCATCTCATTCCTTAGATGCTGCCTGACCCATAGGTGCCACTAACACCTTGTGTTTTGGGCTAGAACTGTTAACCAGGTTTCGCTTATTTCCAGAGTGTCGCTGCATCCAAATGAAACCTTGCAACTCCAGCCTCTCTTGTATTTGTAATTCCATGGTTGCACTACAAAATACATGCATAACTATTCACCTATCTGTCTTTTTTTTAAATGTATCTACCTAATCATTCAACCAATCGTGTATCTAACTAAATAATCAACAATGTATCTAATCAATCATTTATCTAATCATTTATCGATATATTAACCATTCATTTACCATTTTTATCTGTTAAATTACTTAATATTTTCTTAATTGATTAATAAATTAACACGATTAGACCAAAAGAGACCTATGATCTTTGGTTTGAACTAAATCAAAATACAGTCGATGCTGCAAATCGCAAATTAAAAAGCACAGTAAATGCTGGAAGCACTCGGGTGTAAATATATTTTTGTGCTCCCCTCCCATCCGATTTCCATCACGTGCGGGAGGCTACATACTTTAAAAAAAAAATTACGTTCAGTTAACAAGTAGCGATTTAACTTTGCGCACATTCTTCACAAATAATCAAATGTGTTCCTTCAAATGTGTTCGTTCAGTTAAAAAGGAGCGATCTATCTAATATTACACATTTTAAAAAATAATGATATGCGTTCAATCAGTTAAAAAGGAGCTAATATTGCACACACACACTTTTAAAAATCATTAAATATGCTCGTTCGTTTAAAAAGGATCAGATTAATATTGACATGTACTTTAAACAATAATTAAATGTGTTATTTCAGTTTAAAAAGGAAAGATTTAATATTGCACGCGTCCTTTTAAAAATAATTAAATGTGCTCGTTCAGTTAAAAAGGAGCCGGTTTAATTGTGCACATCAGAGAAGGAAATACGTTAGAAAGTTTACAATTTCTCTGATTTAACGACATTTTTGTGCGTAAATTGGTTCCAAAAATAAACTTCCAATTAGTTTGAAAAAGTTTGAAGTTTAAAAAAAGTTTCCCCACTGGTCTGGCCCGGCCCAGTGGCGCCCCCTGCTGTGGGACAATGGGAGCCACGTGGACCCGCGGCCCCGCCCCAGGCTAAGTCGCAACACTGCCGGTGGTTGTCGGGCAGACCACAGGCAAGAGGCAGCTTTCTGGCAGTTAAACTTTATAACATGTCCAACAATTTTCGTCGTTGCTGCAGCATCTTCGTTTTGTTGTTGCTCATAATTGTAATCATGATTTATTATTTTTACTTTCTTCTCTTCTTTTTCTAACCGCAGGGAATAAATACAAAGGGGAAGGTTCCCACTGTCTGACCTGTACCATGTCTGCAAAAGAATCCATCACATTGGTATGTTCAAGAAGTTGTTTCAAAAAAGTATTTATTTTTCGGTATGGTAATCATCTTTGTTGTTGATAGTTCCAAGTGGAGTATGATTGTCCTGGAGTTTCCAAGGATGAGGGGAGATTGCGTTGAAACCTACTAAATAATGAAGGATCTAGAGTGAATGTGTAGAGGATGTTTCCACTAGTGTGAGAGGGCACAGCCTCAGTATAAATTGACACATCTTTAGAAGGTAGATGAAGAGGAATTTCTTTAGGCAGGAGGTGGTGAATCTGTGGAAACCAAGTCATTGGGTATTTTTAAAGCGGAGATTGATAAATTCTTGACTAGTAAGGGCATCAAAGGTTGCAGGGAGAAGGTAGGAGCATAGAGATGAGAGGGAAAAATAGATCAGCCGTGATTGGAATGTCAAAGCAGAGTTGATGGGCCTAATTTTGCTCCTATGCCCTATGGTCCTCCTTGTTAGTCCTTTCCATGGGTCATTGGATGGATGGAGCCGCAGACTTTATGTCCCTACAGGTGGACGCCTGTGTGTGACATCCTTTAACATGGGGAGGCTGGTGCAAGGTTGGCCACCAGCGCTCCAGGAAAAACAAGCACAGTCTATCCGATCTCTCTCCATAACTTAAGTTATCCAATGCACTCTCTTCTTTGCAAGATTATTACATTTCTCACATACCAAATGGGTTTAGTTTAGTTTATTGTCACATGTGCCGAGGTACAATGGAAAAACTTCTTGTTACGTGCTATCCAGTCAGCGGAAAGACCATACGTGATTGCAATCGAGCTGTCCACAGCGTACAGATACAGGATAAAGGGAATAAAGATTGTCCAAAGATTCACTGCCTTCTGACTGCAGATATTATTTCTTACTTTCAAGATAAACAGTCATAGAACTCTAAATAAATTGGCCATTCAGCCATCACCCTCATTCTGACCCGTGGGGACCCATCCATTTTAATCCCACCTTTCAGCATTCAGTCCATAGCCTTCTATGCTAAAGTGATTCACATGTTTATGCAGACTCTTCCTAAATGCTGTCAGTGACTCCACCACTCGCTCGGGCTGTGCATTGCAGGCACTCACCACTCTCCAGGTAATATAATAGCCGCCGCCTCAGATCCACTTTAAATCTATTAATCTCTACCCTAAATTTATTCTAGTTTCATTCATCTCTGACGAGGGCAGATTTCCTGCAGACTACCCTGTCCATGTCCCTCTTAATCTTATATACCTCAATTATGTCCCCTCAATGCTCCAGGGAAAACAGGCCCACCCACTCAGTCTGAAAAGATCCACCCCAGGCTAGATCCTGACGAATCTCCCCTGCACCCTCTCCAGTGCTACAGCTTCTTTCCTATAGTGTGCAGGCTCGAAGGGCCGAATGGCCTACACCTGCACCTATTGTCAATGGACTCGCTATGCCAGCTGTGGTCTGACAAGGTTTAATAAAGTTGAAGCATAACCTCCTTGTATTTTGAGTCACACAGCGTGGAAACAGACCCTTTGGCCCAACGTGCCCATGCCGACCAATATGTTCCATCTACACTAGTTCCACCTGCCTGTGTTTGGCCCATAACCGTCTTAATTTCCTATCTATGTATCTGTCCAATTTTTTTTTATTATGTCATTATAGTACCCACAACTATCTCCTCCGTCAGCATGATCCCTATACCCACCTACCCACCACCCTTTGCGTAAAAAAAAAGTGCCCCTCAGATTCCCATTAAATCTTCTACCCCTTCACCTTAGACCTATGTCCTCTGTGCATTCATCCTCTCTATTCATCTCGTAGTCGTATACACCTTTACAAGATCACCCATCATGCTACACTCCAAAGATTAGAGTCCTAGCCTGCTCAACCACTCCATGTAGTTCAGGCCTTCAAGTTCTGGCAACATCCTCGTCAATGTTCGTTGTACACTCTCCAGCTATACAACATTTATTGCCCCAACCAATACTGCCTGACCCGCTGGGTTACCCCAGTACTTTGTGTCCTTTTCCTTTGTAAACCAGCAGCTGCAGTTCCTTGTTTCTGCATCGTGAAGACCAGTATTGCAAGTCGCCTCTTAACCACCTTTGAGGATATTTGAGCTTGTACACCACTTATGTGCAAGTGACGAATAATACAGGTGCACAACCTTTTATCCGGTGTTCCAGAAACCGAAAAACTCCGAAAACCGGCCATTTTTTCCAGATGTCGACTGCGCACCAAAGCTCGCGTTTGGCGCCAAACTTGACCCGAAACGACCCACGGTCAACCCAGGTCTGTACTACTGTAGCGGCTGCCTCCTCCCCGGAGACCGGGGAGACACTTAAACATCTGTAAATCATTGCTTAAATGTTAGTCAGTTAGTTTGGAGGACTTTTATGTGAAGGGGGGATGAAGGGGTAAACTTTAATTCTTAGTCCCTTACCTGGTCGGAGAGGCGGGGAGCGGTCAATGCCTTACCGGGTCGCCGTGCAGTAAGCTCCACAGCGCTGTGGCCGGTGGGGCTGCGGGCGGCGCCGGTTGTAGCTCCGACCCCAGCAACTCTACCCCTGGCTGCGAGGCGCTCCAAATCCAGCGCGGCCCGCGGCCGGACGCCCCAGCTCCGCGAATGTCGGGAGTCGGCGGCGTCGCAGCGCTGGGACACCAGCGGGGAGCGGGCAATGCCTTACCGGGTCGCCGTGCGGCAAGCTCCGGAGCGCTGTGGCCGCCGACCCAACATTCGCGGGGCGTCGCTGGATTTGGAGCCGCGCAGCCAGGGGTAGAGTTGCCGGGGTCGGAGCTCCAACCGGCACCGCCCGCGGCCGGACGGAGCCCCCAGCTCCGCGAGGTTGGGAGTCGCCGACCAGGTAGGGGACTAAGAATTAAAGTTTCCCCCTTCACCCCTACTCCACCACCACCACATAAAATCCCTCCAAACTAACTGACTAACATTTATGCAATGATTCTCCCGGTCTCCGGGGAGGAGGCAGCTGCTCCAGACTTTTCAAGCCGCCCGCGCTACCTACCTAATCTACGCTAAAAATCTTCCATTCGGAAATCCGAAAATGTCCGAAATCCGACAAGTGTCTGGTCCCAAGGCTTTCGGATAAAAGGTTGTGCACCTGTATTGATATTGATTGATTGAATGTACAAACTCCGTACAGACAGCACCCGTAGTCAGGATTGTACCCGGGTCACTGGTGCTGTGCCACCCTACTCAATTGTATTCAATTCCTCTTGAAAGGAAGGTCAAAATTATGAAAGGTACAGATAGGGTAGACAGAACCTTTCTTCCCAGGGTGAAAATGCTAGAGGGCATAACTTTACAGTGAATTGGGGGGAAAGTTTAAATGTGCCAGGCTAGTTTTTACAGAGAGTGGTGGGTGCTTAGAATGTGCAGCCGGGGGTGGTGTGGAAGGAGATATGATAGTGGCATTCATAAGGCTTTTAGATCAGCACATTGTTATGCAGGGGATGGAGGATATGGATCGCATGCGGGCAAAAGGAATTAGTTATGTTCAGCATCATGCTTGGCACAGGCATGGTGGACTATACTGTTTAAGAAGGAACTGCAGATGCTGGAAAATTGAAGGTAGACAAAAATGCTGGAGAAACTCAGCGGGTGGGGCAGCATCTATGGAGCAAGAGCTGAGAAGAGGAGGAGAAAGCAGGGACTACCTGAAATTAGAGAAGTCAATGTTGATACCGCTGGGGTGTAAACTGCCCAAGCGAAATATGAGGTGCTGCTCCTCCAATTTACGGTGGGCCTCACTCTGGCCATGGAGGAGGCCCAGGTTAGAAAGGTCCGATTCGGAATGGGAGGGGGTGTTGAAGTGCTGAGCCACCGGGAGATCAGGTTGGTTAATGCAAACCGAGCGGAGGTGTTGGGCAAAGCAATCACCAAGCCTACGCTTGGTCTCACCAATGTAGATAGAGCAGCTGACACCTAGAGCAGCGGATGCAATAGATGAGGTTGGAGGAGGTGCAGGTGAACTTCTGCACCTGGAAAGACTGCTTGGGTCCTTGAATGGAGTCAAGGGGGAAGGTAAAGCGACAAGTGTAGCATTTCCTGCAGTTGCAAAGGAAAGTGCCAGGAGAAGGGGTGGTTTGGGTGGGATGGGACCAATTGACCAGGGAGTTATGGAGGGAGCGGTCTTTGTGGAAAGCAAGCAGGGGAGAAGTTGGGAAGATGTGGCCAGTGGTGGGATCCCATTGGAGGTGGCGAAAATGTCGGAGGATTATTTGTTATATGTGACGGCTGGTAGGGTGGAAGGTGAGGACAAGGGGGGCTCAGCCCTTGTTATGAGTGGGGGGATGGGGAGTGAGACCAGTGTTACGGGGTATAGAAGAGACCCCGGTGAGAGCCTCATCTATAGTAGTAGAAGAAGGGAACCCCCGTTCCCTGAAGAATGAGGACATCTCCAATGCCCTGGCGTGTAACACCTCATCCTGGGTGCAGATGCGGCGGTGACGGAAAAATTGGGAGAAGGGGATGGAGTCTGTACTGTACTGATCTATGAACATGTCACTTGCCTTCCTTGTTGCCTGCTGTACCAACATTTTGGCTGTCAGCAACTCTCATTGTGTAAGGATACCCTGTCCCTTTGAACACTCATATGTTCCAGTCTTATACTATTTAAAAAAAAATCAGATTGGAGAAAGGTATAGACCCGAAATGTTACCTATCCAGAGATGCTGTCTGACCAGCGGAGTTATCTAGAATTTTTTTTTAATTGACTGTCTTTCAGGGCAGCACATGGGGCAACAATAGAGCTGCTGCCTTACAGGGCCAGAGACCCTGATTTGATCCTGACTACGGGTGCTGTCTGTACAGAGTTTGTATGTTCTCACCGTGTGGGTTTTCTCCGGGTGCTCTGGTTTCCTCCCACATTCCATAGACGTGCAGGTTTGTAGGTTAATTGGTTTCTGTAAAATTGTCCCTTGCATGTAGGGTAGAACTAGTGTAGGGGTGATCACTGGTCAGCGTGGTCTCGGTGGGTAGAAGTGCCTGTTTTCATGCTGTATCTCTAAATTAAACCAAAACAATTTCTGGGTTATACTTCCTGATCTGAATGAATGATTGAACAGTTTTGCCCTGCACGCCAAGAAGGGTCATGACTCAAACATCCATTCCCTCCACAGATGCTGCCTGACCCAATGAATTCCTCCAGAACTTTGTAATTTGCTCAATATTCTGACCTGCAGTTCCTTGTGTCTCCCCACTCCATTTGCCTCTTTGCATTCTCAAGCACTATTCATTTTTTCCACTTAGTTTCATGTTATCAGCCAATTATTTTCTGGTGATACTGTAAATCTACAGAGCAATGTTGCACCCAAGGAACCCAGTGAAAATTATAGAGCATAGAACAGTACGGTGCTGGAGCAGGCCCTTCTGCCTGCAAATTCTATGCCGAACATGATGCCAAGACCAACTCTTATCTGCCTATATAATCTATATCGCTCCATTCCACCATTCCATGTGCCTAACCATATGTCTCTTAAATGCCACCATCATATCTGTCTCCAACACCACCCCTAGGAGAGCGTTCTAGGTACCCACCACCCTCTGCATAGGAAGATTTGCCCCTTTACACCTCCTTTAAACCATGCCACGGGAAATTACGCTACGTTTCATTCCCTTCACACTTGAGCTATTCATCATTTTTGCGCATTTTTGGAGGATAGTGGGTATATGGAATGACCTGGCGGAGGATGTAGTTGAGGCAGGTACTACAACAACATTTAAAGGACACTTGGACAGGTACATGGATAGGAAAGGTTTAGAGTGATGTGGGTGAACATGGGCAGGCGGGCTGGCACAAATGGGGCATCTTGGTCAGCATGGGCAAGTTGGGTTGAAGGACCTGTTTCCATGCTGTATGAGTATATGACTATAAATGACATTTTTCCTGCACTTTTATTTCAGGCCTCGATAACTTACTACTATCAAGAGAACTATTTCAACCACTTACTAAACGTTGCTGTAGAAGGTCTAGAGGTATGCCGTGATGATCCAGTGCTGCTTTTCTTCAAAGCTTTTGGAGATTTAATGGAAGGTAATGCTGATAATTATCATACCTATTTCCCTCATAACCTTACACACATCAATTATGTCCCCTCAAAGTACAGGGGAAAACCATCTTCTCCCGTCTTCTCCATGAAAGCAAAAGCTACAGTAACCAGGGGTAGGCTATCTGGTCCTTCAAGTATGCCCCACCATTCATCAAGGCCATGTCTGATCGTTGACCTAATTTCTAATCCCCTGCTCTATGTACCTTTTTATTTATTTATTTAATACTTTATTTCGAACAGAATAAAAAGCAAGTGTGAAACAGTATGCATACAAAAAAAAAAACAAAAATATTTATAAAGTGTCATAAACAATATCTATAAATAAATGAAATCGTATGTGTCCGAAAAGGAGCAGGAAGAAGCCAAAGCTTATTAATTCCCACCCCTTATTCAACTGCTTATAATTATCTTATACAAATTTAGCAGCTATATGTACACCATATGTACACCAACAGCTATATGTACACCAAAGTATTTACATTTATACACTAATCAAATATTTACAAAGCCATACAAAAAAGAGAGAAAAAAATAAAAAGCTGATAATTAGGGCTTAGATGTAAGATGTCATCCAGTCACCTGCGGATGAAGATGAAGCAGGTGGTCTTGAGGGAATTAATTAATTCCCTTATTATCCATGTTTTGGACTCAATCAGTGATTGAACATCCAGAGCTCTCTAAGGTGGAAAATACTGATGAATCATCACCCTGTGAGTGACAAAACTGTTTATCACCTCATTCTTGAAGATTATTTTCTTTTTTCTGAGACTGTGACCCTTGGTTCTAGAGATTAGGTTTATTATTGTAACGTGTGTGCAGTGCAGTGAAAAGCTTTGTTTTGCATGTTATCCAAACAGATCAGATATGCTATATGTAAATACGATCAGGTTTAGGTTTAATATTGTCACGTATACCGAGGTGCAGTGAAAAACTGTGTTTTGAGTGCTATCCTACCAGTTCAGATAAACTATACATAAATATAATCAGCTTTAGGTTTAGGCTTAATATTGTCCCGTGTACCGAGGAACAGTGAAAAAACTTTATGTTGCATGCTAACCAGTAACCAGAAAGACTATACATGAATACAATCGAGCAGTCTACAGTATACAGAGATATGATAAAGGAAATAACATTTAGTGCAAGATAAGGTCCAGTAAGATAGTCCGAGGGTTTCCAATGAGGTAGATAGTAGCTCAGGGCCACTCTCTGGTAGTTGTTGGTAGGATGGTTCAGTTGCCTGATAACAGCTGGGAAGAAACTGTCTCTGAATCTGGAGATGTCCCGAGTGCAACCAAGGCTGTACGTAATTCAGTGTTTAGTTGCAGTTCATAGGGTTTAATAGCCTGACGGTCATTGGGAAGAGGCTACTCCTTACAGCCTCCTTCCCGACGGCAGGAATGAAATGAGAATGTGGCCAGGGTGGTGTGGGTCCTTGATGATGTTGGCTGCTGCCTTTTTGGGGTAGATCTCTCCTGTCGATCTCTTCGATGGTGATGAGATGAGTACCCGTGATGGACCGGGTAATCTCCACCACTGTTTGTGATCTCCTTGTGTTTTGATGCTCAACTGGACACTGTCCATTGACCGAGCAACAACAGTGGACACACATATTACACAATGATTCACCAGTGTGAATGCGGTTCCCATGTACTCTGCTCCTAAATATGTTGCACTACCTCCTGCAGGTCGTATCCAAGAAGCCATCAGAGACCTCGAGGCCATCAGGGACAAGCAGACCGTGGAATTGTGTTCAATTATTGCTCTCATTCATGCTCACAGAAAGAGCTCAGTAATTGGTAGGTGCCTCAAGATTCGCTGCAGATTAATTTAATCCCATGAACATTGAACTGTTAATAAAAGTCAAAATAATTATGGGCAGGCAAGGACACGTTGAAATACTCGTTGGATTCACTGATTAAATCACTGGAGAAATGGGTGGATAACTATCGAATCTTGATTGTTTTTCTCCTGCAACTTTTAGGCATAATTTCATTGCCCCGCTGTTATCTTATCAGTAGCATTTTCATGGGTCACCTGTCTTGAAGGGAGAGTGGAAAGGTGAATTAAGGGCAGCGGGCTCATCGCACAATTGCAGCATTCACGGCTAGAGAACATTCATGTTTAACTGGACAAGTCATGGGGTGCGCAGTTAGTTGAACTACTGCCTCACAGCTCCAGCGACCTGGGTTTGGTCCAGACGTGGCTGCTTTATGCGTGGAGTTTGCACGTTCTGCTTGCGACTACGTGGTTTTCCTCTAGGTGCTCCGGTTTCCTCCCAAATGGTTGGGGGGTCAATTGGCTTCCGTAAATTGTCCCGAGTGTGTAGGTGGGTGATAGAATCTGGGGTGAGTTGACAGGAATAGAGTTATAACCACAGAGTCGTACAGCACATTAACAGCCCCTTCAGTCCATCATGTCCCCATGCCAGCCATAAAGTACTTATCTGTACTTCAGGTGCTGTCTGTGTGGAGTTTGCATGTTCTCCCTGTGACCACGTGGGTTTCTTCCAACATCCCAAAGATATGGGTTTGTAGGTTAATTGGCTTCTATTAAATTGCCCCTAGAGTGTAGGGTTTGGTTTCCTCTCACACCCCAAAGAACGTGCATGATAAAACTTTTCATGAATGATTACCATTTAAAAATATTTTGTGCATGTTAATAAAAGGAAAGAACGTTTTCATTGTTTTTACACAAAATTGAAAAAGAAAAATCTGAAATCATGATGTTACGTTTATAGTATTGATTTAAAAAAAAATTTACAACTATGTTGATCTGTTTTACATGGCACAAATTTATAGAACATAAAGAAAATCGAGCATAGAACAGTACAGCACAAGAACAGACCTTTTGGCCTACAATGTCTGTGCCAAACATGATGCAAAGATCAACTCCCATCGACCTGCACATTATCCGTATCCCTCCATTCCCTGCATATCCATATGCCTATCCAAAAGTCTCTTAAATGTTACTATTGTATATGTCTCAACCAGCATAGCGTTCCAGTAACTCACTTCCCTCTGTGTGTAAAAAACAAACAAACCGGCACATCTCTTTTAAACTTTGCCCTTAATTTGATATTTGATATTTCCATCCCGGGATAAAGGTTCTGACTGTCTACCCTATTCATGCCTCTCACAATTTTTATATACTTCTATCAGTTCTCCCCACAAACTCTGGCATTCTAGACAAGCCTTTCCAACCTTTTCCTGTAGATAATACTCCCTAATCCAGGCATTGTTCTGGTTTTGGAGAGGGTGCAGAAAGAGGGTTATCAGGATGCAGCTTGGATTAGAGAGTGCAAGTTATAAGGAGAGGTTGGACAGACTTGGATTGCTTTCTCAGGAATGCTGGAAGTTGAGGGAAGACCTGATGGAAAGGTATAAATTTATGAGAGGCAGAGATTGGGTAGACAGTCAGAACCTTTTCCCCAGGGAGCAAATGTCAAGTACTAGAGGGCATAGCATTAAGGTGAGAGGGGCAAACTTTTAAGGAGATGTGTGGGGCGTTTTTTACACGGAGCGTGGTGGGTGCCTAAATGTGCTGCCAGGGGTGGTGGTGGAGGCATATAAGATAGTGACATTTAAGAGACTTTTAGATAGGCACATGGATATGCAGGGAATGGAGTGAAATGAATGACAATCAGGCAGATAACATTTGTTTATCTTGGCATTATGTTTGGCACAACTATTGTGGGTCGAAGGACCTGATCTTGGTCTGTTGTTTTCAATGTTCTATGATTTATGTATATACATTTATATTGATATGTAGGCAGTATACACAATGGGATGGAAATTTGGCCTTGGCTGTGTTTCAAGCTTTGGTTTTATTTTAGGGTGGCTCAGTAGTGCAGTAGAGGTGCTGCCTTACAGTGCCAGTGACCCAGGATGTCTCCTGATTGCAGGTGCTGGCTGTACAGAGTTTGTACATTTTCCCGGTGACCGCGTGGTTGTCCCCGAGTGCTCCAGTTTCCTCCCACAATCCAAAGATGTGCAGGATTGTAGGTAAATTGGCTTTGGTAAAAATTGTAAATTGTGTGTGGGATAGTGCTAATGTACAGGTTATCATTGGGCGGCGTGGACTCAGTGGGCCTGTTTCCGCGTTGTATCTCGAAGGTGAACTAAAACTTAATACACCATTGATATGGTGATAAATACACCCAATTGATAAGTAGGCAGTTTACACAGTGGGATGGAAATTTATCCTTGGCTGCGTTCCAAAATTTGGTTTCATTTAAGTCAGACAACATGAATTTCAAGAACAGAATACAGTGTGTGCGTGGATGCTTGTGCGCGCTTGTGTGCGTACCCGTGCGTGCCACTTTCTTGTCAGTTTGACAAGTGCAACTGGGAAGAGATCTGTGCCCCCAAAATGTTATTTCCTGCCACTATAATAATCAATGATCATGTTACCTTTCTAAGACCAGGATGCCATTCATGAACTTGAAGCAGGGCTCAAAGACTGCCTTGAAACAGCAGGGGAAAAGTCGCTATATTATGCTAGCATGACCTTGTGGTTTACGGATCGACTTGAAGAAGCTAGAGAGTATTCTAGCCGACTGATGAAAATTTCTAATGGATCAAAGGAGGTTAGTCTCCAACAAAGCATTAAGATACAACAGATCTTCAGACCAGTCTGAAGAAGAGTCTCGACGGAAAACGTCATCCATTCCTTCTCTCCAGAGATGCTGCATGTCCCGCTGAGTTACTCCAGCTTTTTGTGTCTATCTTTGGTTTAAACCAGCATCTGCAGTTCCTTCCTACACATTTAGATACAACATGCGGATTCTTGTGTCCGAAGAACTTCCCAAAACTGTACCTAAACAAGCAAACTGTAGCTATTCTAAGCGTAGAAACGATGAACTGCAGATGCTGGTTAACAAACAAAGACACAAAGTGCTGGAGTAACTCAGCAGGTCAGACAGTGCCTCTGCAGATCAAGGAAGAAGGAGGGTCTCAATCTGAAATGTCATCCATTCCTTCTTTCCAGAAATGCTGTCTGTCCCGCTGAGTTACTCAAGCTTTTGCGTCTATCTTCGGTTTAAACCAGCATCTGCAGTTCCTTCCTACATATGGATAGACACTGTTTCAGGTCGGGACCCTTCTTCAGACTCTATACAATGTGTTCCTGATGAACTGTTGCCATACCATTGTACATCCCCATTGATATTGACTCCCTTCTCTACATCTCTTTCAATGGGACATTGCATTTTTTTTTGTCCAGCTACATGAATCACTGGAATAGCTAAATAGGACATGTTGGACCCCTTCCCTCAGCGTTACACTGAAGCATCACTCTAGGTCATGGGACCCTCTCAGCACAGGAACGGTCCTAGATGACCAGGTGGTATCTGTGCTGCTAAAATTTTGCACTCTTGCTGATTCAATTGGTGCCCATGTTTTAAGCGGTGGAAATGTCTGACAAAACCTTCTACGTTTTTACACCTCTTGTCCCCATTAAAATGCTCCTTAAAGTCCACCTCTTTGACCACATCTCTGGTCACCGGTCCCAATATCTCCTTACATGGCTTGGCATCAGTTTTAGTTCGATGGCGCTCCAGAGTTTGTTATGTTTCCACAATGGTAGCGAGAATGGTAAGCGTGTTGTTATGGTAGTTATTAGAGATGTACTGCGTCTGGCCCTTCAGTCCACTGCACTCATGCCAACCTTTTTGCCCATTTGAATCCCATTTGCCCACATTAGGACCATATCCTACTAAAGATAGACATAAAAAGCTGGAGTAACTCAGCGACTCAGACAGCATCTATAGATGTCGAGACCCTTCTTCAGACTCTTCAGACTTCAATTTTGACCTGAAATGTCACTTATTCCTTTTCTCCAGAGATGCTGTCTGACCTGCTGAGTTACTCCACCTTTTTGCGTCTATCTTCGGTTTAAACCAGCATCTGTAGTTCCTTCCTACACACTACATCCTATCACCCGCTGCCCTTTAAAGAAAATGTCAAAATGCCTCTTATATGTAGTGTATATAAGCTAGATAAGTACAATTCATTGAGGTTAGTTTTGGTGGGACACAAGTTTGTAACTTTTCTTCTCCGAGGTAGTTGTTTTACTGACCCCATCTGGGCCATTCCTCGTTTCAGCAGGGACAACCCACTGCAGTCTTGTGATGTACAGGTTCAAAATGTTCTTAAGGGATTGCACGACAATCCTGTACCACTTTGTTGTTTTGCACTTGCTGTATTTATTGTTGTGTTCATCATTACTGTAATTATTTTGTTTATTCTGTGAGCTTGAAGTAAACAAGGGATTTATTTGCACTCTAGTGTACACGACAATGAACTAATCTTCTGGGTTCCTGATCTCTGTGTGTCAGTCGCTAACACAAATAGATCCCATGACATGTATCCAAGAGGAACAGGAGATTTGTACAGCATGTTTGTACCGTTAAAAGACATTTGGACAGGTATATGGATTTAGAGAGCAGTGGGCAAATGGGACTAGACCAATACGTGCAGAGTTGTGCAAGTTTTTGGGTTAATTGACCACAGAGGACATTTTAGGTTAATAAGCCTTAATTATAATACACAATCATCACCACCAACTGCTAACTAGGCACAGAGTACTAGAGTAACTCGATGGGTCAGGCAGCATCTCTGGAAGATTTAGATTGGTGATGTTTTAGTCTGAGGAAGGGTCCCGACCTGAAATGTCATCAACCCATGTCTTCCAGAGAAGCAGCCTGGCCTGCAGTTACTCCAAGACTTTTGTTTTTACACCAGCAGTTCCTTGTATCTGCCAATTCAGACATGAGTTGTGCCTTTTAAAGAAATGATATTCAGCTGGTTGAAGGAGGCCCCAACAAGGACCAATCACTGAGAAATTAATTAGCACACAAGACATTATGTGCTACAGACGTGTCCTCATTCAAGGCATTTGCTTTACCTGCTCCACCAGGTGAGATTGAGGCTGGAGTTAAGTGGAAGGTCGGGTTGGTGGAGGAAATAAAATGGGAGAATGGGGTGGGGTTGGCAGTCACTAGGCATTAGGAACCAATGATGTGTAGTGGTCAGGGTGAGAATTGGCCATTTGGTGAGGAGGGTGGGAAAGCAAGGTTAGTAATCAGTTTGGGATTCAGGTAGGTAGGATTGTTGGAGACACAAAGAGCTGCAGATGCCCGAAGCTTCAGTAAAACACACAAAGTGCTGGAGTAACTCAGCAAGTCAGGCAGCATCAATGGAGGATATGGAGAGGCAATGTTTCAAGTCGGGAACTGAAGAAGGGTCCCAACCCAAAATGTTGCCTTCCTTATTCTCCACAGATGCTGCCTGACCCGCTGAGCTTCTCCAGCACTTTGTGTGATACACAGAGGAGATTGTTGGCTGGGAGTGAAATCTGCCTTCTGATCCCGACAGACATTTGAACCCAGAAATGTGTAGTTAAACTTGCTGGGGTCTGGAGGAGTGGCCACTGTGGGAGTATCTGTGTGTGAGTTTGAGCTGCAGGGTCTGAGTAGTAATATTGGCCTGGGACCAGGGATGATGAATCACTGTTTGAAACCAAATATTGGAGGGGGCTTTAATGTCCACTAAGAAGGCTAACAGAAGTTTCATCCAGAAGACTGCTCTTATGGCAGTGCAGCACTCCATAGAAACATAGAAGAATAGGTGCAGGAGTAGGCCATTTGGCCCCTTTGAGCCAGCACCACCATTCGATATGATTATGGCTGATTATCTAAAATCAGTACCCCATTCCTGCTTTTCCCCCATATCCCGTGATTCCTTTAGCCCTAAGAGCTAAATCTATCTCTTGAAGAAAAAAAGCACCAAAATGCAGTTCTATCAATGCTGCAACACCATTCGTCAGGAGTAACAATATTTTAACATGTCAGGAGAGCAATATAAGAATAATTTTATCTAGATACAAGGAATTGCACAATTTATCAAACAGTCACAAAGTGCTGGTGTAACTCAGCGTTTCAGGCAGCATCTCTGGAGGGCATGGATAGGTGATATTTTGGTTTGGGACCCTTCTTCGGAGTGAAAAAGGCCCTCGACCTGAAACCTCAACTATCCACGTCCTTCAGAAATGCTGCCTAACCTGCTGAATTACTCCAGCACTGTGCAGAATTTTAAGTACACATGCATTGTGTCAATGATCCCAAAAGAATGAATTAATGAGATTTTGTTTTATACTGCTGCTAGGCTTTAATACTTAAAGGCTGGATAGAACTTGCAGGCAAGAGTAGCAAGATTGGGAATTTAAAGAAGGCCATCGGATACCTAGAAGGAGGACTGCAGAATTCAAAAGATATCTTTGGTCTGATGGGAAAGGTGAGCCGTTGCTATGCCTCTGACATTGTGACATGTATCTGGGTAAATCTCCTCCGGGTCGCCATGGGTTGTTCTGCATTTGGTGCATGAACAACAGGTTTGTGTCCCAATAATACCTTTGGCGTTTCCCTAAGATATCCCAAGTGTTTCCAAGCTAAAGAATCACCTTTTAAGGAGAAATCCCTGTTATAATGAAGGCAAATGCAGCATTTCACCTTTAACCCATGACCTCTGGTTCTTTATTCCACTACTTTGGGTAAAAGGCTTGACCTGTATCTATTCCCCTCATGATCGTATACACCTCTATGATCACCCCCTTATCCTCTTACGCTCCAAGGATTAAAGTCCCAGCCTGCCCAGCCTCTTGCTATATGGGTGAACAGATGTAAGAGATAAAAGGAACCAAAATGATGTAAGAAAAGGAGAGATGAAGCGTGAAATGTGAAGCCAGAGAAAGGGATATAGGTGGAAGGAGAAGTGGTGAATGGGAAAGGGTGTTGGGATAGTGGGAAAAATGGGAGCACATCCAAGTGGAGCACCTGGAACAGATGGCGGGGAAAAGGGGCAAGGAATTATCGGTTATTTACTTAATATTGGGGAATTCAAAGCTCATACCATTGGGGTGAGCTACCCAAGTAGAATATAGTCATACAGTGTGGAAACAGGCCCTTTGGCCCAACTTGCCCATGCCAACCAACATGTCCCATCTGTAGTCCCATCTGCCTCTGCCTGCATTCAGCGTATATCCCTCTAAACCTATCCTAGCCATGAAACTGTCTAAATGTTTCTTAAACATTGTGACAGTACTGTACCTGCCTCAATTATTTCCTCCAGCAGCTCGTTCCATTCGCCCCCCCCCCTCACTTTAAACCTGTCCATTCATTAGAGTGGTTGCTTAGAGTAGTCTGTTACATAAAATAAATTACGTTTTGCATTCATTGTTGCCGTCCTCCCTTCCTACCCCTCCCAATCTCCGAGCCACAGGTCTATTACCTTCTGAAGAAGCAGAATTTCCTGGTTGCCCTGGAAACAGTCAATCAGATTATTGCCACCAACCCCACATTCCTGCCGGCGCTTGTTCTGAAGATGAAACTGTTTTTGGCCCAGAACAACTGGGACCAAACCCTGGAAACAGCAAAACGGCAAGTATAGAGGAGGGCTAATTTCTTTAATGATGTATACCCAAAGTACAAATGCTGCAGGGCACATATTATAATTTAAGTAACAAAAGGTTAAATTATTTTGTGCATTGAACTTTTGCTGGCAGTATATATGTTTATTTTATTTCATAATCCTTACGTCCTCATTATCTGCTGGCTTACTGCCTACGGATCCATGCACTTGCAACCTCCGCCCGAGGATTTGTTCCAGAACCACCAACCGAGGCAGAATGCGTACTAGTGCTCGCGCGGGTGATCAGGAGAGTGGGCCGGGGCCAGGGTGCAGAGTGTGAGCCGGGTACTTGGAACAGAGCTGGAACATTGGTAGTTCTGCTATAACATGGGTTTCCACAACACGATTTGAATGTAATGCGAGTGATGAACTGGGTAACATGACTTGTGTTACATGGGCCAAATTGGCTGTAATATGATTGTGATCAGGAACCAGAGAACCACTTAAAAGTTAGGATGTAGAAACAAAGAACTGCAGATACTGGTTGATACCCCAAGTGCCAGGGTAACTCAGTGGGTCAGGCAGCATCTCTGGAGAAGAAGGAAAGGTCACATTTTGGGTTGGGACCCAAAACCTCACCCATCCCTTTTCTTCAGAAGTGCTGCCTGACCCACTGAATTGCTCTAACACTTTGTACTCACTTAAAAGTTAGCTTGGAACTTGACAAACAAAGAAAGTAAAGGGCCTTGTCCCACTTTGGGATTTGTTTCGGTGACTGACGCCCGTAAAACCATCACGTTATATGACATACACACTGACGTATGCTGTTCTGCGGGTGACGCCGTGTCAGGGTCAGGGTTTTAGGGTTAGGGTTAGGGACCACAGGTGGGCTGTCAAATATTCTTCCTTCAATGCATGGATTTTAAACATTAATATATTAAAATTAACACAATAAAATCAATTGTGCAAATGAAAAGTTGGCTGAGTGGTTCAGCTTTATTTACAGATGTATTGGTCCGCTTCCAGATCCAATCACCGTCTCTAACTTTTTAAAGGGATGGACTCAGTGAGTGTGGACTGTACTCCCCTCTCCCGTCTTTTCATTTGCACTATTGATTTTATTGTATTAATTTTAATATATTAATGTTTAAAATCCATGCATTGAAGGAATAATATTTTACAGCCCATCTGTGGTCCCCAACCCTAACCCTAACCGGGCGTCACCTGCTGGACAGCATACATCAGCGTGTGATAGGGTGCACGACATGATGAGACACACAAATGTTGCCCCTGGATTTTGAACATTCCAAAATTCATGGACGACGGGGAGAAACCGCGCGTCACTATTATGCGTCACCACGCATCATGCCGCGTCACGACCCGACCACGATGAGACAACCTTTTTTTAAGGCTGTCGCCGAAAATGTCGCCCAAGTGGGACAGGCCCTTAACCTGTCTTGGATTAAACTGTTTCAATGCAACCTCCCTGCAGTAATCGGATACACTGGTCTCTGAAGATCACAGCTGCTGCTTTAACCTGGATCAGCCACTAAAATTGTCACGCAATTCAATAACACTTGTGCAATGATACTCTATTAAACAATGTCACGCATAGCCATTAGTATTTTTAGCCTTCAGTAACAAATGCAACTCTTGCTATTAAAATGACCCATTATTTTTGAAAATCCAGTGAAAAGATAACTTTGTAATTGTGAGTCTGAAAGTCTACCCCTAATCTCCATTGAATTTATAATGTGATTTTCTATAGACTGGGGTTTCTTAGGAATGCAACAATCATGTGTAGCAGAACTATCTGTAAACATATTTTTAAAAATTAAGCTATCTTTTTGATGTTGTAATGGCAATTTACTGTATGTTTGAGAAGCTCATTGTAGACTTCAGGAAGTCCAGAGGCGGCACGCACACCCCCATCCACATTAACGGGACGGAGGTGGAACGTGTTTCTAGCTTCAGGTTCCTGGGAGTCAACATCTCCGACGACCTCTCTTGGACCCACAATACCTCTACTCTGATCAAGAAGGCTCATCAGCGTCTCTTCTTCCTGAGGAGACTGAAGAAGGTCCATCTGTCTCCTCAGATCCTGGTGAACTTCTACCGCTGCACCATCGAGAGCATCCTTACCAACTGCATCACAGTATGGTATGGCAACTGCTCTGTCTCCGACCGGAAGGCATTGCAGAGGGTGGTGAAAATTGCCCAACGCATCACCGGTTCCTCGCTCCCCTCCATTGAGTCTGTCCAAAGCAAGCGCTGTCTGCAGAGGGTGCTCAGCATCGCCAAGGACTGCTCTCACCCCAACCATGGACTGTTTACCCTCCTACCACCCGGGAGGCGCTACAGGTCTCTCCGTTGCCGAACCAGCAGGTCGAGGAACAGCTTCTTTCCGGCGGCTGTCACTCTACTCAACAACGTACCTCGGTGACTGCCAATCACCAACCCCCCCCCCCCCCCCCCCCCCGACACTTATTATTATTTATTCAAATCGTTTGCTATGTCGCTCTTCAAGGGAGATGCTAAATGCATTTCGTTGCCTCTGTACTGTACACTGACAATGACAATTAAAATTGAATCTGAATCTGAATCTGAATCTGAATCTGATGTTTATATCATAAATTGCAACAAAATTAGGAGTTATAAACAAAGTTTATGGGTGATTATTTGACATGCAAATAGATAGAATAGCGAATTTGACTGTGTTTCTCTCTCTCTCTCTCTCTCCCCATTAAAACCAGAATTATGCTGAAGGATGAGACTAATGTAGATGCATTGCTGTTCTTGTGCCTCCATGCCATGTGCAAATTGGGAGAAAAATCTGAGGTGGGTGGCTGAAGAACTTCATGTCATGTTAAATGAGGCATTCAGCAAGATGTAAAAGCACAAAGAAGCTTTATCCCCAATTAGTAGACTTCCTCCTAATTTATGAGGAACAAAGAACTGCAGATCCTGGTTTACAAAAAAGACACACAGTGCTGGAGTATCTCAACACGTCAGTCAGCCTGTCTGGAGAACATGGATAGTGACTTTAGACGTACAGTGTGGAAACAGGCCCTTCAGCCCACCGAGTCCGTACCAACCAGTGATTGCCCTGTACACTAGCACTATCCTACACACTAGCGACAATTTACAGAAACCAGTTAACATACAAACCTGTATGACTTTTGAGTGTGGGTGGAAACCGGAGCTCCCGGGAAAAAAACCCACTTGGTCACAGGGAGAATGTGCAAACTCAGTACAGACAGCAGCCGTAGTCAGGATCGAACCAGGGTCTCTGGCACTGTAAGGCAGCAACTCTACCCCATGCACCACTGTGCTATCCTTGTACGTGTCGAGTTGAGACCCTTCTTCAGACCTGGTCTGAAGAAAGCTGCTGTCCCGAAGCATCACCTATCCATGCTCTCCAGAGATGCTGCCTGACCTGCTGATTGCTACAGCATCTAAGTACAATTTCATACTCCATGCAAAGTTAAGAATCTAAGCATGGACACTAAGTTCTTTTTAAGGGAGGACTTTCCCTTCATATAATGTAGAGGCTAAAGGGTGACCAGCTCAAGTGGTGAACCCTGGCCACCTTCCTTTTTCCTCCAGTCCCTGCCTGTGAATGTGTCTGTCGAAATGCCTCTTAAATGTCACTATCATTTCTGTTTTCACCATCTCCATTGGCAGTGCAGAGAATTTTATATACTTCTATTAAGTCTCCTCTCAATCTCCAATGCTCCAGAGAAAACAAACCAAGCATGGCAAACCCCTTCTTAATATTCTCTAATCCAGCAAGATTGGTGAATCTCTTCTGCACCCTCTCCAAAGCCTCCATATCATTATAATGCAGTCACCAACACAGCACACAATGGTCCAAATGTAGCCTTTACCAACGTTTTAGACAGCTGCAAAATGACTACCTGGCTTTGATACTCAATGCCCCCGCCAATGAAGGCAAGCATACTGTAAGTCTTCTTTGCCACCCTGCCCATTTATGTTACCCATTCAGGGGCTATAGACGTGCACCCCACATTTCCTCTACATCCATGCTCCTGAGGGTCCTGCCATTTCTCTGTATACTTTCCTCTTACATTTGACCATCCAAATTGCAACACCTTTGGATGTACAGATTAACATCTGTACAGTTTAAACACCATATATATCCATCCTGCCGCATTCTTTGACAAACTTTCTCATTATTCGCAACCCTGCCCATTTTCATATCATCTGCAAACTTCCAAATCAACCCACCTACATTTTTATTTTGTTCTATCATTGAGGAACACCACTGGTCACTGACCTTCAATCAAAATAACATGGTAGAGTTGCTACCTTCCAGTACCAGAGACCCAGGTTCCATCCTGTGTATGGCTGCTGCCTGTACAGAGTTTGTATGTTCTCCACTACCCTCTGACTTTAATGGCCAAGCCAGTTTTTATTCCAATCTACCAAGTCTCCATGGATTCCGTGTACCTTAATCTTCTGGACCATCTTACATGGAAGAACCTTGTAGAATGCTTCACTGAAGTTCATGTAGATATTCACTGCTCTATCCTCATCAGTCATCTCCTCAAAAATTCAATTAGGTTCATAAAATATTACCATATCAAGCTATGCCAACCTATCCCTAATAAGTCTATGCTTTTCAAATTGCATGTAAATCCTATCGCTAAGCATGTGTAAGAAAGAACTGCCGATGCTGATTTAAATCGAAGGTAGACACAAAATGCTGGAGTAACTCAGCAGGACAGGTAGCATCTGTGGAGAGAAGGAATGGGTGACATTTTGGGTCGAGACCCTTCTAACTCTAAGCATCTTCTCCAATAATTTCCCTACCACTGGCATAAGACTCGCCAGGTTTAATTTGCTGTATTATCCCTATTGCCCTTCCTTTATAAAGAAAAAAAAAAGACATTGGCTTTTCTCCAGTTCTCTGAGATCTAGCCTGTGGATAAAAGGATACAAAGACCTCTGCTAATACTGCTGTAATGTCCTGCGTCACTCAATGCATTGGGCGTGTCAATACCCGTGAGACCTGGATACCTGCTGTCCCAATAAAGTTTGTGACACTTAATTTGTCACATTGTGGAAATTGCTGACGAAGTATTTTGATATTTTCTTATAGCACACAAGTAAGCCATCCAGCCAATGCCAAAATCCCAGACCAATGCCCATTGCCCCACTGATTTTCCCTGTAACCTATAGCTATCAATTCTGCTCCTCACCTCCACGTCATCTCACCACCCACCTACACACTAGAGGCAATTCACACTTGCGCCTAAGTCACATTCAGAAACTTTTTCTCAGGGTGGAAATGTTCAACACTAGAGGGCATAGCTATAAGGTGAGAGTGCTGTAATTGTTTCCGTGCTGTAATTGTTATATGGTTATATGGTTATATGAGGTGCTGTTCCTCCAGTTTGTGCTGGGTGGTTAATGGAGATGTGCTGGGCACGTTTTTTTACACAGGGTGTGAGGGGGCCTGGAACACATTGCCAGGGGTGGTGGTGGAAGTGCAAGGTATAGAGGGATATGGATCATGTACAGGCAGATGAGATCAGTTTCATTAGGCATCATGTTCGGCAAAAACATTATGGCTCATTCCTGTGCTGTACTGCTCTACATTGCGATCGTATTACATATCTTGCACCATTATTTATCCAATCTATGTATCAATGCAGGCTGAAACTCGTGTGATGCAACTTATTAAAGCCTTGGAGATAAAGGAACCTCAAAATCCAAAACTTTATAACCGAGTGGCTGTTATATTAAGCAGAATGGTAAGTTAATAACACTTATTCCTCTAAAAAACACCACTGGATTTTGTTATCCCGAGCTTCATTTAGAAGAAGTTATCTCTCTGACAATCTAAATAATGTGTTGGATGATAAAATAGATTTAGCAAAGATCGAAACAAGATGTTGGAATAACACTGCGGGACAGGCAACATCTCTGGAGAAAGGGAATAGGTAACATTTCAGGTCGGAACCCTTCTTCTGTCCCTTACGTAAAGATAACTTTAAATTACGCGCAGGAAAGAAATGCAGATGCTGGTTTCAATCGAAGATAGACACAAAATGCTGGAGTAACTCATCGGGGCAGGCAGCATCTCTGGAGAGAAGGAATGGGAGACGTTTCGGGTCGAAACCCTTCTTCAAACAGATGTCAGGGGAGTGGGTGGGACAAAGATAGAATGTGGTCGGAGACAGTAAGACTGGTGGGAGAACTGGGAAGGGGGAGGGGATGGAGAGAGAGCGAAAGCAAGGGATATTTGAAGTTAGAGAAGTAAATATTCATACCGCTGGGGTGTAAGCTGCCCAAGCAAAATTATCAGAAATGCTTCAAATTAATTGAAATTGACAAGTTATTTTTTAAATTAAAACTATGTGTTTAAATACATAATAAACTACTGGTAATTCGTAACATAGAATGAAATAATGAAAAATGATTGAAAATAAATGTAGTTGACACAATGGTATCGCAGGTATATGGGACTAGGGGAGAATACGTGTTCAGCACAGACTAGAAGGGTCGAGATGGCCTGTTTCCGTGCTGTAATTGTTATATGGTTATATGAGGTGCTGTTCCTCCAATTTGTGCTGGGCCTCACTCTGACAATAGAGGAGGACCAGGACCGAAAGGTCAGATTGGGAATTGGAGGGGGAGTTAAAATGCTGGAGTAACTCAGCGAGACGGGCAGCATCTCTGGAGAGAAGCAGTAGGTGACGTTTCAGGTCGAGACCCTTCTTCAGACTGATGTCAGGGGATGTGGGTGGTACAGATAAAATGTAGTCGGAGACAGTAAGACTGGTAGGAGAACTGAGGGGAGGGGATGGAGAGAGCGAAAGCAAGGGCTACTTGAAGTTAGATAAATCAATATTTATTCTGCTGGTGTGTAAGCTACCCAAGCAAAATATGAGGGGCTATTCCCCCCCAATCAGGACAAAAATGTCAGTGTGGGAATGGGAGGGGGAATTAAAGTGTTGAGCAACCGAGAGATCAGGTAGGTTTAGGCGGACCGAGTGGAGGTGTTCAGCAAAACGAGCGCCGAGCCTGCATGTGGTCTCGCCGATATACAGGAGACCACACCTGGAACAGCGGCTACAGTAAATGAGTCTGGAGGACGTGCAAGTGAACCTCTTCCTCACCTGAAAAGACTGTCGGAGTCCTTGGACGGAGTCGAGGGGGGATAGGGACAGATGTTGCATCTCCTGCGGCTGTAGGGGAAAGTGCCTAGGGAGGGGGTGGTTTGGGTTGAAAGGGACAAGTTGACCAGGGAGTTGCGCGAGGGGGGAGGTATAGGGACAGGTGTTGCAACTGGGTGAAGGAAACACATCCAGCCACGGGGAAAGGGTGCAAACTCCACACAGACAGCACCCGAGGTCAGGATTGAACCCGGTTCTCTGGCGCTGCGAGGCAGCATCTCAACTGGCAGCGCCGCTGTGCCCACAATACATTTGGAGCCAAATACATTTGGAGCCGACCTTTTAGATGCAGATGTGACCTGTTGTGCACTTTGTACACTTGCCAGTGCGGGAGAAACCAGACCATCCTGGAGCAGATGCACAATCTGGTGGAACACGCACTACACTTGGACCCCACCAACTCGCAGATCGCTGCCGAGCTGGGATTCCAGCTGATTCTGCAGGAGAAGCCATGGCTCGCAGCAAAGCAGTACACTGAGGCAATGAAACTGGACGAAAGCAACATCCCCGCACTGACAGGTAATGGTTCTGGGTTCCCCATTTATGAGTCTGAAATTTAGTTTGGATAGAGTTTAGTGATACTGATGTTTCCCATTGTAATTATCACCCTGGGTCTTGATTGATTAATTGATCGAAAGATACAGCACGGAAACAGGCCCTTCAGCCCACCAAGTCCACGCTAACCGTCGATCACCCGTTCACACTAGTGCTACTTTATTTCACTTTCTCATCCACTCCCTACATGCTTGGGGCAATTTACAGAACGCTAAATAACCTACAAACCAAGCATGTCTTTGGGATGTGGGAGGAAACCGGAGCATCCGGAGGAAACCCATGCTGTCATAGGGAGACCGTGCAAACTCCACACAGTCTGCACCCGAGGCCATGATCAAACCCGGGTCTCTGGGGCTGTAAGGCAACTGCTATACCAGCTGTGCCACTGTGCTGCCCTATTGATATTTGTTTATTATTGTCAGGTATAACAGGATACAGTGGTAACATGTTTTGCATGTTATCTGGGCAGATCATATACAGTACATGAGTACAACAAGTCGTGCAAAAGAGAAAGTAAATAGAGTGCTGTACATAGTAGAGACACAAGGAACTATTAATACTGGAATATTGAGCAAAATACCAAGTGCTGGATCCCTCTATTATTACTTGAATGAACATCTCGTATATTAGAGATTAATTCCCTGTTTACCTTACTGTGGCCTTTTTATCTTCATTTCTCCGTAGCTGTAATACTTAATTCTGCAAAACACAAAGTGCTGGAGAAACTCAGCCGGTCAGGCAGTATCTGGGGAGGGAATGAACAGGTGACATTTCAGGTCAGGACCCTTCTTCAGACTCGGGTGACATTTTGAGTCTCAACCTTTCTTCAGGCTGAAGAAGGGTCCTGACCCAAAATGTTGCCTGTCCATTCCTCCACAGATAGTACCTGACAAGCTAAATTCCCCCTTTGTGTTTTGTCGAAGATAGTATTACAGTTACAGAGATAGTGTAGATTTTTTTAAAGTGCAAGGGCCACATGTAGACTAGGCGAGGGGGAATTCAAAACTAATATATGAGTGATACACACAAAGTACGGGAATAACTCAGTGTGTCGGGCAGCATCTCTGGAGAAAAAGGATCAGTGACATTTCGGGTGGGGAACCTTCTTCAGTCTCAAACTGACTCTGAAGAAGGGTCCCGACCTCAACTGTCACCCATCCTTTTTCTCCGCTGAGTTACTCCAGCACTTTGTGTCTATCTTAGGTATAAACTAGCATTTGCAGTTTCTTGTTTCAACCTAACATATGAGAGGCCTGTTCAAAAATTGGTAGTGAGAGATTTCAATCCAGCAGAATGTAAAGATATGCTGAATAATAAAAAACATACAGAGAAAGCAGAGAAATTGTATAACAACATTACAATGTCTCACAAATAAATCAGCTGACGTGTGCAGCATTGTAAACAAGATAGATGACTAAGCCAATCATATTTTTTCATTTTTTAAGTTTGGTAAAATTAAAACAAAGGAAGCTAACATATAATGAAGGTATTCTTGTAAAAACATTGCAAATTTTATTCACGTCAAATCACTGGAGGAACTCAATGGGTCAGGCAACATCTAAGGAGGGAATGAATAGATGATGTTTCAAGTCGGGATACTTCTTCAAAGACAACTTTTTACCACATTTAGAGAAAGGGTAGTTCCTAAATGAGTCAGTGCAGAAGTCACTTCCTGATGCTCATTCTAAAGGAGGGTCCCGACCCAAAATGTCACTTGTTCATTCCCTCCGCAGATGCTGCCTGACCCACTGTGTTCCTCCAGCACCTTGGGTTTTGCTCAAGATTCTAGCGTTTGCATTCCCTTGTGTCTCAATTTTATTTACGTTATGTTAACTGAAGCCATGGAGTCCCTTGCTTATAGTAAGCAGGATCAGCGCAAAAGATAAAACAAAAAAATGGGCATTTAGTGATATCAGAATAAATAAGTAATTGTATGTAAAGAGGAAAGATAATTTCTCCACATAGAAAATGCTGGAGATACATAAGCATCTGGAGAGACAAAAAGAGTTAAGGCCTGTCCTACTTGGGCGATTTTTCAGCGGACTGAAAAACCGGGAACTGGAACGGCGACTCTTAGAGAGACACACACACAGACACAGACACACACAGCGATGAACAGGAAGGTTAAGAAGGCTAGCACATTGTGTGGTAAGTCCTTTAAAAGTGGGGGGAGAAGAGAAGGAGTGGAGAGACTTTTAAGAAGCCAGACAACTTTTTAATGCCAGAGATGCACAGCTGTCAAGTTTGGCGGGCATTTAACATTACCGGTCGGTTATCCTTGGTTCTGAAAACGCGTGCTTAAGTTTTTTTCCCCCAATGAGCCGATGAAAATGCCCAGTCAGCAAATGCGATTAACTAAAACTACCTACAACTACTACGTATAAAGGAAATGGCGGCGCTGTAATGGCGCGGCCCCTGCAGCTCGTCTGTCCATTAAAAAAAATTGTTTTGTCCCGTTTGCTGTGGTTTTTTATATTGTTTTTAGCTGTGTATATGTGGGGGGGGGGGGGACTTTTAAATCTCTTCCCTGTACGGGGGACCCAAACTTTTCCCTGTCGGGTCCCCGTTGTCGTTGGGGCCTAGCACCGTGGAGCGGCCTCCAGCCGGAACGACCTGGGGGCTCCAGTCACAACCGCAGGAGTTGCAACACATATCCCTTTACCTTCCTCCTTGACTCCATCCAAGGACACCAACTGGTGATGCAGAGGTTTACTTGCACCTCCTCCAACCTCATCTACTGTGTCTGCTGTTCCAGGTGTCAACTCCTGTTCATCGGCGAGACCAAGCGCAGGCTCGGCGATCGTTTCGCTGAACACCTCCGCTCAGTCCACCTTAACCTATCTGATCTCCCGGTGGCTCAACACCTTTACTCCCCCTCCCATTCCCAATCTGACCTTTCTGTCCTGGGCCTCCTCCATTGTCAGAGTGAGGCCCAGCACAAATTGGAGGAACAGCACTTCATATTTTGCTTGGGTCGCTTACACCCCAGCGGTTTGAACATTGACTTCCCTAACTTCAAATAGCCCTTGCTTTCCCTCTCTCTCCATCCTTCCCAGTTCTTCCACCAGTCTTACTGTTTCCGACTACATTCTATCTCTGTCCCACCCCCTCCCCTGACATCAGTCTGAGGGAAAGGTCTCAACCCGAAACATCACCCATTCCTTCTCTCCAGAGATGCTGCCTGTCCCGTTGAGTTACTCCAGCATTTTGTGCCCACCCCAGCACTTTGTGAGTTTTTTTAATTGAAACCTGTTAATTTATAGATCAGTAAAAATTCATAATGGGGAGAATTTATTTTTTTCATTAATAAAGACATTTCTTTGTATAGTTGATGAAGAACATAAAGAAATGGTCTTAAATGTTCACAAAGATCTGTTTGTGACTGAGCGCTAAGAACAGTCTATTGTCTTTAGGGAGAATCCGAGCTGAGATCCTGCTTGGGCATTTGGAAGATGCAGAACAGCAGCTGGAGTTCCTGAAGGAAGTGCAAGAATTCATTGGAACATCCGGGGTAAGAAGGAGTTTACTTTTAGTTTGGAGATACAGCATGGGAACAGGATCTTTGGCCCACCGAATCCATGCCCACCTGCGATCCCCTTACACCAGTTCTATCCTACATCCTAGGGACAATTAACAGGATCCATTTAATGTAATTTTTTGTTTTTAGTTTATTGGACTTTTTTGTTTTGTTTATTATGTTATCTATTGAGTACTGTGTTTACTGACCTCTTATGATGGAGTAAGTAAAAAAATAATTGTTCCATTTTCGGCACATATGACACTTAAACACTCTTGAAACGTCTCTCTTGTTTCTTGACACAATCTGCCCTCAATCCAACCCAACACAATGTGCTGTCAATCCAGGCAAAAATCACACAATCTGCCCTTAATTGTCCAATACAACCTGCCCTCAATCTTACCCAACACAATCTCTCAACCTTCTCCCTATTTCACAGTTTACTTCATGGATTGTCGAATTGCCCAGGCAACTAGAGCAACAAAACATCCTGCTGGAGGAACTCATTGGGCCCAAATGCTCCAGGTTCCAGCATCTGCATGTTTGAAGCTCCCTCAGATTCCAGCATCTACAGTCTCCCGTGTGCGCAGATGACTGTGCTTGGTTCTGACCGGTGTGCCAGATCCGTAGCTTCACCCAGAGACTCTTTGCAGGGAAGAGAGATACTGTCCCCATGATTCTCAACTTGGTAACTCCGCAAGGGGCCTGTAGTATCTGGCCCAACTACAGGCCATGCGTATCTTTCTCTCCTTTCCTTGACATTTACTGTGACAGGACCATCGGATATCAAGGACCCCTATCATCCATCACACCACATCTTCTCCATTCTGCCATCTGGGATGAGGTACAGGAGCATCAGCTGCAAAACCAGCAGGATGCGACACAGCTTCTTCCCACAGGCAATAAGACTGGTTAACGGACTGTGTCCCCTCTCCATATATCATACACCAACACATCTAGGCACCTGTCAAAGCCAAGCCACTGTTCGGTCTGAATGTCTGTTTTTATTTCAATTTTTAGGCCTATTTTAGATATGGTCATTTTAATTTTTAAAGCTATATGTATTTATTCTGTTTTTATTAACCGCACTGATGGGAACTGATTGAGAAACAATATTTTTGTTTAATCTGTGTAAGTACTCAGTGAAAATGACATTAAAGTATCCATGTGCCAAAATGGGCCTCACATTGCACAGCATTTGATTGATTTTTTTTTAAATGTTCCCCCTCTCAAAGGAGCTGGCTTATCTTCAAGCTATATTGGCAGCAAATAAAGGCAGAGGACCAAAAGTGATCGTCAAGTTCTTGAACCAGGCTGTGGACATTCACTTCACCTCGCTGCAGGACTTTCCTCTCAGTGTGGAGTACTTTGAGAAGCTCAACCCTGAGTTCCTGCTGGACATTGTAAAGAAGCTTCTATCCCTCTGTCCTGACCAGGTGAGAATTGTGGGAACACACAAGGAGATTATAAACATTTCTGTGGCATTTAGTGCTGCTGACAAGACTGTGATTTGTTGTCTACTCCCAGTCACCTTGCGAAGGTGGGTGGCGAGTCGCCACCTCAAACCACAGCCGTCCTTCTGATGAAAAAGGACGCCCCACCCCCATATCACTCTGCTGGATCGACTGTTCCAGAATTTAGATCCAGCACCAGTGAAGGACCAGTTATGTATCTCCAGGTTAGGGTGGTGTGAGCTGTGAAGGTGACCCTGGAGTCAGAGCTGTTCTCTCATGCACCTGCTCTCCCAGATGATGGAGGTCATGAATTTTGGAAATGCTGCTGAAGAACCCCTGTGAGTTGCTACGCTCAGCAAATCCTTGTGGGTACACAGACCGTGGTAGTGCCTGGGCGGAGATGCTGGATGGATATTTAGACTTGCAGCTGAATTGTCTCTACATTAAAGAACATAAAATAGTACAGCACAAGAACAGGCCCTTTGGCCCACCCTCTGTGCCCAGCATGATGCCATGACTAATTCTTATCTGCCTGCATATAACCCATATCCCTCCATATCCACAAACATAGAAACATAGAAAATAGGTGCAGGAGGAGGCCATTCGGCCCTTTGAGCCAGCACCGCCATTCATTGTGATCATGGCTGACCTATCCACAAACCTATCCAAAAGTCTCTTAAATGCCACTATTGTAATACTTCCACCAGCACCCTCGGCAGCGCATTACAGGTACACACAACCCTCTGTGTAAAAAAAAAAAAAATGCCCCACAGATTCCCTTTAAACTTTGACAATCTCACCTTAAAGCTATGCCTTCTAGTATTTGATTTTTCCATGCCGGGGGAAAAAGGTTCTGACTGTCTACCCTATCCCTGCCTCTCATTATTTTATATACTTCTATCAGATCTCCCCGCAACCTCCAACGTTCGAAAGAAAATAATCCAAGTCTGTCCAACCTCTCCCTGTAGCTAGTAGTCCCAAATCCAGGCATCGTTCTGGTAAACGCCCTCTGTACCCATTCCAAGAGGGTGTTACATGTCAGAGAATGGAATGTATTTAACAGTCTAAGTATTGTTCATTTCACTTTTTATTATGTGCTAAGTTGCTGGCAGGATTTGATGAAAGAAGTTGGGAGATGATGTTATATAAAACGTTGGTGAGGCTGCATTTATAGAGTATTGTGTTTAGTTCTGGGCACTGTGTTATACAAAAAATGTTGTGAATTTGGAAAGGGTACTGAGAAGATTTACTAGGATGTTGCCTGGACTCGAGGGCCTAAGCTATAGGGAGAGGTTGAGCAGGCTGGGATTCTATTTGGAGCGCAGGTGGATGAGAGGCGATCTAATAGAGGTGCATAAAATCATGAGAGGAATATATCGGGTAGATGCACAGAGTCTCTTGCCTAGAGTAGGGGAATCGAGAACCAGAGGACATAGGTTTAAGGTGAAGGAGGACAGATTTAATGACCAACATGACTCATTCATACCAGTCTCACCTGCCTGCGTCTGTGGCCATATCCCTCTAAACATGTCCCATCCATGTACTTGTATAAATGTTTCTTAAATGTTGCGATAGTACCTGCTTCAACTACCTCCTCTGGCAGCTCGTTCCATACATCCACCCCCTTTGTGTGAAAAAGTCACCCCTCAGGTTTTATTAAATCATTCCCTTCTCACCTTAAACCTATGTCCTCTGGTTCTCGATGCGCCTACTCTGGGCAAGAGACTGTGCTTCTACACGATCTATTCCTCGTGATTTTGTGCACAATTTTGTGGGGACATGATATCTCAATTCCTCTGCTCATTGCTCTGCTCGATGAGTCAAGTGTGCCAAATGCCACCTTCACCACCTGTCCACCTGTGCTCTCATCAGAATCGATGCCATTAGCCCCCATTGCTGTAGTTACCATTTATTAGTGATGGCAGAGTCTGTCTTTAAATCTGTTAGGGCTGGCACATTGGCATAGAGCCACTGCCTCCCAACTCCAGCAGTCTGGGTTTGATCCTTATCCTAGTGCTCTGTAATCAGATATTTCTACATTCTCCCTGTGACCCCGAGAGCTCTCCCAAGGTGCTCCAGTTTACTCCCACGTGGCCTGGAAGGTTCATTGACCAGTGCAAAATTGTCCCCAGGTTAGTTTAGTTTAGTTTTGAGATACAGAGCGAAAACAGTCTCTTGGTTCCACTGAGTCCGCGCCGATCATCGATCGCTTCGTACACTGGCACCATCCTACACATTAGGGACAATTTTCATTTTTACCAAAGCCAATTAACCTACAACCCTGTACGTCTTTGGAGCGTAGGAGAAAACTGGAGCACTTAGAGAAAAACCCGCCTGACCACGGGGGGAATGTACAAACTCCGTATAGACAGCACCCGTAATCACGATCGAACCCGAGTTTCTGGCACTAAGGCAGCAACTCTACCGCTGCATCACCTTGCTGCACCTCGTGAAGTTGGGAATGTTGGGAGAATGGGTTGTGGGAAAAATCAATGGGGGAAATAACATTGCTCTATAAGTTGACATAGACTCGATGGGCTGAATGGCCCTCTATGTCGTAAGGTCATATCAAGTATAATGTGAATTAAGTCACGATTGCTCTTCACAGTCTGTTTTGCAAGGACAACCTCTTTCTCCTCTGCTAAGACAGTCTGCCATGATATTGGAGCCAGTGTTCAAGGTAGCTCCTGGGATTAAGCAGGTTCTGTACATAATGGCCCAAATTAGATACCTCTCAGGTAAGAACAATTTTGGTCAAGGATATATTATTAATTTTTAAAAATAATTTCTCGCTCTGACCATGATATACACTTGGCTAAAACAAATGCATTTCTCATTCCTCCTAAGACAGACAGAAAATGCTGGAGTAACACAGCGGGTCAGGCAGCAACTCTGGTGAAAAGGAATAGGTGACGTTTTAGGCTCATTCTTCCTGGCAGTTTCTAATGGCATCAACAGACCAATTCTTCCTGGCCGTTTCTAATGGCATTAAGAGTGCTACAGAGGTACAGCAGTAAGTGCTGTGACCTCGCAGCCCCAGTGACCTGGGTTTGATCCTGACCTCCGGCACTGTCTGTGCGAAGTTTGTGACTGGGAGGTGGGGAAGGTGGTTGGCACCTGGTTTTTCCATTCTCCTTCCACATCGCAAAGTTAGGAATGTGGTTGCAACAAAGTAGAGTGAGGACAAAAACAGCACTGGAAGACCAGATTTACAAGGATATTGCCAGTGCTTGAGGACCTGAGCAATAAGTGCAGCAGCAGATTTTTATATCGTTCAAGAGATTACTCCATCTCGCCATTAACTCGACTACATGGTTAAGGAGAATGTCGCAATACGCATGTGAGACCTTCAGAGCTTCTACGCAGATAAATCTTCATAACACAGTCTTTTGATTAATAGTTTTTTTATTGTTGAAGACACACTGTAAGATATACATCCAACATACTCCGACATACACTTTAATCTTCGTCAAACTCCAGCATATCGCCTTAAACGTTAGAAAACTCCTCTTGTCTCCGTTAAACGTCACATGGTCGAAGGGTAAACCTTCCCCATGTAAGTCCAAAACTAAACTAAAAACTAAGCTTCTGCGCAAGAAACCTTGCTCCAAACATGCCCTAGACTGTCATAAATCCCACCCACATAATAACGGGCAGTCTAAAATTGAAAGGCCAATGCCATTATTAATGACACCCAAAATAAGCCAATGGCCACTACAATGAGGAGAGGTTGGGCAAGCAAGGACTTTACTCCTTTGAGCGCAGGCGGCTTAGGGGTGATTTTACAGAGGCATATACAATCATGAGTTCATGACAAGTATAGATAGGGTGAAGGTATCAAGAATTAGAAGACAGATTTAAACTCAGAAGGAAAGGATTTTATAGGAATCTGAGGGGGCAACTTTTTCCACAGGTGAGAATATGGAACGAGCTGCCAGAGAAAGTAGTTTAGGCAGGTACAATAACACCCTTTAAAAGATATTTGGACAGGTATGTGAAAAAAAGGAGAGGTTGAGAGAGATATGGACCAAACGTGGGCAAATGGAATTATCCTAGATTGGACATCTTGGTCCACATGGACTGAGATTCTAATTCTGAGGAAAAGAGTGTCCAATCTTGTGCAAAACCTTAATTTGCATTTTAAGAGACAAAGGAAATTAAATGTTTTTTGGATATAGAACAGTACAGCACACAAAGAGGCCCTTTCAGCCCACAACATCTGTGCCGGACATGGTGCCAAGACCAACTCTTATCTGCCTGTACATAACCGAGGGACAGTTTCTTCCCAGCTGTTATCAGGCAACTGAACCATTCTGCCAGAGAGCGGTTTTGAGCTACTACCAATCTCATTAGAGATCCTTGAACTATCTTTATTTGGACTTTACTGGACTTTATCTTGCACATAACGTTATTCCCTTCATCACATATCTGTAGTTGTTTGTAATTATGTATTGTCTTCCCGCTGACTGGTTAACACGGAACAAGCTTCTCACTGCACCTCGGTACAGGTGACAATAAACTAAATTAACATAAACCACATTCCTCTATTCCCACCATATCCATGTGCCTATCCAATAGCCACTTAAACGCTACTATCATACTCGCCCCACCCTCCCCGCCCCCCACCACTGGCATGGCGTTCCAGCACTCACCACCCTCTGCATAAAATAAAATTTGCCCCACACATCTCCTTTAAACTTTGCCCCTCTCACCTTAAAGCTGTTTAAAGGTGTAAACTACCCTATCTCTTCCATGCAGACTTTCCAACCAGCAGGGAGAGTTCATGTAAGGACATGCAGCAGCAAGGGCAGGAAAGTTCACTGCTCCTGAATTTGTTGTCCTGTGAACAACAGAGTCATACAGCAGTTTCACCGCCTTTGGCACTGTGCTGCTGCAACACGTGTAGTGTGGAAGATGTTATTTAGTAATGGCCAATGCAGCAGGTATTTAGTGGGAATGATGATGATAAACTATGACTGGCCGGACAGTCGTTTTCACTCAATGCACGACTGTTGAAAATCTTTGGGATATATAATCAAGAGTGTGTATACCGGTGAACTATTCCCTCTGAGGGGGAACCCAGAACAAGGCCAACACAGTGGTGCAGCTGGTTGAGCCGCTGCCTCTCAGCGCACGTGGACCCGGGTCCGATCCTGACCTCAAGTGCTGTCTGTGGAATTTACACGTTCTCCCTGTGACCGCGTGGGTTTCGGCTGGGTGATCCGGTTTCCTCCCACATCCCAAAGTCATGCAGGTTTGCAGGTTGATTGTCCCTCTGTAAATTGCCCCTTATGCATAGAGTGAGTGGATGTGAAAGGTAGGATAACATAGAACTAGTCTAGTGTGAACAGGTGATTGATGGCCAGAGTGGACTCTGTGGGCAAAAGGACCTGTTTCCATGCTAATACATAAAGTAGTATAACATTTAAACTGCAGCTAAGACATTTGGGAGTGAAACCAGTATGTTCCATCTGCTCTAGTCCCACCAGCCTATGTTTGGCCCATATACCTCCAAAGCTGTCCTATCCATGTACCAAATATTAAAAATTAAAATAAAAAAAGACAATTTCTATTGCATATCAATTTCTATTTGGAAATTGACAAACAATAAGAAAAACTGTCTTGGAAATAAAACACTCGGGAAAAGAAAATGTTGTCTCACCGCTCCACTGTAGGGTGGTTGACTTTTGACTTTTAAGAACACAATCTATCATTTTTCACTGAAGAAGGACACAATGTGCTGAAGTAATTCAGCGGATAATAATAATAATAATAATAATCTTTATTGTCATTGTACAAGACAACAAAATTTTGTTAGAGCAGTCCTCCAGCTGCACAGGAATATGAGTATAAAATACGTTTAAAAAAAGAACTATTAAAAAAATGAGACTATAAACATATAGGAGTATGGGTGGGTGTGTGTGAGAGAGAGGGGGGGAATCAGTGGAGGGGGATAGAGTTCAGTAGTGTCACAGCTCGATGGTAGAAGCTGTTGTTTAGTCTTGTCGTGTGGGCGCTCAGTGTCCTGTATCGTCTTCCTGAGGGCAGGGGGGTGAAGAGGCAGTGTCCAGGGTGTGTGCTGTCTCTAATGATGCCCTTGACCCTCAGGATCAGTCAGCATCTCTGGAGAAAAGGTGATGTTTCGGGTCAGGATCCTTTGTCAGACTGAAAGTAGAGAAAATTCCAGAACAAATCAGGGCCGTCAACAGATGACCTCAGTAAGGGTGGAGCATTGGCTGGGGTGGGAGGAATACAAGGATATGAACCGTGGAACTGGTAAGAAGAGTAGGGTGGGAGAGAGGGAATACAGGAGCTATTTGAAATGAGAGAAATCAACATTTCACCCAGACCTGTCATTTTTCACTGTAGGGGTCCATTGAATTGACAAGCAATCGCTTCTATTGATAATTTTATTGACGGATGTTGCGGGTTGTGGGGAGAAGGCGGGAGAATGGGGTTGAGAGGGAAAGTGAGATCAATCATGATTGAATGGTGGTGTAGACTTGATGGGCTAAATGGCCTAATTCTGCTCCGATCACATATGAACTAATGAATCCATTAAACTATGTGACAATGTATTTTAAGCTAGCAGTAACAAAAATAAATTTGCAGCTATTAAAAAAGACCTGCGGGAGAAAAAACATTGTTATTGCAAGTAGTAAGTAGAGTAGCTGCCTCATAGCGCCAGAGACCTGGTTTCGATCCTGACTATAGGTGCTGCCTGCGTGGAGTTTGCACGTTCCCCTTGTGACCACGTGGGTTTTCTCTCGGTGCTCTGCTTTCATCCTACATTCCAAAGACGTGCAGGTTTGCAGGTTAATTGGCTTCTGTAAATTGCCCCTAGTCTGTAGGATGCAGAAGTGGGAAAACAAAGAACTAATGTACGGGGCGGGCGATCGATGGTTGGCATAAACTCAGTAGTCTGAAGGGCATGTTTCCACGCCGTATCTCTAAACTAAACTAAACTCAGCAGATTGGGCAGCATCTATGGAGAGAGAACTCTGATAATGTTGCAGGTCCTCCTTTAGAAGATCCAGCGGTGTGGTGCTAGACTTAGACAAAGCGAGATTTGAATTGATGGGTGGACTGTGTGAGCTGAATTCTGTTCCAGTTTGGTATTTCAGGTTAATTCTGTGGCTAGGTCTAACACCTAGGACTATTTTCGCCAGTCACACGGAAAATGGTATCTCCGAGGCAGCGAGTGGTGTAGCAGTAGAGTTGCTGCCGTACAGCGCCAGAGACCCAGATTCAACCGTGACTGCGAGTGTTGTCTGTACAGAGTTTGCACGTTCTCCCTGTGGCCACGTGGGTTTCCCCGGGTGCTCTGGTTTCCTTCCACGCTCCAAAGACTTGCAGGTTTGTAGGTTAATTGGCTTCAGTAATAAAAAAATTGTAAATTGCCTCTCATGCGTAGTAGGGTAGTGCTCGTGTACAGGGCGATTGATGGTCGTTGCAGACTCGATGGGCCGAAGGGCTTCATTTCACGCTGTATCTCTAAAGTAAAGGTTTATAGACACAGAAAAAAGTTGGTTTAATCTCCACTGTTCTTCATCCCGCACAGGTAACCTGAACACAGCACAGGCTATTCTGCATCCATATCTCCAGGTGAACCCCACTTTTGCTGATGGCCACCTGCTCATGTCTCAGATATACCTGTCCCAGGGCAATTACAAAGAGTGTTCCCACTCTCTGGAACTGGGACTCAGCTACAACTTCCAGGTGAGAATGATGTCATTGGGCTCAAAGGGACCGAAAGGGGAAACTCCAGAAATCTGCTAGAAATCTTAAATTAAGACAAAGAATGCTGGAAATACTCATGGAGCGTTTTGCATCTTGGTTAGCTACTGGTGACATATTACAAGGTTGGAGCAATAGAGCTGTAGAATCATACAGTGTGGAAACAGCCCTACAGACCACCTTGTCCACACTGACCAACATGTCCCATCTACACTAGTCCCACCTGCCTGTGTTTGGCCCATATCCCTCTAAACCAATCCTATCCATGTACCTGTCAAAATGTTTCTTAAACGTTGTAATAGTACCTGCCTCAACTACCTGTCACGGCAAGTCGTTCTGTACACCCACCATCCCTTGTGTAAAAAAAAAAAAAAGTTACCCCTCGGGTTCATATTTAATCTTTCCCCCCCTCACTTTATATCTATGTCATCTGGTTCTCAATTCACTACTCTTGGCAAGATACTCTGCGTTTACCCAATCTATTCATTTCACGATAGACACAAAATGCTGTAGTAACTCAGCGGGACCGCAGCATCTCTGGAGATAAGGAATGGCTGATGGTTCCAACCTGTTCCTACCTACAGGTACACGTACACGTCCAACCTCATCTACTGTATCCGCTGTTCCAGGTGTGGACTCGGCGAGACCAAGCGCAGGCTCGGCAAACGTTTTGCTGAACACCTCCGCTCAGTCCACCTAAACCTACCTGATGTCCCAGTTGCTCACCACTTTAACTCCCCCACACATTCTACACACTGACCTTTCTTTCCTGGGCCTCCGCCATTGTCAGAGTGAGGTCCAGCGCAAATTGGAGGAATAGCACCTCTTCGATTGAAACCACCATCTGCAGTTCCTTCCTACACTATTAATTTCATGATTTTGTACAAAAAATGCATTAAGAATGAGCCAGGAATCACCAGGCTGCTGAACCTTAGATCAACAATGGGGAAATGACTAGAAAAAACTCCAAGGCACAGGATTTATGTTATTTTTATGTTCACATGGGGAGGGAAGGGCTGATTATGAGGAATTTACATGGTTTTGTGCAGGGGATATGTTACATAGATTCAAGGATCGGACTAGTAGAACAGAAACCAGGCACACTCGTCTGTTAAGTTACAAATCAGTTTTATTGGCACGAGAGAGAACAAAAAGAATACCTATCTCAGTATGCGCGGGGGCCTGTCTTACAGCAGCTCACCTCCCTCCTATCCTCTCTCTCTCTCTTGGCCTCCGTCCACAATGCTGATCGCAACCCAGCCTGTCGGTGAACCCCTCTCGTCAAGAACTACCTTGTGGCTTACTGGCGCCTGCCTTTATACAGGCAGAAAACAGTTATTGAAATGACCGCTGATAAGTCCTGGCCAATAGCACTGTTTCCAAATAAATTCAAACTACAACCAATGGGAGGGGACTGCATCCGAGGAAACCCCCCCCCCCCCCGGAAACAAAGCGCTAACAGCTGCAGACTGGCGCGTAAAGGTAATACACACGGCACTGCTGGTTTGGCGCCCGTTTTAAACAAACTGTCAAGCGCATGGGAATTTAACAAAGCTGTCGACTGGCGCTCTATGGGTTCTAAATATATACACAACGCTATGGGCACTGCTGGATTTTTGGCGCGTCAAAAGACTGTTTTTAAACAGCGCTGTCTCACAAAATCTTACGCGCATGGGAAATTGATGAAGGTTTAACATGGATTGCATGGGTTTTTTTGCAAAGTGTTTGCAAAGACCTACATGGTAACTGATCTGGAAGGTTAGGACACCGGAGGTTCAAGGCTTCGGCATTTTGGATAAATAGGCAGAGAGCAGTACCTTCATCTTAGAGCTATGAAAACAGGCCCTTTAAACATGAGCGCTATGGGATTTCACATCCACTCCCTACACAATTGGAGCAATTATACAGTCAAACCAGGACAGGACCTTCACAATGAATAATGGGGTGGTCAAGAAGGTTTTCGGTACATTGGCCTTCATCAGAGTATTGAGCAAAGAAATTGGGATGTTATGCTACAGTTGTACAACACAGTGGCGAGGCCGCATTTGTGTTCAGTTTTGTTCATTAAACTGGAAAGGGTGCAGAGAAAATTTTGAGAGGATGCTGCAGCCGGCCTTGGAGGTGCTGGAGGCATTACCCCGGTTCACCCTCCTACCAGATCTTGCTCCTCGCGTCCAACGTCTCCAGCTCCATTCCGGTTACGCCATCATGTGTCTTTGGTCCGCTGGTTCCTGGTCCGCTGAGCCTTTGGATGGGCCATGCTCACCAACAAACCTTCAGGTGCGTCCCGCCAACCGATGAGCCTTGGGGCCGGTTCTCCATTACCCTCTACCAAACTACAATAGTTACACAAGAGTATTATTTTTTGACGGGTCAGATAGGGTGTTATAGTAACTAAGGTACACCCTTCTGGAGAAACTCAGCGGGTGCGCGCTGACTATCGATCGAACCTATAGTACCATGTTCAAAATTTTGAGATTTCCAAAAATCAAGTCCATTTACCCACAAAAGGAGCAATAATTATGACAGTCAAATTCACTTTCATATCTCAAGTATTTCAAAGTTATGGCTAATAATACTCTGAAATTAGCATCTTGTTCCCTATTGATTTTCGGTACATTTCTTAAGGAAAGATTAACATTTTTAAATAGCCTAATTGAGCAAAGAAATTGGGAATAATTTATGCTACATTTTTATATCTAATTTACAGTGGCGAGGCCGCAAATGGAAGGAATTTAGTGTTCATTGCTGTAAATAAATGCCCATTTGGAATCGGGTGGGTTCATGTGAACGCGAAGTTTAGAACGTTGACATCGCGCTTTTAGTGCCCTCAAATGCCGAGATGCTGCGGGATATAAAAGCCGAACCTCGGAGGTGCTGGAGGGCATATATTATGCCCCATTTAATGTAAAAATAACCCTCCTACCAGATCTTGCTCCTCGCGTCCAACGTCTCCAGCAGTAATTTTAAAACTATTTACGCCGTCCCATGTGTCTTTGGGTGGGTTCCTGGTCCGCTGAGCCTTTGGATGGGCCATGCTCACCAACAAACCTTCAGGTGCGTCCCGCCAACCGATGAGCCTTGGGGCCGGTTCTCCATTACACTCTACCAAACTACAATAGTCACACAGAGTATTAATTTTGAAGGGTCAGATAGGGTGTTATAGTAACTAATTGTGGTTGTTATGTGATGTTATAATATGCCTTCGAAAACTAATAGATCTTGTGTAGCAAAGCATAGGATTGTATGCTAGGTGTAGTTTGACAACTGCCTAAATTTATGTCCATTTAATTGATACTGTTGCAGGTTAGAGATCATCCAACCTACCACTTGATTAAAGCCAGAGCACTGAAGAGGATGGGCAACATTGGGGAAGCAGTAACTGTATTAAAAACAGCCATTGGTCTGCCGGGAGTGAGGAATTATTCCAATGTAAAGGGCAAAGAGTCATTGGCTGACATCAGTATAAGCAACTGTGTCTCTGTATATCTGGAGTTGGCAGTGGCTTTACAATTGAATGGCGAGCAGGTACTCCCACCTAGACACTACTTAGGGCGGGGTAGCGGTAGAGCTACTGCCTTACAGCACCAGAGACCCGGGTTCAATCCTGACTACGGATGCTTGTCTGTACGGAGTTTGTATCTTGTCCCTGTGACCTGCGTGGGTTTTCTCCGAGACCTTCGGGTTTCCTCCCACACTCCAAAGACTTGCAGGTTTGTAGGTTAATTGGCTTGGTATAAATGTAAAATTGTCCCCAGTGTGTGGGATAGTGTTAATGGGCGGGGATCGCTGGTCGGAGCGGACTCGGTGGGCTGAAGGGCTGTTTCCGTGCTGTATCTCCAAACTATCTCCAAGCTATTACCCGCCACGCTTTGTCTTCCCTCTCCCCTTTTCCAGTTTTCTTCTCCCACATTTCAAACAATCTGAAGAAGGGACTCGACCCGAAACGTCATCTCTCTGTTCTCCAGCGATGCTGCCTGACCCACTGAGTTACTCCAGCACTTTGTGTCCTTTTGTGTGTTAGCCAGCATCTGCAGTTCTTTGTTTCTACAGTCTGCATTTATGTTCCTTTAACATAATAAAAGAAAAAGCCAGTAAATAAGAATAATTAGAGAGTAGTACAGGACCAAAAGCCCTTCAGCCCATCAAATCCTTGCTGTTGATCAAACATCCGTAAGCAACCTGGCTCTCTGGCACTGTGAAGGAGATGTCGCGTTTTCTATCAAGCCCATCATTGTGACATAGACTTAAATCTGGTGAAGATTGGAAAAAGAGGAATATTCTTTATCAATGTACCGCTGCTGGCAAATTCATTTCACTTGCACTTTATGTGCAATCTGACGAATAAAACTGTATTGTATCGTTGTATTGTGTATTCAAGCATGAGGTGTGAGTAAGAGACTTTGATTCATGTGGAGAAAAAGAATGGTAGAGCTGTTAGGTTGAATGACCTGTTTACATGTTGTAACATGATCCGATTCCACATCTTTCCATGGTAATGTGGATACAAGGAACTGCAGGTGCTGGTTTACAAAAAAAAGAGACAAAGTGCTAGAGAAACTCAGCGAGTCAGGCAGTATCTCTGGAGAACAAGGATAGGTGACATTTCGAGTCGGTAGACAACTTTACTGGGCCTTACTTGACCAAAAATTCAGCCCAACTTCCTTCAACTCACCTGGTTGATTTCAAGGCACGATTATTCCCTCGAGGCAACGTGAGATCAATGATGTATGTTCATGTTTCTCAGTGAGGGAGATTTACAAAGATGTTGCCACAAGTCGAGGGCCTGACCTATAGGGAGAGGTTGAGCAGGTTAGGACTTTATTCTTCGGAGCACAAGAAGATGAGGGGTGATCTTAAAGAGATGTAAAAGATAAGGGGAGGACTAGATAGGGTAAATGCCCAGTCTTTTACCAAGAGTTGGGGAAACATTAATCAGAGGATAAGGTTTAGCTGTGGGGAAAAAATGATTTAATAGGATCCTGGGGGACAACTTTTTTACATATTAGGTAGAAGATGCAAAAGTTTGAAAGTATTTACCATCAGATTAAAGAAAAGCTTCTTCCCCGCTGTTATCAGACTCATCAACAAACCTCTCATGCAATAAGGATGAATTCCCGATCTTCCAATATACCTCGTTACATCACATGCACTTTTCTTCTATCTGCACTTTCTCTGTATCTTCAGCACTATATTCTACATTATGTGAATATATTCCCATTTGCACTATTTGTTATACTCGTGTCTGGTACGTTCAGTCTGGATGGCACGCAAAAATAAAGTTTTTCTCTGTACCCCAGTACATGTGACAATGATAAACCAATACAGGTACCAATATCAATACCAGTTGAGGATGCAAGGCTGAGATGTGTCAGGATGAGGTTGGTGAGCCTTTGCAAATGCACTCAGTGAACAGTACCAATCACTGTCTCAGCAAAGCCACCAGCAAAATCAAGGACGAGACTCACCCCAGTCACTCCCTCTTCTGCTCTCCTCATCAGGCAATAGGTACAGAAAGGTGAAAACACACACCTCCAGATTCAGGGACACTTTCTTCCCAGCTGTTAACAGGCAACTGAACCTCCCTATCACCAACGAGACAGTTTGCCCTGACCTACCATCTACCTCATTGGAGACCCTCGGACTATCTTTACTCGGATATTACTGGACTTTATCTTGCACTAAGCATTATTCCCTTTATCCTGTATCTGTACGTAGTGGATGACTTGTTTACAATCATGTATAGTCTTTCAGATAGCACGCAACAAAAAAGCTTTTCACTGCACTTTTGTGGCAATAAAGTAAACTAAACGAAATTTATGATAAGATTTGTCTTTACACGGAGTGGAAGGTCGGCGTATTATAGCAAGGGTGTGGAGGCTTTGGAGAGGGTACAGAAGTTGTTCCCCAGAATTTTGCCTGGATTAGAGAATACTAAGGAAGGATTTGCTTGGATGGTTTTCTCTGAAGCATTGCAGACTGAGGGGTGAACTGATAGAAATATATAAAAATCTGAGGGGCATAGATAGGTGAGAAAATCAGAATCTTTTTCCCAGGGTGGCAATGTTAAATACTAGAAGGTATAGCTTTAAAGTGAGAGGGGTAATGTTTACACAAAATGTAGTTTTATAACTTAAGATAAGTTTTGTCTCAACACTGAGTGGGAGGTCACCACATTATGGGAAAGATGTGGAGGCTTTGGAGAGGGTACAAAAGATGCTCACCAGAACATTGCCTGGGTTAGAGAGCATTAAAGAGGGGTTTGCCAAACTTGGATTGTTTTCTCTGGAGTATTGCAGACTGAGGGGGGAGACCTGATGGAAGAATATAAAAATTATCTGCACTGCCAAGGGAGATGGTGGAAGCAGAAATTATAGTGGCGTTTAATCAGATGTTACTGAACTTTATCTTGCACTGAACGCTATTCCCTTTATCCTGTACTGTACACTGTGCAGAGCTTGATTGCAATCATGTATAGTCTTTGACAAAAAAGCTTTTCAGTGTACCTTGGTACATGTGACAATAAACTAAACAATCATTGAATTTTCTTTGCAAGCACGAAGCCTTCAAAGTCATGCAAGATGCCATCCGCGAATTTGCTGGAACCACAGAGGAACCTCGCATCACTGTTGCAAATGTCGACTTGTCTCTCAGCAGAGATGACGTTGAAACAGCGTTCAGCATGCTCAGAAGTATCCACCCCAAGCAGCCTTACTACATCAAAGCTCAGGAGAAACTGGCGGAGATCTACCTGCACAAGAAGAAAGACAGACGGCTTTACATCAAATGCTACAAGTATGTAAAAGACTGATCCAGGATTGTAAGAGAATATCTCAATTTTTGGAAACTTGAAACGAGGAAGGCGGCATGAGGCGGCAGGCACGGTGAAGGCACGGTGAATGGGGCGGCACGGCACGGTGAATGGGGCGGCACGGAGAATGGGGCGGCACGGTGAATGGGGCGGCACGGTGAATGGGGCGGCACGGTGAATGGGGCGGCACGGTGAATGGGGCGGCACGGTGAATGGGGCGGCACGGTGAATGGGGCGGCACGGTGAATGGAGCGGCACGGTGAATGGGGCGGCACGGTGAATGGGGCGGCACGGTGTGAATGGGGCGGCACGGTGAATGGGACGGCACGGTGGCACAGCATTAGAGTTGCTGCCTCATAGTGCCAGAGACCCCGGTTTCATCCTGACTACAGGTGCTGTCTGTACAGAGTTTGTATGTTCTCCCTGTGACCACGTGGGTTTTCTCAGGGTGCTCTGGTTCCCTCCCACACACCAAAAACGTACAGGTTTGCAAGTTAATTTGCTTCGATAAAAATTGTAAATAGTCGCAAGTGTGTAGAATTGTGTTAGTGTACGATGATCACTGATCGGCGTGAATTCGGTGAGCCAAAGGGCCTATCTCTAAAATAAACTGAACTAAATGAGGATGTGGATAGGGTGCAGAAGAGGTTTACCAGTATGCTGTGTGGGTTAGGGGATATTAGCTTCAAAGAGGGGTCAGGGAAAGAGCGTTCACCTCGCAGCCCTGTTTCCACCAATCTTTCCACCACCACGCACACGAAGCACAAGACACCATCGTATGCAGATGCCGAGAAGTGTGTTCAGCTCTGGTTGAACAATTTCTATTCTTGTGATGTGGACTCGATAAGAAGAAGCTTCAAAAACAAATTTGGATAGACAATTGTTTCAGGTCAGGATCCTTCTTCAGACTCAAGAAGGGTCTGAGGAAGGGTCCCGACCCGAAATGTCACCTCTCCCGATTAGGTTTAAGGTGAGAGGGGCCAAGTTTAAAGATGTTTTTTTACTGATGGTGATTGGTGCATGGAACGTGCTGTCGGGGTGGCGGTGGAGGCAGATCCATAGTGATGTACAGGAGGCTTTTAGATAGGCACATGGATATGCAGAGAATGGAGGGATATGGATCGTGTGCAGGTAGAAGAGATTAGTTTATCTTGGTATCATGTTCGACACAGTTATTTTAGGCCCAAGGGTCTGTTCCTGTGCTACACTTTCCTATCTCTTCTATAAGACTATAAGACATAGGAATAGATTTAGGCCATTCAGCCCATGAAGTTCACTCCATAATTCAATCATGGCTGATCGATTTTTCCCTATCAATAACCTTTCTCCTAATAATTACTAATTCTAATCATTACTAATCAAGAAGTTATCAATCTCTGCTTGAAAAATACCCAATGACTTGTCCTCCACTGCCGTTTGTGGCAATGAATTCCACAAATTCACCATCCTTCTCATATTCATTCTATGTTGGTTATTAAAGCACAGGGAATCCCGTCCTTTTTTTTTAAGTACAACCATTGAGTACAAAAGCAGGAAAGTTACGTGGAACCTGGTTTAATCACAATTAACTTCATAACCTTTTGTTATATGATTGATTATGGTTGCATGATAATGCTGAAACATGGGTGGGTGCTTCTTGGATTGAGAATGAATCGAGGTGTTTACAATTTAGAAGGTTTAGGCAGAGTGACGTAAGAGAATCTGAAGAGATGATGTTTAAGACACTGGGTGGTTAAGGTGTGGAATGCACAGTGTGAAGGGATACTGGAAACACGTTCAATATAATCATTAAAATAAGACACTGAAATAAGCTATTTGGCCCATCAGGTTTGTGCTAGTCACTAAAGAGCTACCCTTCCTAACCTCTCTCACTAGCACCATACGTGAGCCCAGAGGTCATGTATTCCCAAGTACATTTGCAAGTGCGGGTCCACCACCGATTTTCCCGTAACCGGTGGTCCGGCACCTCCTTTAATCCACACAAAATTACAAGACGCACTTGAAATCCCCCCCCCTGGAAATCCCCCCCCCCCCGAACATGTGGCGCCAAGAACGGGTGAGGGGGCCGACCTTGACTTGATCGGGACTTCCATGGCCAATCGGGAGGGATTGAATTTACCCCCTGTGGCTTGGGCTCTAGAACTCCGGCTTGGCCAGAGCCAGCAGATCCATTATCTTAGCCAGCTTCCAAGTCCAACTTAGCGGGCCAGTATCTCAGTTCTCCTGCAGCCAGGGCGGAGCATTTCGGTACAGTTCGACTCCTCTTGGAGGTCGTGACATCTGTCAGTCCAGCAAAATGGATAATCTGGAAAGGCTGTGGAACCAAGGGTACTTGAAAATCGACGGTGGACTTTTACTTCTCAAATGTAATGAAGGCTTCTGCATCCATCACTCTTTCAGGCAGTGAATTCCACATTCCTATCCGAGCAGAGGAAGTGTTTCCTCATCATCTTCCTTGTTTTTCTACCATTCACTTTGCGATTACCCCTGGTTTTTGGCCTTTCCACCCAGGATCAAAATTGGTCCTTCCTAAGCATTCTACCTAGGCCCGTCATAGTCTTTTGCACCTTAATTAATATATCTCCTAATCCCACTCCATTCCAAGTCTATCACGTCTTTCCTCTGAATTCCAGCTGAAATTCTCCAATCCTGACAACATCCTTATAAATCTCCTCACCCCCTCTGCAATCATAGCTTTCCTGTAATGTGATCACAGCTGATTCTTCATCTAAAGGGACTGCCCAAAACAGAGAAGCGAGTCATAGCTTGGAAACAGGCCCTTCAGCCCAACTCATTCGTGCCAACCAAGATACCCCATCTAAGCAAGTCCATTTGTCTGGGGTTGGTCCATATCTCTCTAAACTTTTCCTATACCTGTACCTGTCCCAAGTATCTTTCAAATGCTTTTATAGAACCTGCCTCAACGACCTCTGTTGCATTGATGAGAAAAGACTCGAGCTGTGGCTTAACCAAAGTTCTATAAAATTGTAGCATGAGCACACTTGTATTCTGTGCCTGAACTCACGTCTTTAGGTGCAGCGGTAGAGTCACTGCCCTACAGTGCCAGAGACTTGGGTTCAATCTTGACTACGGGTGATGTCTGTACGGAGATTGTACGTTCTCCCCGTGACCACATAGGTTTTCCCCAGGTACTCCGGTTTCCTCCCATACTCCAAAGGCATGCAGGTTTTGTAGGTTATTTGGCTTTGTTAAAATGATAAATTGTCTCTGGTGTGTCGGATGGTGCTAGTGTACGCAGATTGATGGTTGGCCTTGGTGGGCTAAAGTTTTAGTCTTGTGTTGAGTTTTATCTGCTTCAAACTACTGAATTCATGCTGTTCCATTTTACAGAGACTTGAGTGAGCAGTTCCCAAATCCGCAGATTACCCTTCTCCTCGGCGATGCATATATCACAGTCCAGGAGGTTAGTCCAAATCCCTACATTGACCACAGGTTGTATCCAGTAATGTGCAGGATGTCCTTCCCTGTCTCTAAATAAAGATTTAGTACTCATTCTAATGGCGGAGAGCAGAAGTTCTTGCATGGCAGGTACCCACAGAGCGGGAAATTTTAATTTAACCTGAGGGCGGCACAGTGGTGTAGCAGTAGACTTCCTATGTTACAGCTTCAGAGACCTGGGTTTAATCCTGACCGCAGGTATATTCTCCTTGTGACCGCGTTGGTTTTCTCCGGGTGTCTCGGTTTTCTCCCACACTCCAAAGATGTGCAGGTTTGAAGGTTGATTAGCTTTGGTAAGGATTGTAAATTGTCCCCAGTGTATAGGATAGTGCTAGTGTACAGGATGGTCGCTGGTTGGAGCCGACTGTTTCCGTGCTGTATCTCGAAAGTCTAAAAGTAAAGCCTAAAGTCTCTCCTGAGAGGGGTGGAAGAACCCGTGGGATCGAGTGAGACACTGGATTTATACCCTTCCCAATATTCAGTGGCTTCAGTGAAGAATAAAACCGAGTTCTGAGTTAAATGGAAAACTTGCCAACTTGCCAACTCACCAACATCCCGAAGTTAAAGTGCCCTCAGTTGAGATGTTAGATACAGGGTAAACTTCCCTCTGTTCTACCCAACAATGCCTTTAAACTGCATCCTCTAAATGTGACCATCTTAACGGTATACTTTTTCCCATTTTCCACTCTGGTACTGTACTACTGCTCGTTAGTGTCAGGGAGAGGTTGAGCAGGCTAGAACTTTATTCCTTGGAGCGCAGGAGGCTGAGGAGTGAACATATAGAGGTGCATAAGATCATGGAGGGAATAGAAAGGGTGAATGCATAGTCTTTTACCCAGGGTAGGGGAATGTAAAAACAGAGGATGTAGGTTTAAAGTGTGAGGGGAAAGATTTAATAGGAATTTGAGGGGCACCATTTTCACACAGAGGATGGTGGATATATTGAATAAGCTGCCAGAGGAGGACGTTGAGGCAAGTACTTAAAAAAAGACATTCAAAGACATTTGCATAGGTACATGGATAGGAAAGGTTTTGAGGGATATGGGCAAATCACGGGCAGGTGGGACATCTTGGTCGGCATGAGCAAGTTAGGCCGAAGGGCCTGTTTCCATGCTGTTTGACTATAAACCAATAACCCTCCATTCATTCAGTGGACACTGTGGCAAAGGTGCTCAAAATATGCTGGGGCTGTGAAGATTGGTTGTCCAATTAGGCAGGGGCAGTCCGGATATGAACCGTGGTCCCTGTGTGTGTAATGCCAGGGTCTAACATGCTTCTCCTGCACCAATCAATTCCTTCTAGATTTTTAAAATAACTACCTAGAATTGACAGTACTAACATGAGCAGCGGCCTTCAGCTCGATGTCTATGTTTCTATGTAGTTTTTGAATGACTGTGTGTTTGGGGGTGGGGGTGGGGGGGGGAGGGAGGGGGAAACTTTTAAATTTTCATCCAGTCTGCCCGTTGTGCTGTGAGCGTTGGAGCGGTGGTGGAGCGCTGCTTTTGCGAAGGCTGCATCCTCTTATCATCTCATTCAGCTTCTCCTTCAATTCACCCCTCTGATTGAATTGTAGAAACATAACACAGATTCTTGGCATATTTATGTTATCATAAATTAGGAATCTTTCACCCTTTCATTGATTGATTGATTGACGAGGTGCTGTCATTCTGCTGAGATTTGAGTTTAGATTATGAATGCAAACAGGTCCTCCAGCCACTGAGCCTACGCCGACCATCGATCATCTGTTCACACTAGTTCTATGTTATCCCACTTTCTCATCCACTCCTTACACACTAGGGGCAATTTACAGAGGCCAATTAACCTGCAAACCCGCATGTCTTTGGGATGTGGGAGGAAAGCAGAGGAAACCCACGCGGTCACGGAGAATGTACTAAACTCGATACAGACACCACCCGAGGCTAGGGTCGAACCCGGGCCTCTGGCGCTGTGAGGCAGCAGCTCCACTACTTGCCTCAAGTTGCAGGAATATCTCGAGAATTGACAGATGAGAAATAAAAATAAGGCGTTGGATGAACTCGGCAAGACAGGCAGCATCTATGGAAGGTATTGGGCCGATGATGTTTTTGTTCGGGAAATGTAGTCTGTGCATTGCCCCTCCACAGATTATGCCTGTCCTGCTGAGTTCTTCCTGCAATTTGTTTTTTGCAAGATTCCAACATCAGCAGTCGCTTGTATCCCCATTAACAGGATAAAGTTAAATATTTTCACCGCAAGTTAAAATAAAGCAAAAAAGGGTAGATCTGTGAGGCTTTGGTTTAGGTAATATTTGGGTTGGGGTGGCACAGCGGTAGAGTTGCTGCCTCACAGCGCCAGAGACCCGGGTTCAATCTTGATCACGGGCGATCTCTGAATGGAGTTTGTACGTTCTCCCTGTGACTGCGTGGGTTTTCTCCAACACTCCAAAGAAGTACCAGTTTATAAGTTTATTGACTTCAGTAAAATTGTAAATTGTTCTGAGTGTGTAGGAAGGTGGGGGTGGTAATTCCTCAAAAATGCTCCTTTCTTCCAGGAATCACATAGGGGGGGGGGGGGGGGGCACAGTGGGGCAGCTGTTCGAGCTGCTGCCTCACAGCTGGCTCTAACAGAGACCTGGGTTTGATCCTGACCTCGAGTGCACACCTTGGTAGAGTGAATAGGTGATTGAAGGTGGGCGTGGGCCGATGGGCCGATGGCCCTGTTTCCGTGCTGTATCTCTAAACTAGTCACCGTGTGCATTGGGAAAATTTTAAATGTAATCCCCCTCATGGTAGCAATGAAACCAGTGGGTCCCCTTCTAGACAAAGCGATTAGGATTAATCAACACCACACCTCAATGTTCAATACTGTTTTATTTTGTCTGAGTGACAGTTTATAATTTACTTTAGCCCGAAAAAGCTATTGAGGTATATGAACAAATCTTGAAGAAGAACCCTCATGATGGACAATTGGTGAGGAAGATTGGCCAAGCTTTAGTTAAAACTCATCACTACACTAAGGTAAGAGACGCTCACACCTCAATGGTGTTTTTATTGCGTCATGTGCAAACGCACAGTGAAATGCTTTTCTTACATACAGTCCAGTAAAGTATTGCATTACCTAAGCACATCTCTCTGGCCCTACACTCATTCCTGGAACACCGGGATAAGAAGGACACTTACGTCAGACTCCTATTCATAGACTACAGATCTGCTTTCAATGCTATTATCCAAGCCAAGCTAATTTCCAAACCTGTGTAACTTGGAGTCAGCACCCCCCCTGTAACTAGATCCTAGACTTCCTGACCAACAGACCACAATATGTGAAGATAGGTGACAAATCATCCTCTACAATAATCCTCAATATTGGTGTCCCGCAAGGATGAGTTCTCAGCCCCCACCCCCCCATACTCCTTGTGCTCCTTGTTTCTTCCCAGCTGGTATCAGGCAACTGAACCATCCTACCAAAAACAAGAGAGCAGTCCTGAGCCACTGTCCACGTCTTTGGAGACACTTGGACTATCTTTAATCGGACTTTACCAGACTTTATCTTGCACTAAACATTATCCTGTATCTGTACACTGTGGACAGCTCAATTGTAATCATGCATAGTCTTTCCTCATTGTATAGCACGCAACAAAAAGCCTTTCACTGTACCTCGGTAAACATGACAATAAACAAAACTATATTAAACTGATCCTCTCACCAGCTAGAGTGCGGTCCTGACCACCCCAACACCTCATTGCAGACCTTTGAACTATCTTTAATGGACTTTATCGTTCTTTATCCTCCACTAAATGTTATACCTTTCATCCTGTGTCTGTACACTTTGGAGGGCTTGATTGATATCATGTTTCCTCTTTTTGTTGACTGGACAGCATGCAACAAAAAGCTTTCACATGATGATGATAATAATAAACTAAATTAAACTGAGGGAATTTCTGTAATATGTTGAAACAAAGCAGCCACTGACAGCTCGAATCACTTGTGATCTGTTCATCTGCAGGCTATTCATTACTTCGAAGCTGCACTAAAAATTGGTGGACAGGACTTCTTGTGTCACGACTTTGCCGAACTCCTCCTGAAACTTAGGTTATTTGAACGGGCAAAGAAAGTTCTCAGACGGGCCCTGGAACACGATTATGGTACGTTGATGCCTCCAGACAGACAAGGCAGTACGAGTTGGAGTAACTCAGTGGGTCAGACAGCATCTCTGTTGAGACCCTTCTTCAGACTGAGAGTCAAGGGTGAGGGAAACTAGAGGTATGAAAAGATTCAGAACAAATCGGAGTCGGCACCAATGGCCAAGGAGCCCACAATGGTCTATTGTTGGCTGTGGAGGAGGTGACAATGAAGGGATATGAACGGTGAAATTAGCAGGATGAATAGGGTGGGGGTGGGATGGAGAGAGAGAGAATGCAAGGGTTATTTGAAATGACTGAAATTAATTTTCATACCGCTGGGTTGTAAGCTGCCCAAGCAAAATATGAGGCCCAGGACAGAAAGGTCAATGTGGGAATGGGAAGGGGAGTTAAAATGTTTGGCAACCAGAAGATCACATAGGCCAAGGTGGACAAGGGTGATGTACTGCGGTGTTTAAGAGTATTACCGCAGTTTGTAACGGCAACAGATAATTAGACATGGTTAGGTCATTGGTCAGCAGCTGAAAGCTTAATGACTGAGAAACATGTCATTGTAGAATAGTTAGAACACAAAGGAGACCATTTAGGCATGCGAGGTTATGTCAATTTGGGCCATCTCGGCAGCCGAAAAGCTTAGTCCCACCTGCCTGACCATGACCCTCCAAACATGCATATCCAATTTATTTTTAAATGATACCAATGAACCTGCCTCCACCACTTCCACTAGAAGCTCATTCCACACCGCTACCACTCTCTGAGTAAAGAAGTTCCCCCCCATGTTACCCCTAAACTTCTGTCCCTTAATTCTGAAGTCATGTCCTCTTGTTTGAATCTTCCCTATTCTCAAAGGGAAAAGCTTGTCCACATCAACTCTGTCTATCCCTCTCATCATTTTAAAGACCTCTATCAAGTCCCCCTTAACCTTCTGCGCTCCAGAGAATAAAGACCTGGATTTACAGATCGGGTAAATGCACACTCTTGCCCAGAGTAGGAGAATCGCGAACTAGAGGACATAGTTGAGGGGAGAAAGATTTAATAGGAACTCGAAGGGTAACTTTTTTTGCACAAAGGGTGGTGGGTGTATGCAATAAGCTGCCGGAGGAGTTAGTCGAGGCATGTACTATTACAACATTTAAGAAACATTTAGACAGATACAGGAATAGGTTAGGTTTAGAGGGATATGGGCCAAACGCAGGCAGGTGCGACTAGTGTAGGTGGGACATGTTGGTCGGTGTAGACAAGTTGGGCCGAAGGGCCTGTTTCCACGCTGTTTGACTCTATGACCTTTGTGCCCACCAAGTGGTTGCCAGCTCCTGGTAGAGCAATCTTATCAGTGAATCCCCGTGTTGTTTCCCTACAATAATTCAACTTGACTTGACGCGTCCAAGTCCCTTTTGAAGGGTAATGACCCATTTTGTTTCCACCAGTGTGTATGATTGGCCTGTACGGCCTGTTTCCATGCTATGCAATTATATGTGGGACATTACACATTGTGACAGTGGGAAGAATCAGCGCGCATTACTCAAATAATAACTTCCTGTTCAATATATCATTTTAGTATCGGCCACCTCTCACAAACAATAAATTCACACCATTCAACATGCAGGTGACATTTGGATTTTCAACATTTTGACTAGCAAGCGTAAAATCCTTAGTGTTGGTGTCATCGAACTACAGGGTGGGGAAGGTGAGATCAAGCAGGAGACGCTGAATAGATGGCGCAAAGAGCATAGTTTGAAGCCCTGGGGATTACAGGGAGGAAGAGGTGGCAAGGGTTCCTCTAATATCTTGGTGTCACAGAACAAGAGATCGCACAATTGTTCAGACCAAAAAAGCAGCAGGAATGCAGAGAAGCAGAAGAATGTGCAGGATCTGATTAGTATTTAAATGAGAGAAGCTGTCCACTGTGATGTCCATGTAATAAAGACCACTAGGTGTCAGGAAGACACTACTGAGAGTATTTTTTATCTGATGTATGTATGTATATGGCTGTCATTTAAGATCTCATTGATATTCAGTAATAAGACAAGCAGGTTATTTTCGACACTTACAGCTATAATTTTATTGTATTGCAGTCAGCGATTTAGGTGCCATGGTGAATGATGTCAAATACTTGATGCTCCTGTCTAGGATCTTCACCAGGACTCATGAAATAGAGGAAGCAGTAAAAACTTTAAACAAGGTGAGGGAGTCACAGAGAGTGGATGAACTGAAAAAAACACAAGCGGGCCCAGACACCTAGTTTAGTTTAGTGTAGAGATACAGTGCGGAAACAGGCTCTTCAGCCCACTGAGTCCGCCCCGACCAGTGATAGTACTCTAGCACTATCCTGCACTTTTGGGACAATTTAGTCTTTAACGAAACCAAGTAACCTACAAACCTGTGCGTCTTAGGAGTGTGGGAGGAACCCCACGTGGTCACAGGGAGAAAGTACAAACTCCGTACAGACAGCACCCGTAGTCAGGATCAAACCAGAGTTATAAAATTGGGTCTGGCACTATAATGCCCCTGTTCCACTTAGGAAACCTGAATGGAAACCTCTAGAGCAGTGGTTCCCAATGTGGGGCGTACGCCCCACAGGGGGGCAATTTGATTTTTAAGGGGGGCAATTTCCACCTAATGTTTTTTTCTTTTTTTTTTTTACAATTTTTTAGTAATTTCTTGCTCAGAACTTTAACTGTCTTTTGTTTATTTCATTTTTCTTTTTCATGGATGCCATGTTCTTTTGAAGCTTGTTTAAACCAAGGTATTGCCGTTTTAAGCTTCTTCAGCTGAAACGGAGTTCACTTTTTAAATGATAAGAATTATATATCACCATATGGGGGGGGGCATCAGGATTTTACAGGTGATTAGGTGGGGCATGGCCAAAAAAAGGTTGGGAACCACTGCTCTAGAGACTTTGCGCCCCACCCAAGGTTTCCGTGCAGTTCCTGGATGTTGCAATTGGTTGCCGGAGGTTGCAGGTAGTGGAAGCAGGTAGGGAGACTAACAAAAATCTCTGGGAACCGTACGGAAACCTTGGGTGGGGCGCAAAGTCTCCAGAGGTTTTCTAAGTGGGACAGGGGCATAAGGCAGCAATTCTACCACTGTGGAATAGCCTTTTTTAGTTGAAAAATAAACATCACTATAGAAAATAAGCAAAGCATTCTAAAATATTGGGTAGATTATGATTATTTTGGCTCGATTTTAAGACTGAAAATGTAAATAACTTGCTCACTTTTGAGAAATGTACTGAGTCGGTAAGTCTACATCTGATGTGGATTAAAATTAAATTTATTAAACAAAGGTGGTCATTTTCAGGGTACTATGTTAAACGCATGGAAAATATAGAATCGTACAGTGCAGAAAGGTCCTTTGATCCCCCAATACTTCCATTCTAACATTTTTTTGCCCCTCGGTAATAATCCCATTTGCCTGGATTATCCTTCCATGCCTTCCTTGCCCATTTACTGTAAGTGTTTGTTTAAATGCCTCTCAAATGTAGTGATTGTATCTGATTCCACCGTCTCTGGCAGTGTAGGAAAAAACTTTCCCCCCAGATCCCCTTTAAAACTCCTTCATCTCACCTTAAACCT